>NC_040907.2:143997157-144306787 GCF_004126475.2 Phyllostomus discolor
CTCCCAGGCCCCTCCTCTCCTCCCCTCTGGCGAACACCACACTAAAATAAATTCACAACTTTAAAACAACTTTTTTTGTTGTGCTTGGAATATACTCATTAAATATTGACTGTGAAAGTTATTAATTCTGTAACTCTAGGTAAATATCTCAACTTTCTGAGACATTTTTTCATTGTTTAAACAAGAATAATAAAGTGTTTCTTGCCCCTTTTACAGCATTCTTTTGAGGCTCAAAATAAAAATAGCATAATATGTGTGACAATGGACTCTAATAAATGGATAATAGAAAGGAATCAATGTGAAGAATGGGCTTTACAGTCTGAGGGATCCCATTCATTATAGAGTAAGCCTGGACAACTTCCTTAATCTTCCTAAACCACAGTTTCCTTAACTATTATGTTACAGGAGTTTCTTGAAAGGATTAAATAAGATAATGTAAATATAGTTTTCATAGAGCAAGTATTCAAAAATTGGTTCTTATCATTCTCTTATTCAGTCCTTATTGAGAATCTGTAATGGGACTAAAGATATAGAAATCAAGAAAAAATATAATTTCTGAACCCAAGGAACTTAAATTTTAATGGAGGGAGACAATCAATAAACAGAGAAACAAATACACATCTAATATGTAAGTGTAATATAAGGTATATGTAATAAAAAAGATAAAGATGGAAGGAGAGTGGCAGAGGTACTAGCATGTATCAGGTAATCAGGGAAAGCCTTTCTGATGTGGCACCATCGGAGCAGAGACCTGAAGGAAATGGGAGAAAAAGCCCCGAGATTGTATGAAGGAATACCATTTCCAGAAGCAGAAGCAACAAGGGCAAAAGCGCTGAGGCAGGAGTGTGTTTGGTGTTTTCCAGGAACAACAAGAGGCCAGTGTGACTGGAGTGCAGTGTACAAGCAGAGTTCCAGAGAGTGGTTTAGAGAGGAGTAAGGAGCAGGGTAATGTAGAAGCCTGTATGCTATGGAAAGAACTAGAATTTTACTATGAATGCAATTAGAAGCTATTGAGGTATTTTCCTATCAGGCATGGTGGGAAAGAAGGGAATGAGTTTGGAGACAATTGTAAGAGCCTACAAGAGAGGTAATAACAAGCCAGACTAAGGTAGCAGTGAAGAGGTGCTCAGCTTCTGAATATATGCTGAAGGAAGAGCTGCTAGAACTTCCTGATGGATTAGATATGGTATGAATGAAAGGGAAGAGTAAGAGTTTATTTTGTAAACTAGCAAGTGGGAAAATGAAGGTGCCACTTACTGAGATGGGAGTGCCCATGGAAAGGAGTAGACTCAAGGAGGGGAAAGGGCAAAGCATAGAGCTCAGTTTTGGATATACTATGGTGGGAGGCACCTGTTGGACATTAACATAAAGACATTGATTTGGGTGTGCAAGCATAATTCAGATGGTTAGAGATACAGATTTAAGAGTTATCTGCCATGGGATTAAGTGTGGTTACCTAAAGAGTCTGTGCTGATAGAGAAGTGAAGCTTTTAAATGATGGAGCTCTGAGGCACTTGAAAGTTTAGAGTTCAGCTAAATGAAGAACTAACAAAGGAGAATGAGAAGAGAAGAGAGAGTATGAGAAGAGAATAGTGAGTTTGAGAAAGATCTATGAGAGAACAAGTTGTGGAAACTAAGGGATGAATGCAATTCTAGAAGAAGGAAATAATCTGCTACTTCCGCTGTGTAGGGTAAAGTGAAGCCTGAGAAATGACCATTGAATATGGCAATGTAGAGGTCTTTAGTGACTTAGAAAAACATTGTTATGGCAGAAGAGTAAGGATAAGAGTGCTGTTCAGTAAGTTCAAAGGAGAAGGAAAAGAATTGAGACAGCGAGTTTAGAGAACACATTAGAAAAATCTTATTGCAAAATAAAAGGACAGAAATGGGGAATCCAGACTGGGGAGGAGGGGGAAATCAAGGAACAATTTTTTTTAAGATGGAGGCTATTAAAGCATGTTTGGAATGATCCAGTAAGAAGAAGAAAAACAAGTGTTACGACAACAACAACAACAATTGCAAGAGCTGTGTCTTTGAGTGCGAGAGAGAAGATGGGATCCAGGAGAGAAATGGAGTGGTTGACCTTAGGGGTGTGGACAGCTCATCCTTAGAAAGAGGGGAAGGCAAAATATTAGATGGCTGGGTGGGAAGATGAGATGGTGAAAGTGCAGGAAAATTCTGTTCATCTTGCATCTTTTTCCTCAGAACAGAAGAAAAGGTCATCAAATTAGGGTGAGAAGCATATAGGAGGTATTGGCGATTGGGGAAAGAATAGTCATCTCAGACACTGGGTTAATGACTAGACTAGAAAAAAAAAGTTACTGGTGAGCTCTAAATGTCCTTTTGGAGTTAGTGATGCATTACTTATATGAATTAAAAGCAGCAACCAATGACATGCTAACATTTTTGTTACTAACTTTGTGTTATTTCGTAAAATTTTTTAAACTAATTTGTTTAAACCTCATCTTTAAGAAACTTTTCTCAAAGAGTAACTAGTTCTATAATTGTTACTGGGTGTATAAATTGATAATTCTCATGAATGTAATTGTAATATGTTTAAAAATATGTCTTTAAATTATGGATTTTTAGTAAAATTTAGGATTTAGTAGTGTAGTTTACAAAAATTATGTGCTCACTATTTCATTTGTTCAAATTCCCATTCTGCCCTTTTACCCCCACATTATAAGTGTTAATCTTTTGAAAACCTCTTTTTCTCTCTCTGTTTCTCTCTGTCTGTATATGTGATAACCAGTATTATAACAGACTTCAGAGATCGTATGTCCTGTAAAAGTAACCTTAACCTCTAAAGAGTCCTTAACTTTGATCAGTTACCTTATTTAATGATATTATGCCCTGATAATAATATTTAATTTGACATTTATGTTCTTTCAAAGGAATAAATACTTTGAGTTTCCTTGTTATGACCCATATTTGGAAACTCCCTTTTCACGCACTCTACTAAAGTAAAAATCAAATCTGTGACTATTGTATTTCTTCTTTAAACAAAGAGTTTAAAAGTTTAATTTTATTTAAATTAACAATGATCAACTTAATAATAATTACAGAATATTTTGATAGTAAAAAACCAACGTTAAAAAGAAGTCTTTCTCCAATCAGATTGAGATTAAGCAATCACAGAATCCAAACACTTTTATTGTCTCATTTTTTATGAGGTTCACTTCCAAGAATAGATAGTGGGGCTCCACATGTTTCTAACCTTAAGAAAAATCCTGTTGACACCAACTTAATGAGGATGTTTAATAAAGTAAATAAACTTGAAAGTACATTTACCCACTCTAAGAAGGATCGACATAAAAAGACCAATTTTACTTTTACATATTTTAATATTTTAAAATACTTATTTATGTGTTTTATAATCAGCATAAATACCAACATGACTAAATTTATTCACCCTTTAATAGTTTCCATATTTTTACTAGCTGTATTGACATTTAACTTTTTGCCATACTCTTAGGGAAATGGGTCTATTTACTGGGAAATAAGTCAATTTTATTTGGGAAGAAGAATAGAAAAAGCTGATTCTTGAGCGTACAAAGTGACAAAACTGAAAATGTAAAGCATGTGGATTTTACTGCTTCTCGAAAACCCCACACGTATTTAATAAGGGAATTAACTAGAAAGAAAGTGATCTGGCTCCAGCTTCTCCACAAGTCTGATGTTTCTGCTTCTGGCAGGAATGAGAGCAATTGCTTGCTGATTTTAGAGTCATGCGGCTTCAAGGAAAACACATCATTAGGACACGGGAATGCACAAGACCCAGTTCTGCTGATTAGTCAGAAAACACTGAACTTTATAAGAACATTTTTACATGACTTAAACAAGTGAGTTCAGGTAAATTGGAAGAAGTTGTCAATAAAATATGGCCCAAACTGAATAGATCTGAATAAATCATAACACAGTTATAATCAGTCTCCATAATACACAAAAAATTTTGCATATTTTATGCCAGTTGGTTATCTGTTCATCAAAAAGGAGGAAGGAAGGGAAGGTGGGAAAGAAGGAAGTAAAACCAGCTAGAAATGAGACGGAGGAAAGATGACTTAGGAATAGATAAAATGAATTTTATGGTGATCTTAACTTTCCGTGGCCTGTAACCCGCCGATCACTGCATCACAGTAATTAGATCCAAAGATAAGTAGCAAAACTAATAAAAACTAAAAATTGCAACATACCAACTACATTATATATGTTATATTATTTAATGATCCAGCTCTATGAGTAAGTTTTAAAGTTAACTTCATCTTAATGTTGGAGATAAAGCTCAAGAAAGAGTAAATAATTTTTTAAGTCATATGGCAAAATTACAAAATTGGGATTTGACTAAACTGCTTAATGCCAATGTCTTTCTTTCCTAATCCTTAAAGGATAGGACAATTCTTTACTACTGTTCTACCTCCTTCAGCTTTTGGGCTTTCCCAGCATCGCATAAATACTTTGATAATTATTAAATGATGTCTACGTTCTTCCTGAGTGACCTGTTCCAACTAAATTATATTGCAGCATTTAAGACCCAAAATACTGAAGCTTTATAGTTTTACTAACTTAATTTTTGAGAAGAATATAACAATTACAAATATTATTAATATATTTCCTTCCACTAATAAAGTCAATTAAATTTTTAATTAAAATCACAGACCCAGAAAGCTCTTAGAAATTCCCATGGTTAGGCTCGTCCCAGACCAATTAAATGAGACTTTGGTTACAGCTTTCAAATAATTCAAATATGTGTCTATGTCTAGTTTCTTTTCTTTTTTTTTTCTTTGCTCCTTTTAATGAATTTGTTGGGATGACACTGATTAACAAAAATATACAGGTTTCAGGTGCACAATTCCACAAACTGCATTGTGTGTTCACCACCCCAGGTCAAGTCTCCTTCCATCATCATTCATCCCCCCTTTAAAAACATGTATATTTAGTGCCTCTATTTGTCTTAATGCAGCCCCAAAATAACATTAACTTCTCTGGTAACCATATCATACGTTTGAAGCATTTTCATTATAATACTCTGTCACAGATGGTGTTTTTAGATCACACTTTTTGCCACTCTGAATCCATGCATATGCCTTTTGGGGTTTCAGAGCACATCTTACTTTGAGCACACTTGCCTACAAGGAAGTTAAGGGACTTCTCAATACTGTTTCTACCAATGGACTTGACATACTTCTTTCTCAGTTGCATGTCATACATAAACTTGATCACCATAATTTATATGGGCTTATCTAAGTTACTAATATAAAATATGGTTGAACCAGGTGAATTGGTTTGAACCAAATGCATTTACCCATCTGGATTTTATTCATGGGTGGTCTAAGAACCTAATTCTTTCCAAAATTTGTTCATAAATAATTTTATTATCAGATAAACTCTTCATTGTGTGGTGATTGGTAGCACACGATTTTTTGTGACAAAAATCTTTATCTGAGACCCAAATCTGACTTTGTTTTGGTACAGTGTAACTCTTGGCAAGTTATTCTCTAACTCATGGTTCTTTCATCAGTAAAATGCCGATATTGCACCACATTTTCTGGAAGAATTGTGAAGAATAAATGAGACATCCATGAAAGCATTCAGCATAGGATTGGTACGTGAAAACAACTTATTAAAAACAGCTACTCATGATGATTATTTGATTTTAAAGTAAGTGTCACTGCAGTCATTTTCTGTAATGTTAGAAACCTCTTACTGTTTAATTCCTTTTTATTTATTGGTTGATTGATTTGCTGTTGAAGTAGCTGGCTTTCTTTGTTTGGTTTGGATTCAATTTGTTTTTATTTTCTGTTTAAGAAGAGGAAGACAAAACAAATTATTAGCCACTAGACAACATTTTAAGCTTTGTTAGTATGTACCATAAAACTTGTTATGAAATGGCTTTAATTTTCTGCTAAGAAATGAGTGGCAAAATGTTTTGTTACTTGCCTCATATTAAAAACTGCTGATTTCCAGTATGGCACCACACCTAAAGTTAACTGGTGGCAGAAACTAACACAGCACCCTGTTTATTTTCTTAATTATTATAATTGCAGCATTGTTTATAAGCTTATCTGTAAAATTTTTGTCTCCTGTACTAGATAAACTATAAGTATTTTATTAGGAGCAGAGATTTCATTTCTAGCACAGTGTCTGGCTCACTGTAGATGCTTAATAAATATCCTGTGAATAATAAATGAATTGTCTGTTGTATATCCAATATGTCTCATAATGATTTATTCTTTAGAGCAACCTTTCAAGGTAGATGGTATTCTTCCCATTTCACAGATGAAGAAGTTGAGCCCAGCGTGAATGAACTGAAGACTGAAGATGCATGACCTACATTGTAGCCTCGGTCCCCTTGCTGCTGGTGGCAGGGGTATGTTGTGTAGGTCTCGGCTTGGCACTTCTCAGGAGCAACTGACCGTCATGCTTTTGAGTAAACCCAGTGTTGGTGGTTTCCTTTATATAAACTAGAACTCGGTCCTGTACCAAGAAAGACAATAAGCTGTGTGCCGGTCTCCGAGAAGCTGAAATAGACACTTTCTCTGTGTGCAAGTGATCAAGACTTACTCTTCACTAACTGGATTGAAATTTCAATCTGGCTTTTGGTCAACTCTTCAATGACGAATAGGTCATAATCCAGATTCAGAAAGAAAAATGTGAGTGGGTGTCTGAAAGAACAGACATCACCTGCAAGATGAATTTGTTTTTCCTGTACCAGCAGGCTTTCTGCTTGTCCTGGCTGCCAACTGTGCATTTGTCCCAAGCAGACTGAGAAACAACACGTAAGGAAACTGAAACTTATAACCAAACAGGATAGGCCTCTTGCCATATAGCATGTCTCAACATTGTTCTGTCGGCATCACAACTTACATAATCGTCTGGAAGTTAATACAGATTTGAATGAGTAGCAATGTTAAATTTTGATCTCATGTCATGTAGTAGAAAGTTTTTGATTGGAAATTCTACTTGTGTTTTTTTCCAGTAACTTTGTGGTATTGGGAGTCTTTTATTTTCTTGGGGAATAATATAGTCCTCAAAACAAACGTTACGGAGTGTTTCAAAGAAAAATAAATCTTTTCTATGTGAGAGAACAGTGCTTGCTGGAGAGAAGGCAGCATGGCTTCTCACAGTGGTTAAAAGGGAGCACATGCCTGCAAGTGACTCTCTTAAACACATTCTGGAAATTACAGGAAGCAGAGAACAGGGTTTGGGCACCAGGCAAGTAGAATGTGGTGCAGAAAGAAGGAGAACAGAGAGCAACCACATAGCAAGTGGAAGTTGGAGGTTTGGTTGAGCATACCGAGTCTAGGATATTTTTCCCTGAATCATATATGCTAGGTGTATGGCAACTGCTATAAATGGATAACAGAAGCAGAAGATGAATAGGAGAAATTAACAGGGAAAAGCAAAGAACAGTTTTAAAGGAAAAAGAGGGAAAAAAGGAAAATAAGAGAAGGCAGGTTCTGGTCATTGTTTCTTCTGTGTTACAGAATAAAGGAGCTATATAATTCAGGATGAGGGTGGCAGTGTGGAGAACTTTATGGGTCACTCATGGAGAAGAAGTATCTCAGAAGAAGAAATTCCAGGAAGTCACCACAAGAAAAAAAAGTTACTGGGAACCACTAATTGAATGAAAATAAATGGACTTAGACACCATACTTGCAGCTGCAGGTGTCCATCTGCAAAAGCACAGAGGGAAGAACAAGTACATTTGCATTCTTAACCCAAAGAGATAAGTCTAATACCATAAATACCAATACTATTTTATTAAATGGAATTCACAACCAAGGTGTAACAGAAGGATATTGCTTTTTAAAAAGCATAGATCTGATCAGATTACTGGTAGGGGGTGCAGTGGAGGGTAGTGAGAAGGCCATTCAGCCAAGGTCTCTGAAATGAGTGTACACAAAGAGTCTCAGAAGACCCTCATCACATAATATATGCACATGTTCAACTTAGGACTGTGTTTGGCTGTAGATAGAAAACTGAACATTGTTTGAACAATTGTTTTGAACAATTGAGAATTTTGTCTCCCAGAATTTTTCTTTTTTTCCATTCCACTATATTTGACAAAATAAATATTGCAGCTGAAGCCTTCATGTCCACATTTCATATAAAAAGAAATAGAAACGTGATGAGCAGAAAGCAAAAGTTGCTTCCTTTATTCATAAAGGACTGTCTTTTCCCAAGAGTACCTGCTATCTTCAGTGAACAAAGCATTGTTATAGACCATCCCTTACTGTCAGGAAAATCTAGTTATTCAGCTGGTGTCATTTGTACTTTAAAAAGAAAGTATTAGTAAAGGAAGAAAAAGGTACTGGGCAAACAAACTGAGTATCGTATAAAGAAATAATATGTTTTTAATAAACAGTAATTTTTTGATATTCTTTTTTTAAGATTTTATTTATTTATTTTTAGAGAGGGAAGGGAGGGAGATAGAAAGAGAGAGAGAGAGAGAGAGAGAGAGACATCAATGTGTGGTTGCTGGGGGTCATGGCCTGCAACCCAGGCACGTGCTCTGACTGGGAATCGAACCTGAGACACTTTGGTTCGCAGCTCGTGCTCAGTCCACTGAGCTACGCCAGCCAGGGCTTAGAAATAATATTTTAAACAAATCCTATAATTATTTACCAAAATAACTGTATTTCTGTATATAAAAACTATATTTAAAAACATAACCAATGAAAATATACCAGGGATTTTAGCACTGTTTTTAACTTTTTATCATTTTTTAATAATCCACTAACTTCAAAATTGTTTAAATACTGTGGGTTTCCCTCAATCTGTAAAGTATGTTAATGCCGATGTAAAGATAGATTATAAATGTTTGAATACATAGAAGAAATGCATAAATCAGAGAACAGAAAATTAGAGAAAATGAAAAAAAGTATAGAAATAATGGTAAGTGAATATATTCTAAAATCCTCACCCACCAGATGGAGGGCATAAAAATATATTCTGGACAAAGATCACTTTGTATATAAACCAGCACAAACTGAAATATAGTGGTGATAGAAAACTTCTCTTATCTGGAGCTGGTAAAATTAGCAAAAAGTAGAGAAATAAATACATTTATGACCTTAATTTTGAAAATTTAGTTTCAAAGAAAGTGAAAGTTAAAAAAATAAAAGCTTTTTCTACAAAAAGGAAATCAATCCACATAAATATAGTCAACTAATCTCTCGCAAAGGAGCAAAGGCAATACAATGAAAAAAATAAATAGTTTTTTCAAAAATTGATGTTGGAACAATTGGACAAACACATAGCAAAAAATAATGAATTTATATACAGGCCATAAGCCCTGCACAAAAAAATTAATCCAAATCCTAGACCTAAATGTAAAATGCAAAATTTTAAAATCCCTAGATTTCAGAGGTGAATAACTTTAAAAATAGCAATAACGTTTTAGTACACCACCAAAGGCATAATCCATGAAAGAAATCATTGATAAGCTGGACTTAATTAAAATTTAAAAATTTCTGCTCTGCAAAAGACACTGTTAAAAGAGTGAGAAGACAAGACATAGACTGGAAAAACAGTATTTGCAAAGACATATCTCATAAGATTGTTATCCAAAATATACAAAAATCTCTTAAAACTCAACAATAAGAAAATACATGAATAAATACCTCATGAAAGAAATTACACATATGATGAGTAACCATATGAAAATATGCACAACATCATGTGTCATTAAGGAACTTCAAATAAAAACAACATTGAGATGCCACTCAACACCTATCAGAATAGTCAAAATCTGAAACATGCAAACATCAAATGTGAATGAAGACGTGCAGCAACAGGAACTACTTGCTATTGAGAATGCAAAACAGCACAGCCACTTTGGAAGATGGCTGGTCTGTTTCTTACAAAACTAAACAGAGCCTGATCATATATTCCAGCAACTGTGTTCCTTGGTATTTACCCAAATGAATTAAAAACTTATGTCCATACAAAAAGCTGCACGCAGATGTTCATAGCAGCTTTATTTGTGGTTGCCAAAATTTGCAAGCACCAAGAATTTCCTTCAGTAAGTGAATGAATAAATAAACTGTATAACATCCAACCAGACAATAGAATATTATTCAGGATTAAAAAGAAATGAGCTATCAAGTCATCAAAAGGCATAGAGGAGCCTTAATTTCATATTGCTAAGTGAAAGAAGCCATTCTGAAAAGGCTATGATTCAATGTTCTAGAAGAGCCAAAACTATGAAGACTATAAAAGGATCAGTAATTACCAGGGGTTATGCAGCAGGAAGGGATGATGGGTGGAGCGCAGAGGATTTTTAGAGCCATGAAACTGTTCCATATGATACTTTAGTGGTGGATACATGTCATTATACACTTGTAAAAACCCATAGAATGTACAACACCAGGCGTGAACCATAGTGTAAACTATGGAATCTGGGTGATAATGACATATCAATGTAGAATCATTGATTATAACAAATGTACCACTCTGGTATGGGATGTTGATACAGGAGGAGATTAGGAGAGGGAACTGGAGATATATGAAAACTTTTGGTACTTTTCTCTGAATTTTTCTGTGAACTAAAACTTCTAAAAATTAAAGCTTACTTTTTAGAACAAAGAAGGTGGTAAGAAAAAAGAAATCCCATGACCTGAGAATCTAAAATGTAAGATGGTTTAGCTTTAGCAAGATGTAACATTATTAAAGGAGTTCGGACAACAAAGGTACATGAGAAATAAAGAAAACAGCTAAAGAAAACCACTGGGGATAGATAGAAAGCTCTCTACTATGATTGTAGAGGGCAAGTAGAAAATATGAAAGGGAAATGCATGTCAAATGTACACAATAGACTTAAGAGCTGTCTCAAAAAACTAAAGCTCAGGCAAAATCTAGAGTCAAAAAAGAATGTAAAAACAAATTTAATTAATTGTAAACCAATACAAGTTCATTGGAAAAATTTTAAATATGAGTATAAGCAAAATGGAAAACAAAATCTATTCATAATCCCATCATTCATCAGTGATCACAGTTAACATCTTAATATCTCTCCTACAAGTCTTCTCTTTATGTATGTTTTTACAAATGATGTAATTTTATTCTAAATGCCTTTTCAAAGTTCTTTTCCATTCAGTAGCATATTTGTATCTTACCTTTTGTCATCAAGCATTAATGTGATTTTTAATTACTGCTTATTATTGTGTGGTGGTATTATTTTTGCCATATTTTACTCAACATGTTTTTTTAAGATTTATTTATTTATTTTTAGAGAGGGAAGGGAGGGAGAAAGAGAGAGACATCAATGTGTGGTTGTTGGGGGTCATGGCCTGCAACCCAGGCACGTGCTCTGACTGGGAATTGAACCTGAGACACTTTGGTTCACAGCCCGAGCTCAGTCCACTGAGCTACGCCAGCCAGGGCTCAACATGTTTTTTACTATTGAACTTTTGAGGTGTTTCTAACTTTATACAATAGATTGTAAGTAATGCTGCAGTGAACATCCTTGAGGTAAAAATTTGTCACATGTGCGATTATCTCTTTAAGATCAATATTTGAAGTGATATCACTGGATCAAAGGGTATACTAGACTTGAAGTGCCAAAATACATTGTGTTCTCAAATGAATCTTTATAGTTGTTTTAGGACAAAAGATATTTAAGGAAGGTGTGAACCTCTCAGCTGAAGACAATGATATTATAGGAAAATATTATAAAGGGACAATGAAACTGTTAACTCTGATTTTGAAAAGATTTGGGGGAGGAAAAAATAGCTAAGGAGAAGTTAAAGATCACTAGTAAGTACATATATGTTCAAAATGAGCTAGGTCTTCTACTGGAGGTGAAATAGGTCCCAGGATGCTAAGAGAAAATACAGATTCAATTGTTGAACTGGTGTCTATACATTATTTTGAAATCACGGAGAATGGAAGAAGTGCTACGAGAGTGGAGAATGGACAATGATAAATTTTGAAAACTCTATGTTGAATGTGAAATTGAAGCCAGTCAGAATTTTAGTTACTAGCTTGTGTTTAGTGAACAGTACAAGAGAATGTGACAATCCCTAGAGCCAGGTAAGTTCACCCAAAACAAATCATGTACTTTAACACATTACCAGGAAGTAGATCAGAGATATAGTCTATCTTGATTTACATAAGGCAGAACATATCCAGAAGAGGCCATGGCCCGTGTAAAGGCACTGGAGGAATTGATGACTATCTTAAATATATTTGGAATGCAGTCAAATAAAAAGGATTAGATTGCTTTCAAACTCCCTAACTCTTCTCTTCCTCCTTGCCTGTTTTTTTTTCTTTTCTTAGTACCTAATACTATTTAACATGCTATATGTATTTTACTTGTTTCTTATCTATCTCCCACACTCAAAAATAAACATAAAGGCAGAGATTTTTGTTTCTTTAATCTATTGCTTTAATTTCAGAGCCTGAAATACTGTCTGGGCACATAGTAAATGCTAAGAAAATGTTTGCTAAAGGCTTGACAGACTGACCAAAGATATAACTGCTTCCAAGTAGCTTCAGAAGCTAAAATTGATACCACACTGAGACAAATTTGGGGTCCATAGAAGGAAGATCTCCTAATTAGAGCTCTCCAACCCCAGAATAGGGGGCTCCTGATAAACCAAAGTCCCTGTCATTAGAAGATGGTAGATGACTAAATGACTAGATTACTAGATGACTGGACAGAAATTAAATCCAAAAACCTTTCAGATTTTTTCAGCTCAAAGAGTCTATGCTTTTTGAAAATGACTTTCATTATAACTGGAGGATGAAAAGAGTTTTTATGTTTTGAGCAATAGTCCCTATGAATGGATTTGTGCTGAATAATGGATGCACATGAGATGGGAAAGCAGGCTTTTGTCTCTTGCTGCATGACTATATGCAACCCTCTACTAGTCACTGTTTTTAGCCATTGTCTTGGATGACAGCAAAGAGAGCTTGCTACCCATGTCTGAGGCTAGCATGAACTTGGGATGATAGTAAATACTTAAAAGAAAGTCATAGCAGCATTATTTCTAATAGCCAAGGGCTAGAAACAGCCTAAGTGCCCATCAGTAATTGAGTGAATCAAAAAACTGGTACATTTACACAATGGAATACTATGCAGCAGAAAGAAAGTAGAGCCCTGGCTGGTGTGGCTTAGTGAACTGAGTGCTGGCCTGCAAACCAAGGGGTCGCTGGTTCAAATCCCATTCAAGTACAAGCCTGAGTTGTGGGCAAGGTCCTCAGTAGGGGGCGAATGAGAGGCACCCACGAGTTGATGTTTCTTTCCTTCTCTCCCTCCCTTCCCCTCTCTCTAAAAATAAATAAATAAAATCTTTTCTAAAAAAGAAAGAAGGAACTCCTACCCTTTGTGACAGCATGGATGGAACTAGAGAACATTATGCTAAGTGAAATAAGGCAGACAGTGAAAAACAAATACCACATGATCTCACGTATAAGTGGAACCTAATAAACAAAACAAACAAGCAAGCAAAATAGAACCAGAAACATGGAAATAAAGAACAGACTGACAGTGACCAGAGGAGAGGGGGGAGAGAGATAACAGGGGAAAGAAAGGGCAGGGTCATCAAAGAACATGTATAAAGAACCCATGGACAAAGACAACAGAGGAGAGGATTGAATATGGGAGGTGGGGGTGGGTAAGGCAGGGGAGAGTAATGGAGGACAAATGGGGACAATTGAAATTGAACAACAATTTTTTAAAATTTTTTAAAAAGAAAGACTAATTCTAAGAGATTTTGACCAGTTGAAACAAAATAGGTGGTGAGTAGGGGTGGGAGAAGAAGTCAGAACTAGCTATCGACAATCATGCAGACTGCATGTTGTGTTGAAGGAGAAGGCAAAGCAGGATACTTCTCTCAGCTTTAAGTCATCAGAGAGAATGAAGAAGTCCTAGCTGGATTAGATGCTAAGAGCCTGATAAGATTGAAGGAATCAAACCTGGAACAAGAAGTATAAGAGAAAAGAGGTGGAGAAAAAGCTGCATCTCTAGAACTAACAGTGAGGATGAGGCCCTCCACACACCGAGACACATCTGTACTTTCAGGTCCCATTTAAGGGCCAGCTTCTCTGGGAAGTCTTTCCTAATTTCCTCCATCCAGAACACTGACTTGGAGAGCAACTACGGGTGCTGGTAGGCGCCTCTCTTACTCCTGTTACAGCCCTTACGGCACGACACAGCAATCACCAGCTTTCTTATCTCTCTTAGCAACAAATGTAGAAAATTCATCAGAGCAGATCTGGGCCTTATTCACTGTCATAATTCTAGCTCCAAGTTCAAGGTCCAATCCAAAATGAACACCTCAGAAATATCTATTGTCTAAATGAAGCAGTGCCCCATGCTACACAAAATAGTGATGACACCATTAAAGAGCATCCAGGCCAAGGATAAAATAGAAAGCCCCTTAAAAAGTGAAGAAGGGCAAGAAGGAAGAATACAAAGAGTTACAAGGAAAGAAAAGTTAATTAGGAAAAGAAAAAGGAGGAGGAGGAAGAGGAGGAAAAACTGCTTCAAAGATGAGGGGCAAGAGTCAACTCTCCCTCACAGAGTTATCATGACAGACATGAGGCTCATCCTTCAGATGAAAAAGACATGCAGCACAGTCTTGGTCAGCCGAGTCCTGCAGTGGGAACGTTGGCAGCTATGCGGAGACCTGATATGGCCACTTGGAATGCCTTCCTGGAGTGTGTTTATGTGAGCTACCGATCCTTAGGTCTCTGCTTTCCCCTGCTGAGTCAGGGGGGCAGATAACACCCTCAGAAGAGTTTGAGGGACAATAAAGGTTGAAGAGAGGAAACTAAAGGAGCTAAAGAAATATAAAGAGAACCAACATGGCACCTGATGACGTAGATTTGAATCCTAGCTCCCTCGCTGACTGGTCAGGTGGCTTTTGACTAATTATTGCATTTCCTGTAGCCTTGGTTTCCCTACCTGTAAAGTAGCCTTAATAACATCTGTCCCTTTGGGTTGAAATAAAGACTAAATGAGATATCATGTGATTAACATAAAGTATCCAGCCCGGTATGTTCCTGGTATGTAGCAGGCACTCAACAAATATTGGTTGTTTTTTTCCTTCTTGGTTGCATGGAAGTTGCGTTTTTCATTTCTCTTTACAGACGTTTGGGATCCAAGAAGAACAATCTGGGAGGGAACAGCTGCTCTGCAGATGTAGGGAGACTTACCACTAAGATCTGACCTCTGTGATATTTATTATGTTTTTCACTTTTTCTCCAATGACTTAAATACAGAGAGAATCTACATATCACAATGTACAGGAGACAAAAAGCCAACATAAGTAAGATCCAAAAAGATCCCAATCAGCTGGAGGAAAAGGTCAAGTTTAAAACATGCAATATGAAAGAGTACATGTAAGCTCACATGCTTGGCTCCAATAACTCAAGTGTATAAAGATAAACATGTTATCTAGATTAAAGAGACTTATCCCATCACTCTTCTCTGCATTTAAGAACATGCTTCTAAGGTTCCTTTCTGGTTCTCCATTCACCTGCATTCATAGTTGCTGAATTTAGATTGAAAATTTTATTTTTGATACAGTGTACATTAATTTGTATATAATGTGAGCCCTTAGCCAAGCGCCACCTTTGAATGTAGAATGTAGAATTTGGCACCTTAGCTTAAGTTTCAATTAATGGGGAAAGTACAATGAAGCCTGTGCCCTAATGACTCAAATAAATGAAATGATCTCTCTCATCTTCCTCAAACATCTTCAGGCTATTCCAACATAACACGGCCAAGATGACGTGAAGGAAAAAACAACATGCCCTTTCCTCGTACGTGAGTTTCATATTCCTGAACATGAGAAATGCTTCCTTATAAGCATAAAAGATGCTAGGAATCAAGAATTGAAATCCTGGGGGTAAAAAACAGCTGAAAACAATTGCAGCTGTGAGTAATCAAGTGCCACTGCTATTATAGAGCCGAGAAACAAACTACATAAGAAAAAAACCTCTGTTTAATGATGAACATGCAGAAAAAAAAGGTAGTTTCTTCAGGTAATTTTGAAGATACATGAATGCAACACCTTTTCTCCCCAAGGAATAGGAAATAAGGGAAATTAAGTTTCCCTTCGAGGATGAACTTTACTTTTAGGTGAAGAGGAAGGAGTATTCTAAGTCCAGGGGAATGGCTATCTAGATGAATGGGGGATGATAATTCAGGTAAAGCAAGAGTGCAGCCCCTGATGGGGTTGAGAATATAGAAATGGTTTGGAGAAACAGAGGAGGCACGGATGTTTCATTGGGGGCAATATGGCCCTTGCCAGGTGACTAGAATTCAACAGGCAAACACCTGATTCCAGGTCAGCTTCCTAGGTACTGAAATACTAGAAACTGTGTGTTCCAGACAAGGGCTGTCCTTGCTTATTAAGTATAATTATTGTATATTTATTTACATATATAAATACATGATATATATGTTTTATATATTTATATTGTACATTTAATTTATAAGGATTATCAGTAAAGTTAATAATCTGGGCTTACATCTTAAGTCCAGAGTCTGGGCTGCATATTGCATGCTCTGCAGTGATGATTCACTTTAATTTGGCAAATTTTGAGCTCTAAATATGCAGTGTCACGCTAGGCTCTGGAAACAGAGCAACGAATTTAAAAAAGATTCTGTTCTCATGGAGCTTGTGATTTGACTTGTTCCATAGGATATCTTTATGGATAATCAGTTGCCTCCCCAGAAACCTCACAATATCAAGTATGTTCTTTTAGACCCCGAAAGACATTAAAATCTGGCTGAAATTTCCGGGGGCACCGATCTCATGGCACAAGCCAATCAGAAGCCAAATTACATTCTTCTACCCTCACAGAGAGCTCTTTTTCAGGACAGGTAGTAAATGTATGATACTGTATAGCTCTCAACTATAAGAGAAAAAAATAACTTACTCAAGAATAGTTTGAAGGAAATCAATATATTAGACATTGATCCTGGGTAGAGAGGCTACAAGAGGCTGCTGCAGTGGGGTAGGACGGAGGCTGGGGGAGAAGCTACAGCTTCCCTTGGTGGTTGATTTCAAGAAATACAACATGCCCTCTCTCTCTCTCTCTCTAAATGTCTCTTAATGGAGATGTGAGGAATGGAGAATTAACCTGGGTTTACCAGAGAATATCAACAGGGGCTTGTTCTCACTGAGGTTTCGATACCACCCAAGCAGAAAAGCATGCCTTCATCCTGTACTTTGTGTAACAAAAAGTTACTGCTGCAGGTGTTGGACAGACAGAAAATGTGGAGGCATAGAGAGGAGTTTGCAAACTAGGGACTGACTCTACGTCTAATGGGTAAAGGACTTCTTAAGTTTTAGGAAAGTAGCAGAGTACAGTGTAAAGAAAAATAAACTTGGAAATTGAAAGTCCTGGCTGAAGGTCCAGCTCCATCTTTACTCACTGTGGTATTTGAGCTTTTGTTGAAAATTTCTTCATCTGGAAAATCTTGTAACTAACTTGAAGTAGCCATTTTACTTACACAAGAATAAGAATAGCAATAAGCCTACTTCTGTTAGGACAATGCACTGTGAGAATGAGAGTGGACAATTGCATGGGGTTGAGACAGGAAGGGAGGTAGATGGCCACAGCCAGAGATTCAAGCAAGCCTCTCTCAACTCAGAGGCCTTCCACATCCATCCCTCAAATTAAGCACAAGGATACGAATGTGCCCAGCAGTCCACACCTAGAAAGAAAGCCCTCTCGGGCTGCTGTCACTGAAGAAAAGAAGCCTGATCACTGCATGTGTGGAAGGAGCCTGCAATGACTTCTCATAGGACCAGAACCAGAGACCCAGAACACTCAGCCAGAGGAACTGGGGCTAGCACCTGCCCATAGAAAGAGACAGAAAGTTCTCTGGCCCGATGGCTCCATTGATTAGAGAATTGTCCCATGCACCAAAAGGCTGTGGGTTTGATTCCCAGTCAGGGCACATGTGTATGGGAGGTAGCTAACTGATGTTTTTCTCTCACATCAGTGTCTCTCTCTCCACACAAAAATTAATAAAACAGACTTTAAAAAGAGAGAGACAGAAAATCTGTTCAATGTCTGGCACCACATGAGTTTTCTCCTGATAAACTTTAGTTGGAATTGTAGCTGGATCAAGGGCAAGGAGGCCAGGGAGCAGAAATAAATCAGAAACTGGTGTTGGAATATTATTTGCCAGGAGACATTAACAGATACCCTGTGCAGAAAGGGTCTTCTGGCGTCATAAACTTGGGACACATTGCAAACTAAATCGCCCTCTTGAAGATTTGCATTTCCAAAAGGTTCATTAAGTTTCTTCCCTCAGTTTCTACTTTGACCCACAATGGCCTTTCAGTTCCTCACCCACACCTACACATCTTAGGGTTTTCTTTTTTTCTACCTTTTTATTATTGTTCAGTTACAGTTGTCCCATCTTTTTCCCCATTTCTCTCCACTACCCTGTCCACTCCCACAGTCAACCCCCCCCCCTATTGTCTGTGCTCATGAGTCCTCTATTTGTGTTCCTTCATTTACCACTTCCCTTTCTCTCCCGAATCCCCCTTTCCCCTCCCCACTGGTCACTGTCAGTTAGTTCTTAGTTTCCAAGTCTCTGGCTCTAATTCACTTATCTGTTAGTTTCATTGATTAGGTTCCACTTATAGGTGAGATCATATGGTATTGCCTGATTTATTTCACTTAGCTCTTCTCTTCCATCCATGCTGTTGCAAAGGGTAGGACTTGCTTCTTTCTACTGCATAGTATCCATTGTGTAAATGTACCAGTTTTTTTGATTCACTCATTTACTAATGGGCACTTGGAAGTGCCAACCTTAGGGTTTTCAATGAGTCATTTCCTCTGCGTAGAATCCTCTTCCTTCTAATCATCACATAAATGTCTCCTTCCTGTTATTAGGATTTCAGATTAAATGGCACCTTTTCTGAGAAACTTTCCTGACCACCAAATTGAAATCAACCACCAGCCCACACTATCAGATATTAGTAACAGTTATTTTAGTTTTCTGCATGTTAAGTATGCTCCACATAGACATAAAGTTTTCTTCCTTTCCATCATTGAATCCACAGTGCATAAAAGTGTCCAACACAAATTTAGCACTCAATAAGTGTTTATGAACAAATTGTTGAATAGACATCTACTGTTTCATATAATATAGTTTGAAATATAATATCTAGCTTCAGCCTTTTCTTGTACAGGTGAGGACTGTTTGCCCACAGCAAAACACTGGTGTGCCCAAGTCATGGCAAGCACAAGGAAAAGCAATATATACCTTAATCCTATAATCAGAAAGAAGGAATCAACATTTTTTAAATGATTCCAATATGTTTTTCAGTATTAAAGCTTATAACATCATTGAGTACTTACAACTCTGCCAAGGAGGACTTACCATGTACTCGTGTATTTCTTCAGATGATGAAACCAGAGCTCAAGCTGATAAAAATCAGGACTTAAATTTGAACCCAGGCCAAGGAAGCCCAAAGCTTATGACCTTTATACTGGACCACATCACCTTTTGAGAGTGGAAGAATCACCATGGCCTTAATATCAGTGCCAGAAAGTGGAAGCATACCCTAACCAAATGAAATGCAAGTACCTCCTTATAGAAATGCAAGTCCAAGGTCAGAGCATGCCCAGGAACAAGCTCCAGAGTTTAAGCTTCTTAAATCCTGCCTTTCAAGATCAGTCTTTCCAAATGTGGAGTCAGGATTGGTCTGCAGATAAGACCTGAGTGCTTTTCACATGAAGGGTTTCTAATGTGGAAACAAGGAGCAAGGCATGTCATCAGAAATACAACAAAAATTGACTTGGAGCAAACTAAGAAGCTGCAAAGCCTCTGCAGATATTCTAGTATATTTATTTATTCAATCGACACATAAGTATGCAATTTATGACATATATCATTCATTCAAGAAGTACTTAATGAGTGTTTGCTACATCCCATGCACTGTGTTCTATGTTGGCAATACAGTGGTGAATAAGACAGAGAGTCCCCGCCCTCTTCAATGGATGTTTCATGAATGAATGAATGTAGGAATTAATGAATATAGCTGAACATGTGCAGGGCTTCAAGGACTACTTGCTATGTTTCAATAGGTATACACTTAGCTTTGGCAAAATATATATACACATATTTCTGGGGGGGAAGCATTGGATTACCTCACTATTTCTTATCTAAGTGTCAATTTCAGTAAATTTGGTTTTGAGTCCCACCCCAGAGGGAGCTATTTTATTGTGGTTTTGTTTAATGAGTCAAGTCAAATCAAGCATCAGCTACCACCTGCTTCTTCTAACTCCCCATAAAATGACACCTGAGAACCTTCACTAAACAACTTTTTCACTTTCAAGAAAAGATGTGGTATCGCTTCTGTCAAGGTTTTTTAGAGAAACAGAAACAATAGGATGCATGTGTATTGACAGAGAGATTCACTTTAAGGACCTGGCTCATGTGACTGTAGACACTGCCAAGCCTTCAATATGTTGGGCAGGCTGGTTGGATTTTAGTGTTTACAATCTGGAGGCAGAATTTCTTCTCTGAGAAAACTGTTTTTGCTCTTGAGGCCTCCAACTAATTGGGTGATGTCCACTCACATTATCAAAGGTAATCTCTTTTATTTAAAGTCAACTCATTGTAATAATTACATCCATTAACAGCGACATTTAGACCAGTTGTGTCTGACCAAACCACTGGGCACCATAGCTAAGCCTCACTGACATATAAAATTAACTATCACAACTTCTTAAGTGGCCACAGCTTTTTGTGTGACTTAACTAAAGCATTTGGCTAACTTACTGTTTTATATTTCTCAGCAATAGTCTCAATGTCAATTATACCTCAAGGTCTTATTCAGAAAATGAAACAAGTGAAGTTAGCCAGAAAGCAAAATAAAGTTGTGTTATTACTGTCTGCAGGGACAATGCCCAAAACTGTACTGATCTTCAATGGATTAATGCGGCGACGCTCACTGAAATAAAGCAACACTCAAAATAGGCAGCCTGCTTCGTGCTGTCACCATAACAGTCAGGAGGCTGGCAAAGAGGGTGAGTTATCCCCGGACACTGAAATCAAAGCAGACCCAAAGAAACTACAGAGGGATAGATAGCCTTTAGGAGTTAAGGAGGAGAAAAAAGAAGATAGAAGGATACAAAGAAGGACATGAAGAACAAGGAGGAGGAGGACGATGAAAAGGAGGCAGAGGAGGAGGAGAAGAAAAGGAGAGGAACAGAGAGGGAGAGTGGGAAGGAAGCAAGAAACCCCTTGGGGTTAAAAACCTGTTTTAAACTGGGGTGTGTGTGTGTGTGTTTGTGTGTGTGTGTGTGTGAGAGAGAGAGAGAGAGAGAGAGAGAGAGAGAGAGAAACAGACAGACAGAGAGCCCTCAGCCTAGGAGGCAGAGTGGTTGGCCCTGTAAGAGGACAACTTGGAGAAAAGCAGAGTAAGTTCTGCTCCTACCTCACCGCCTCCATTCTTTTGGAACAATCATTGCCTGTTCTCTTTGCAGAAATCTGTAGCAATAGCCAAGCCCAAATGCAGGGGTCTTTGGAAATAAAATCACAGCAGAGCAGAAGCTAGCTGGGGTGAGGAACCTAGTGGGGTTGAATGGTTTTAGGAATTCACCATACCCCGTGTAAGTACCCAGGACTGGCGTTTTAAAATGTAGACAAATTAGAACCCTCATACACTGCTGTTGGGACCACAACATGATGCAGCCACTATGGAAAAGAGTTTGGTAATTTCTAATTCTGGTAATGATTGCACAATACTGTGATTATACTAAAAACATTTTAATTATACCCTTTAGGTGAATTTTATCATGTGTGAATTATATCTCAAGCTATTTAAAAATAAAAACCAAAACCCTCTCTCTAATCCCAACCCATTCTCTCCAAGGGTTTGAAAACAAAGCCCTGATGATGGTCAAAGAGTTGCTGAAAAGCTGCCAAGTAGGTGATTCGAAGATGGATTTTTAAAGTTCTAGGGCCCTTATGCTTCTCCCTTCTTGAGTTTCCCAGAGTGGACACAGACTAGAGCAGAGTTTCTCAAGGTCAGCAATATTGACCTTTGAGGCCGGATAATTCTTTGACCTGTACCCAACAGAGGCCATTAATATCTCCCAGTCGTGACAATCAAAATGTCTTCAGACATGACCAAATGTCCCCTAAAACTGCCTCTGAGAACCAGTTGAGAACCGTGGACTAGAGTCTGGCTTCTGGCCCTTCCCCAGTAAGAGTTACCAGGGTAGCCCACCTGAATTCCCAGGCAAGAGAGATATTTGGGCAGGATGACTGCCTCAAGAGAAAAACAGCACATTGGAAAATATACATTAGTGAAAACAAAAGTATTAGAACTAGGATGCCCTGTCCAGTGTGGATCAGTTGTTTGGAGCATCGTCCTCTAAACCAAAAGATCGCAGGTTCAATTCTCTGTCAGGGCACATGCCTAAGATGTGGTTCAGTCCTTGGCTGGGGTGTGTGCTAGAGGCAGCCGATTGATGTTTCTCACATTGATGTTTCTCTCCCTCCATCTCTCTCCCTCCATTTCCCTCTGTAAGCATGTCCTCAGGTGAGGATTAAAGAAAAATAAAAGATATTAGAACTAGAAAAATACAGCAATTTAAAATGAGAATTGGAAATAAGTAATAGAGAAAAGAGAAGGTATATCAGAAAATATGACTAGGGATTGTCTCTGGGGAGGAGTACCAGGGAGATGAAGGACTGGAATAGAAGGGAGAGTACATTTCCTTTTAAAAAACATTTTAATTGTAATACAGAGCACGTGGACACAAAAGGATGTTAAGAACAAAAGAACAGCTGTTTTTTAAATAATTGGTTTTTTGTTGTTTAATTACAGTTGTCTACATTTTCCCCCATCCACTACCCCCACCCCAGCCAAACCCACCTCTCCCCCTTGCTTCCATCCTCCCTGCCCCAGTTTTATCCTTGCATCCCTCATCGTAGTTCCTGAAAACTACCCTTCCCCTCATTATCTCTTCCTACCTCCCCTCTGATTACTGTCAAATTGTTCTTAATTTCTATGTCTCTGGTTATATTTTGCTGGCTTTTTCTTTTGTTGATTATGTTCCAGTTAAAGGTGAGATCATATGGTATTTATCCCTCATTGCCTGGCTTATTTCACTTAGTATAATGCTCCCCAGTTCCATCCATGCTGTCGCAAAGGGTAGGAGCTCCCTCTTTCTTTCTGTTGTGTAGTATTCCATTATGTAAATGTACCATAGTTTTTTGATCCACTCATTTACTGATGGGAACTTAGGTTACTTCCAGCACTTGGCTATTATAAATTGTGCTGCTATGAACACTGGGGTGCAGAGGTTCTTTTGGATTGGTGTTTCAGGGTTCTTGGGATATAATCCCAGCATTGGAATTGCTAGATCAAAAGGCAGTTCCAGTTTTAGTTTTCTGAGGAAATTCCATACTGTTTTCCACAGTGGCTGCACCAGTCTGCATTCCCACCAACAGTGCACTAGGGTTCCTTTTTCCCTGCATACTCTCCAACACTTGTTTGTTGATTTGGTTATGATGGTCATTCTGACCAGTGTGAAGTGGCATCTCATTGTGGTTTTAATTTGCATCTCTCTGATGACTAGTGATGCTGAGCATCTTTTCATATGTCCCTGGGCCCTATGTATGTCCTCCTTGGAGAAGCGTCTGTTCAAGTCTTTTGCCCATTTTTTTAATTGGGTTTTGTGTCTTCCTGGAGTGGAATCATCTGAGTTTTTTATATATTTTGGAAATCAAACCCTTGTCTGAGGCATCATTGGCAAATATGTTTTCTCATATAGTCAGTTCTCTTTTTATTTTAATGCTATTTTCTTTGGCCATGAAGAAGCTTTTTAATTTGATGAGGTCCCATTTGTTTATTCTTTCCTCTATGTCCCTTGCTTCAGGGAACATATCAGTGAAGATGTTGCTGCATGGAATGTCTGAGGTTTTCCTGCCGATGTTCTCCTCTAGGACTTTTATGGTGTCATGACTTATGTTTAAGTCTTTTACCCACCTCAAATTTATTTTTGTGTATGGTGTAAGTTGGTGATCAAGTTTCATTTTTCTGCATGTAGCTGTCCAGCTCTCCCAACACCATTTGTTGAAGAGGCTATTTTTGCTCCATTTTATGCTTCTGTCCCCTTTGTCAAATATTAATTGACCATAGAGACTTGGGTTTATTTCTGGGCTCTCTATTCTGTTCTATTGATCTATGTGTCAGAGTAGCTGTTTTAACAATTACTCCAGACCACAATAGCTTCTGTTTCCCTAGAGGTAACCAATATCCTGATTTTTATTATTATTTCTTTGTTTTTAATATCTTTACCACTATGCACACACCTCCATGCAACACAGTTCAGTTTTGCCTGTTTTTGAAATTTATATAAATGGAATGCTATTATGCGTATTCTTTTGTTCAACATTAAGGTCATAAGATTCATATATGTTGTCACATATTGCTGTTGCATGTTCATTTTTATTGCTTTATAACAATGAATTGCATGAATATACCACAACTTGTGTATTTGTTTTATTGTTGTTGGATATTTGGGTTATATCCATTTTAAGACTCTAATGAAAAATGCTTCGGTATAAGCATGCTTGTATGCTCTCATTAAATGTGTACTGTTCTCTAGGGCATGTACTTAGAAGTGGAATTGTTGAGTTATAAGATCTTTATAAGTTCACCTTTACTAAATAATCCAAATATACATTAATCCCCCCTTATCCATGGGCCATGTGTTCTAAGACCCCCAGTGGATGCATGAAACCAAGGATAGTACTGAACCCTATGCAGACCCACCCCTTGGAGATACTGTGGTTCAGTCTCAGACTACCACAACAAAGCAAGTATTGCAATAAAGTAAGTCACACAAATTTTTTGGTTTCCCAGTGCATATAAAAGTTATGTTTACACTATACCATAGTATATTAAGTATACAATAGCATTATGTCTTAAAAACAATAGGCATAGCTTAATTAAAAACACTTTATTGCTAAAAAATACTAACTAGCAACTGAGCCTTCAGTGAGTCGTGTTCCTTTCACTGGTGGAGGGCCTTGCCTCAATGTGGATAAAAACTCAGTATCTGTAAAGTAAAATAAAGTGAAGCACAAAAAATGAGATACACTTGGCTTTAAGCACTTACTACGCACTATGGAGAGAACTTTTGCAGTTTGAGGTGCCACCACAACACTAGTATGAATTTCTTTTTCCTTCACAATTTCATGGATAGAAAATTTATTCTTAACGTATCTTGGCAACCTCAGCATATGGCTTTTTCTTTTATTATTAAGTCAAGAATTTTCATGTTTTCACTTTAAGAAAACACTTTACTGCTTTTCTTTGGTATATTCAAATTGCCAGCATCATTACTCTTGCACTTTGGGGATATTATTAAGTAAAAGGAAAGGTGCTTGAACACAAGCACTGTGATATTGAGACACTACAACTGATAAGAAGATGACTACTAAGTGACTAATCGGCAAAGAGCATACACAGCACTGATCTCCAGGACCAAGCGATGATTCACAACCTGGGTAGGATGAAGCAAGAAAGCCCAGGTTTTCATCACACTGCTCAGGATGGTGCAAAGTTTAAAATTTATGAATTAATTATTTCTGGAATTTTACATTTAACATGTCCAGAACTTGGTTAATTGTGGGTAACTGAGACCACCAAAAGTGAGACTATTATACTAGGAAATTTATTTTTAGGAAAGAAATTACTAGCGTAATTGAAAGGCAGGGGGTAAAGCCACTTTATCTGCAAATAACATTGTTGTAAATATGAAAAACCCAAGAGAATAAGTTGAAAAACAAATGCATGCAATAAAAGAATTTGGTACAATGGTGAGTACGCATTTATTTAGAAATCATCATCTTTCATCAATACAAACAAAACTCCATAGAAAGATATAAAGAGAGTGAGGGGAAAAACTAACAACAGTGACTAGCAAAATACTTAGGAATAAAATTACCAAAATGTGCGTGAATCCACATAACAAAATATGTAAAACACTGGAAAGACACAACGACTTGAAGAACTGGAAAGATGAGCATGTTCTTGAATAGGAAGATTCAACATAAAGCTTCAAAATATATCTAATTAAGCCGAATCATATATTTATTGTAAGGGCAATAAAATGTCAACAGGGTTTTGAGGGATTGAGGAAACCTAAGACAAATTATTTGAAAGTTCATAAAGAAAAATAAAAAATAAGAATGGTTAACATTTTTTGAAAAAAGAGTAACAAAGAGAGGCAACCAGCCTTACCAGATAATAAAACATTACAAAGCTACAATAACTAACAATTATTAAGTAGACTGACAAACAAATAATAGAAATAATGAATTTAATAATGGAGTCAGAACAACTACATTACCATTTGGAAAAAATTGGCTTCATACTTCACAAAACGTCAGTATAGTATATACATATATAATATAGTATTTATATTGTATAATTTATAACTACTATAAATTATAATTTACTAACATATTAATATATAAAATATTAAACCACAAAGGCCTCAAGAAACAAAAAGTCTTTATAACCCTATAATATTGGAATGAGCTTTATTGTTTGACTCAAAATTAAGAAACCATTTTAAAAATTGAGAAGTTCAATTTCATAAAATTTAAAAAAACCTTTGGGTAAAATTCACCATAAGTAAATCAAGGACAAATTAATAACCTGGGAGAACTATTAACAATTTATCATCACAAAAGACTAATCTCTCTAATATATATAGAATGCCCAGAAATTATCAAGAAAGAACCAATAAGAGAAAAGTGGATAAAGGATACAAATAGTTTATGAGAAAAGAAGTAAGAATGACTTTTAAGCCTTTGAAATAATGTATAATTTTACTTATAATAAGGGAATAGTAGCCCTGGCTGGTGTAGCTCAGTGGGTTGAGCGCGGGCTGTGAACCAGTGTCCCAGGTTCGATTCCCAGCCAGGGGACATTCCTGGGTTGCAGGCCAGAACCCCCAGCAACCGCACATTGATGTCTCTCTCTCTCTTTCTCTCTCTCTCTCTATCTCCCTGCCTTCCCTCTCTAAAAATAAATAAATAAAATCTTAAGAATATATATATATTAAAAAAAAGAATTCTTTTAAAAAAATAAGGGAATAGTACATGAAAAATACACTGAAATACCATTTTTACTTATCAGATTAAAAAATATAACAGGTTTATAAAGGCTATAGGAGAAGCAGGTATTTCTATGCATTGCTCATGAAGCTGATTTGTGAAGTTGATTTGACTATTATGGAAAGAAATTTGTTAGGATTTATCAAAATTACAAATGCAGAAATATGCACAGCCTTGGGCGGATGCTGGTTGACTTCTGATTTAAATCACTAGAAGAAACATTCTCTTAAAAACACTGAGAAAATGGTTGTTTAGGTGTCTAAGAAAAATGAGTTTATATCTTTAACTTTGCTGATATGAATTTAAGAGACTACATAAAATCCTAATGGGAAAGTGCTACTGTATTAAGAAAATATTATAAAGAAAATGGAGTAGGTATTGGGTGGCCTGCCCCAAAGATGTTTTTCAGTCTGGAGTTTCCATACCAGCACAAATATCCATAGGTCCAAGTGTTAGCATAGGAAAAATTCTCTCTGGCTTACCCACTGAACTCCATTTACAATTTAGGTTAAAAATCTCAGTCCTAGTGAAAAGAGACAGCAGAAATACACTGAGGAGTTAACATCGGTTGTGTTAGAATAGTCAGTTTAGGAAATGTTTTTTTTTTCCTTTTTTCTCATATCCTAAATTATCTTTAGTGTGTTTATAAGAAATGTGTTTTATTTTGTTTTCTAATTTAATTTTTGAGTCAGTATTACATTTGTATGACAAAAATAGTTAATAATAAATACAGTAAACTCTCCTCCCTGTCCTGCCCCGTCTGATCATGCCCCATCCACTGTCTTCCCACTGCAGACAACCACCGTTATTCTTCCCTTGTGAATATTTTCAGAGTCCCTTTATATATATGTAGACATGTATATCCTTATTTTTTCTCATTTTTACATAAAAGGTGGCATTTTATTTCAAAATCTGTTGTGTCATTGATTCCAACACTAGTTTCATCACGTTCCTGGTTCCCAGTCTCCTGCCACGTCCCACGGAGACAACTGACTGACCCAGTAAACTGTAAGTTGCTGAGCAGTGAACAAAGTGTCTTTGCCAAGTGCATGTCCCTCATGACGTCTAGCTAAGAGCCTGGTACCCAGTGGTACTCAACACATATTTGTATTGAATGAGTATCTTGTCACCTTAGCAGGCAGGAGTCTGTTCCTTCAGAGGGGAAATTCAGAACAAATAAATTCAGGGAAGAGGGAGAATATTACAGCAGCAAACCCTGAGAGTCTAAGGAACAGCAGGAAACTAGACGGGAACTCACAGCTATTGGGCAGCCACTGAACATGTGCACACAGGTGTCGTCAGACATGTGAATGTGCCAATCACTCTGCCAGTCACTATGAGGAACACAGACACCTGTAAGACACGATCCAAGCTGGCTGAACACTTTGGGAAACTGAAACAATACGAAGCTTCACAACTGCCTTAGGGACTCACTAATACAGATGGACAGGTGAGACATAGCCAAACAAATACATGCTGGGCCAGGTCTCCAAATATTGACAAAGTCAGGGTTGACCCAAATGGATGCCAACCCCCAAATTTGTGGTGCTCTGTTAAGTTCTTGGGTTGAAACCCAAACGTCACATGTGAGAAAATAGAAGAAGCTTAGACAAAAGGGTAGATAAAAACTGCGTGTAGGAAATGGCCATTGTTCACGTGCCAGGATACACAGCAAAGAGCAGCAAATCTGGAAGGCGAGAGGCTCAAGCTGAGTCAAGACCAAGGAGCCAAGTGTTCAGAAATTGTCAGACAGCCCCTAACGAGTCGGGAAGAAACTTCATGACGGATTATTAGGTCTGTGAGAGGAGGCTGTGGAATTCATTTTCTGGGCTCTGTCATGCCAGCTTTGTATGTAATTCAGATTACCACCCTCGAAATCCAGGGAGCACTATCAGTGAAGACACAGCCAAGAGAACTGGATGGGACAGCGGAGGTCACTTCATTGGTGCTTTGTCAGCAAGAGAAATACCATCGATTCGTCTCTGAATATTCACAGAGGCTAAAGACTCTTTCTGGACCCAGAATATTCTTTGTAAACTAAGCTTTTCTTTTGAAATATATGACTCTACCATTGCTTTCTCTAAAAAGTTGAAAAGCTGGTGAGTTTTAGTCACATGTGTTTCCTTAAATCATTTTATGCAAATCACTTCCTTGAAGATATTTCTGCTTTTCTCTGTTACTGAGGTCACATGTCATATTAAAAATTTAAGCCCAGTCTGAAGGCTGAGAAGAAAATAAAGTCCAAGACCATTCAGTGAGATAATTGCTCTCTGCCACCATCAGCACAATTCACCAAAGTGCAAAATTTCACACAAGTGTGCCCTGGCACACATTTACACACTTGTACGCCACACAATTCCCAAACAAATATAAGCACAACACATTACACACACCACACAGAGGCACAAAACATGCACACAGAGTAACATACACATGTGTACAACACATACACACCACTCCAATACAACCCCATGACATTAACACCACACAAACCCCATATCACATTCACTACTCCCTTCCATGCACACACACACACACCATTAACATGCCACTCATATGCACGCATACCACACCATACACACACACAAGGAAGAGCTGCCTTTATAGTTTATGTCTTCCTCTCACACAAGGTTATACACAAAGAAGGCAAGCACTGTATTTCATTCCTCCTTGACCTTTATGACCTCTATGACCTCTTGGCACCTCATTACCTATGGCTGGCTGGAGTGGTTTTTCCTCAGTAAATGTTCAAATCTAATAGCTATTATTTTGAAAGTTAAAAGAGAGATTTCTTTTTTTCTGTAAGACTTAATATAAAGTAATATTTTCCCTGGTTTATAGCTGTCTTGCTTTCCAAGTACATTCATCTCAAGCTATGTTAAAAGTAAAAATGACAAACCACATAACGGCAGGAGAGGAGATCGGTAAGGGGCTGGAATGCAGTATGCGTGGATTTCAATCACAGCCCTGGCCCCTTGTTAACCACGTGGCCTAGAGTGGACTGAGCACCATTCTCCAGCTTCAGTTTTCTCCCCTGTGAAAACAAGGATGATGTTAACAGTAATTTCCCCAAATAGTTGTCAGGATGAAGTCTTACAATGTGCTGTACGAAAGTGGTTGGCTCTGTTCTTAGTCTACACTGAGTGCCCAATAAAGGTTATTTTTATTAGTTCTCCAAAGATATCAGGAGCTTTAGAAGCCAGCCAATACAACCCCTGAACTTCATTTGGAAATGGGCTGAAATAATTGCTGAAAGAAGAAAACTGACAGGAACTTCAACAAATAATGAGAAGTTTGAATTAGCCTGAGGAAAGCTGAGTGTGATGGAATCACCCACTTGTGGTTTGTACCTTATTCATTAGAACACACTCTAGGTTATATACTGCACAGCAGTCACACCACCCATCCAGACATGCAAATTAATAAAAGGGGCATAGGAATAAATCCTCATGGTTGAATCTGTGTACAACACTCAGTTAAGTGTTTTCAACAATATTTAGAAAAGACACTGAGGCAAAAATTTCAATGTATTTGTAACTGCTTTTTACAAGTGCCTTTTATTTAAAAATAGGGCTAAAAGAAAGCAAAATCAATTTTGCTGATTCTGTGAATTAGAAATTCATTCTAATTCATTCACTTCTCTATATTCCATAAGAGAAGTTTGGCTTGTGATTTTATTCATTGAGAAGTGACTTTTATTTTTATTTATTTATTTTTTTACTCAGAGTGAGGAGAGTAAGTCCCAAAGCACACTTAGTTTTCCATATGCACAAAGCAAAGCAGCCTGGAGGGGGGCCCAGCCAGGATGCCCAGCTGACTGCTGGGAGTGAAAAGCACATAAGTAGCTGGTGCTCATGAATGTGGTAAAAGCAGCCAAACTGATAAGGCAGAGGACTGACTGCTTCTGCTACTGATCTTTTAAAATTCCTTTTCAGTTACAATTTACATTCAATATTATTTTGTATTAGTTTCAGCTATATGGCATAGTGGTTAAACAATCATATGCTTTACAAAGTGATCCCCCTGATATTTCAAGTACCCACCTAGCACCATATGTAACTATTGCAATATTCTTGGCAATATTCTCTCTGCTGTGCTTTACATCCTTGTGACTATTTTGTAACCACCAGTCTGTAGTTCTTAACCCCTTCACCTTTTTTTCCCAACTCCCCATCCCCTTCTCCATCTGGCAACCATCAAACTGTTCTCTGTATCTAGGAGTTTGTTTCTGTTTTGTTTGTTCATTTATTTTGGGTTTTGTTCTTTTTTTAATTCCACATATAAGTAAAATCACATGTTGTTTGTCTTTCTTTGTCTGATTTATTTCACTTAGCATAATACTCTCTAGTTCCACCCATGCTTTTGCAATGGTTAAGACTTTTTTCCCTTTTATGGCCATTGTACATATGTACCAATCTTCTTTGTCCAATTGTCTATTGATGGGCACTTGGGTTGCTTACATATCTTGGCTATTGTATTAACACTGCAGTGAACATAGGGGTTCGTATATCCTTCCAAATTAGTGTTTTGGGTTCCTATATACCCAGAAGTAGAATTACTGGGTCATAAGGCAGTTTTACTTTTTTTCGAGGACACTTCATACTGTTTTCTGTAGCAGCTGAATCGATTTACATTCCCACCAACAATGCATGAGTATTTGCTTTTCTCTACTTTCTCACCAGCACTTATTGTTTGTTGATTATTGATGATAGCCATTCTGACAGGTATGGGGTGATATCTCATTGTGGTTTTAATTTGAATTTCTCTGATGATTAGTGACTTTAAACATCTTTTCATATGTCTATTATGTATGTCCACCTGTATGTCCTCTTTGGAGAAGTGTCTATTCAGGTGCTCTGCCCATTTTTTAACTGGATTTTTTTTGGTGTTGAGTTATATGCATTCTTTATAAACTTTGGATATTAACCCCTTATTATATATGTCATTGTTAAATAAGTTCTGCCATCCAATGCGCTGTCTTTTCATTTTGTTAATGGTTTTCTTTGCTGTGCAAAAAGTTTTAGTATGGTGTCATTCCATTTGTTTATCTTTTTCTTTTCTTTCCCTTGCCCAAGGAGATATATCAGGAAAAAATATTGCTAAGAGAAATGTCAGAGATTTTACTGCCTGTTTTTTTCTTGCAGGAGTTTTATGGTTTTGAGTCTTACATTTAAGTAGAATGAGAAGAATCTTGCTCTCCAACTCAGGATGGTCTATCTTTAGACCATGACCTTCACCATGACCTTCAGTATTTCTTTCATTAGCAGCTGGAATTGCCAAGATACATTTCGTGCCTTTAACAATAGTCACCTCCCAGAAGCCACATAAAATGAGTGAATTGCCAGCATCATAATGATAGTCCAAGTTCATCTTTTATACCCCTAACAAGTCTTGATCTTGTGTGGTGAGGAATGTGGAGGAAGATGTGTCTAGGACTACAACCTGAGATCTACTTTAAGGACAAATAGGGTCCGGCAGAAGTAAGGCCCGCTTGAGTGTGGTTGGTAGGGTGATAATATGGGTGTAATAATGTATAGTTTTAATTTGAACATTTTACCTAAGATGTTATATGGTGTGTTTGAGTGCAATATTGTTATGTTTCACAATTACATGCTTATAATTTTGTAATAAAATGGTTTGTAATAAAAAAAGATGCATTATTTGTGCTGGACCCTGTAGAATGTCCTTTCAGCAAACTCCAGGTCAAATGCTGTCTGCTATGGTCTGAATGTTTGTATCCCCCACAAAGTCATATGTTAAAATCCTATACCTCACAGATAATGGTGTAGGAGGTGGGTCTTTTGAAGTTTGTAAGTCAACAGGGTAAAGCTCTTTTATTAATCAGATTAGCATTCTTATAAAAGAGGCCCAGAGAGATCTCTAACCCTTACCACAATGTGAAGAGATAGCAAGAAGTCACCATCAATGAACCAAGGAGTGGGTTCCCACTGACTATCCCCATACTGGTGCCTTGATCTTGAACTTCCAGCCTCCAGAAGCATAGGAGAGAAATTTTTGTTGTTTATAAGCCACCCTGTTTGTGGTATTGGCTATAGAAGCTAGAACAGACTAAGAAACTGCCACTTCAAAGTACAGGAGGATCCTGGTTTGGATTCTGGTTACATATTTGTTCCATTTGTTTTCCCTGAGGGGAAGAACAGCAAGAGGCCATAAGGAAAGCTTCTGGCACTTCACCCTCAAGCCTTGGATCAGATAGAACACACACACACATCCCAACATCAACTGTGAGGAAGTTCACACAGTGGCCAAGGAAAAGAGAGTCACCCCTGAACAAAGTGTCAGGACAGGTAACCTCAAATCTCAAAGAGGGAACCGCAGATCAGAGCACAGGAAAGTTTGCTGAGGGCAGTTAGAATTGTGATGTCTAATGACTCCTCCAACTTGCCTCTGTGAAGATATATCTAAATTCCTCCATAGAGGGTGCTGCTGATGCGGGTGAAGAGCCAAGCGCAGATAACTTAAGTGCAACTAAGTTGTTCTGGAAGCCAGTGCCTACCACAGGACCTTAGGGAGAGACCCATACAAAGAGACCATATGTGAGAAGCTGAAAAGAGAGGGCACACACAGGGAAATGGAGAGACCCAACCGCTGACATTGCTCCAGACCCCTGACCACACAGGGAGAAATTAGGGGGACAGTGCAAGACCAGCCACTAGCCACACTGGCTTAACCTCTCCGGACTGTGCTCTCTAGTAGTCCTTAGTACAGTCCATAATCCACTTCCACCATCTAGCCGATGCCACTAGGGAAATGTTGCAGTAGTCACATTTCTCAACAGTAGTGGAAGATTGGATGCAGGCCAGTGTTATCTGACATTTCTGTCACTCCAAAGCAAGTTTGTCAGGAACCCATTTTTCTTTAGCTTGATTTGTAATCCATGATTCATTTTCTTGGATGGGAAACATTTTTCATAATTAACATCTTGTCATTATTGTGTGCCAAATTTTCATACAGAAAATTATGGTAAACGAGGTTTGTATTTGGCACATGTGTGCAATCTCTGTATATTCCTCTCTTCTCCCACTCATTGGAGAGTTTCTGGGTCTCAGATCTTTGTCTATGATGGCATTATACATGTGAAGACTGAGGTTCTAGCTTGGTATATTAAATAAGCAGAAGACTTTGAACGAAATAGAACCAAATGGTTTGCTGCACAAGAAGAACTTTAGGGATAATCCAAAAAAACCAACATACTCGTGTCTCCATGGTTGCTGTGCTTCAATCCTCATCACCTACTCTGACCATGCCTCCTACCTCTCCCATCCCATATAAACCAAAATGGGAACCAGCTCAAACTCATCAATCATAATCAACAAAATCTTTCCGCAGCCTTTTGTGGTAAGGATTCCACTCACTTCCACATCCTAACTGAGGCCTGGCCAGCTCCTGAGAATACAGCTTCTCATGAAATCCTCTCAAATGCTGCCCTCCCCAGAACCCTGCATACTGCAGCTGAACATGGGTGTGTAGGTGCCTTTCTTGCTCTTCAATGCTACTTTCAACCATTTTCTCTCCCTCCTTCCTAAAATCACCTAGCTTTGATTCTCATGTCATCAGATCATATCATCCTCTATCCAACCTTGTTCCATCACCTAAATATCCCTGGGATACTCCTTCTCACTCCTTGAAGATTTTAGCTCCTGACTCACTGTTTTCTCTCCAAATCTCTACAAAAAAAAGAGAATCTTTCCAATTCCCTGATCCCTGAATTTTATGACCTCCTATCCTACAATGATTGTGTCCACCACGCGCTACCTTAGTCACTCACTCCTATAGTCATAACCTAGGTGTCATTACCAGTAACTTTTTACACCAAGACCTAATTTCAAAAATCCCATCTTTCACCACCCCACCACCTATCTTTGTACCCCACTCTTCCTAAAACCCCAGCTCCATCTGTCCTTTGACCTCATTAAGATCCTTAATCCATATGTTCTTCCCACTTTTCCATAGCCTCACCGTGGCATAGTCTCACTTTCCTCTTTCCCCAGGTGAAATGCAGTGGTCAGTTATTACAACCCTTCCTTTGTTTCCTCCCTCATTTTCCTTACCTTCTATTTATTAACATAGTTGCTTGGCAAAGACCCAAATTTGTTCAATCCAACTCGCTACCTATTTCACACCTGCCCCCACACAAACACTTGGACCCATGAAAAATGCATTCATGCTAGCTGGTCATGATTGAAATGCACAACCACTAACTCCAAATGGGACCTTCATATTGCTCGGCAATCACACTGCTTTCCCCTAGCCCACTTACTTTTCTGCTCACCTACATGGGATTTGTATTCCTTCTCCTCTTCCTCACGCTTCCAGCCCCTTTTCCCTCATTTTGTCTCTCAGCTGATGATTTTGATTTTTCACTTCACTGAGAAAATAGAAGTAACCACACAGAAACTTCCACAGGCTCCCACCCCCACATCTACCCACATAGCTGCATGAATGCACATGTGGCTGCCTTCTCTCCTGTTAGTGGGGAAAAGAACGTCCCATACTCTCGTTAGGGCCAGCAGAGCATCCCCGTAAGCACACTGGACACTGCCTTCTCCTATCCCCTCAGGGATACAGGTCTTAGCAAGAGCTTCCGCTTTTCTCCATCAGTAATTTCCATGACCACACAATCTGCTCTTATTTCACTTGTTTTCAAAAAAAGCCTTGTCTCCATTTTCCTCATTTCTCTCCTTTCTTTTAAACTAAGATTCTATGTAGAATGCCTACACTTGCTGTCTCTAATTTCTATCTTCCCATTCCCCTTGGGCCCACTCAAATCAGGCTTCCACCCTGACCACTCAAAGTGTCTCTTGTTGAGATTGCCAGTATCCCTACATGGGAAAATCTTGTGGCCAGTGCTCAGTTGTCCGCTCACTTGGACCATCAGCTGCATTTGACAGAGTAGCTCCCCTCCTCCTTTAAACGACCTTCTCTTCACTGAGCTTTGAAGATATTACACTTGCCTGGTCTTATTCCTACCTCTCCATCCTCTCCCTTTCTATCTTCTTTGTTTACTCCTCACACTAAATATTGCAATGATGTCTCATGTTTTCTAGTTATACTATTTCCTTTGTGAATCTCATTGAGTTTCATGGGTTAAAATGTTTTCTACATGCTTATCACTCTCAAATTTATATTTCTGGCCCACATTTCTCCATTGAAGCCTATATTCACATATCCACCTGCTTAAATGGAATGTCCATCTAGATTTGTATAGACATTTTAAACCTAATATATCAAAAACTAAGCTTCTGCCTCTTTTCTTATCCTAAATGCTGCTGCTTCCATAAGTGCACCCATTTTCATAAACCAACATCTCAGCCTTTCACTTTCTCAAACCAAACTTTTTTATTTGTCTTATACTTTACATTCAACGTGTGAATCCTGTCTGTTACACCTTTAAAATTTATCCAGAATCCAAACTCTTCTCACCCTCTTCACTCATGCATCTGGGTCCCAGTTGACACCATCTCCCAACTCTCTACTCAGTTCCAATTTCTGTAGCTTATTCTCATACAACAGCCAGAGTGAGTCTGTTAAAGAGTCAAAACATGTTACTCCTCTGCACAAGCCCCTCTTACGTCTTTCCATGGAAGGATAAAGTCCAGAGTCCTCATACCAGCCTATAACTAAGCCTATAACCTGGCCTATGACCTGGCCTCTTTGGCATCCTCTCTTATATACTCCCAGACACCGATTCCACTTTAGTCTTTCTGTTCCTCACAAGCTCTAAGCATGTGTCCACCTCAAGCCATTACCCTTGGTAGTCCCTCTAACTGGGATTCTTCCAGTTGGGTCCATGAACCCCTCACTTCCTCTAAGGCATTATTCTAACGTCACCTTCTTAATGAAGCCTTCTCTGGCTACCCTACAGAAAACTGTGTGGCAACTCCCACCACCATCCAAGCCAACATGTCCTTTATTCTTTCCTTGCTTTATTACTACTCCCCTCAGCACTCAGAAATCTCAAATATACTACACATCTTACGTATTCACCCTGATTATTGTCTGTCTTCCCCACTACAATGGGATGTTTGTTTACTCATAACTATATATGTCCCAGTAATTAGACAGTCTCTGGTACATGGCAGGTACTCATTTGGTGAATGAATTAATAAATTACCCCTAGCTGGTATGGTTCAGTGAATTGAGTGCTGGCCTGCAAACCAAAGGTTGCCAGTTTGATGTCTGGCACATGCCTGGTGTGTGGGCCAGGTCTCCAGTAGAGGGTGCATGAGAGGCAACCAGACATTGATGTTTCTCTTCCTCTCTTTCTCCCTCCCTTCCCGTCTCTAAAAATAAATAAATAAAATCTTTTAAATAAATAATCCTTTAAAAATAATAATAAATTAATAAAAACATGCATATTTGCTAGACATTAAGAGCTAGAGTGGCCATTGAAACACCACTCCTGTCTTTGGGATTTTAATGGTACTGAAGAGATGTTAAATGTACACAGATCACTGTAACACAAGGCAGTATGTGATGAGTCCATGACAAGAAAAAGTGCGGGGTGGAGAATAGAAATCACAAGGCAGGTTGAGAAAGCTAAGAATGTGTGATGAGTTGCCACTTTGTTCCAAAGAAGGCAGACCTGGATTTGATTAATTAGGTTTGGACTGATTTAAGATTAGAATAATTACGTGGAATTTCAAGTGACTATATCCATTTATTCTATACAAGTCACTGGAGATTCAGGGGTGAATGTGTCAGACATGATCCTTCCCTGCCCGAAATTTATAACCTAGTTATAGAGAAACTGGCTTCAACCTGGATTGGAGAAATCAATGTAAGCATCTAAAAAATGTAGATTGAACAGCTTCAACATTCAGAGCTTGAAGAGCTAGTCTGCATTATAACTGAATCAGATCTGTAAAGAAAATGACTTAAGGCTTAAAACTTTAAGTTAGAGCAACTAAATAAAACTATAAGTATGTAATTTTTACTCCAGTGGCCCATAAGAAGTTTTGCACTCTATTTTCTATGAAAGTAGTGTTAATAGGGGCAGGGGGAGTAAGGTCATGAAAGAGACAGGCTGTAGTCCTAAAGAAGCCACTTGGTTAAGTGACCCTTCAGTAGATGTAGAAGAAAGAGCTGCAGTGTTCTGAAACAAGATATCATCAAGAGTGGTATTTATGATGGGGGGTTGGGGGTGGCTAATATTGATTAAGGTTATCAAGGGTAACTTTATGCAAGAAGTTAAATAGTTGATAGGTATACAGGATACTTAAATTGTTAAAAAGAGGGAGTAAGTTGCCAGAGCTGAATAACCAGCCAGATCAGAGGCACAGATGATGGAAGAAGGTGTGAGGGACCAGGTCATCCTCACCAAGCAAGGCTACATTGCCCAGGACCATAGAATTATATACAACTGCTGATGTTCAGCTCCGTGCACAAGTATGGTCTTACCAGACATGAAAATATTGAAATACAACTTACCCTCATTATTCAAAGACTCACAAATTTAAGAATTTGCCTACTTGCTAAAGTTCATTTGAAAATGCCACAAAATCATTTTTCATGGCATTTTCAGTTACCCATGGATATAAGAAGAGCAGCAAAAACTTTGAGTCCCAGCTGAGCTTGAAGAAGGTGGCACGCCGTCCTCCTGTTTCAGCTCCCATACTGTGACTGTAAGCACATATTCTGTTTGTGGTCTACACAGTGCTATGTTTTAAGCATTTTTGTGCTTTTTGTGGGTAATTTTACTGTTTTAAATGGCCCTGAAGTATAGTGGTGAAGTGCTGTCTAGTGTTCCTAAGTATGAAAAGGCTGGATAGTGTGCCATAGGAGAAAATAAGCTTAATTCAGGCTTGAGTCATAGTGCTGCTGGCTGTAAGTTCAATGTTAATGAATCAATAATATATATTTAAAAAGATGCCTTTACAACACACACACATACACACATTCATTTTCTTCCACCAGTACTGCTGCAAACTGCACAACAGATGTGCCAGGGAAAGAACACACTTGTGGACCCTTCCTGTGACTGTGGATCTCCCGTGGAGAGTGAAGCCATTAGCAGCAGTTATGCGATCAGAGCTCTGATTTGGCTCTGTGTGCTTGCCTGTGTTCTTGTACCAGATCTTAGCTAGGTGTTAGATTAGCACCGATCACGACCCTTTGTACTTTCCTTTGCTCTTTCCTGTGCAGCGTTTTCACTCTCCACAGTCCCGCCTGAGAAAATTATCTGACTAGGAAACAAGCCAGCTACTTTACATTCCCCATCAGTCAAGATCACAACGTATAACTCTATTGCATTTCTGATTGTATTACAACTCATCAGAGCTGGAAAGGAAATTAGCAGTTGAGGTTCATGAATAAAAAATGAGGGAAACCAACAAGGGAGGCAAATTGTGCAAGGCTCTACCTGGTGGGATAGGGCCATGGAGACGAAGAAAACCTGTCATTTCTTTAAACTTCTATACCAAAGTTCTTTATCACACAGGTTTATTCTATTCTCTACTTGCAGAACATTACTTTTAAGAATACCTACTAATAGAAGACTTCATCGACGAAAGAGTGCTTCTCAAAGGATAAGGAGAGAAGGCACTGAATCGGGGCAAGATGGAATTTGAAATTTAAATGTTAATTAAAAGGGAGGTATATGTTTCCAAAAGCTTGAAAAATATTGTTTGGGTAAGAGAACTCAATAAATACCAAAAGGCTTCTTAACAGTCATCTTGTTTCCTTAGAAATGTGTGTAAATTATGCTAATGGATTTTATAAATTTTGTTGTGTTGTTTCCCATGCAGCTATTTCTGAGTAGAGGTGACAAGATTGAGGGGTAGTTGGGATGACAGACATCATCAATAATCTGGGGATATCTTGACTATAAAAGACTGATTTTTTGAAACAAGAATAACATAACTGAGTCATTTCAATGAGACATTATAGGACTAATTTACACCTCTTACAAAGACGTCACTGTCTCCCAGAAACCTCTGGAGGTATGGGCAAGGAAGGGGATGAGGGGATCTCTTTTAACCCACCTTCATAGGTTTTTGTCTGCTACTTATTATTTCAACCGTCCTCTCAGGCATTAAAAACTATTTTCTGACATTGGAACTGATTATGGAGCCAACATCATTTATGAAGATGCTTTCTTGTTTACAAATTGCTTAATATTCTAAAACCACATCAGCCATACCTACCTCTCAAAGCTTCTTTGTGGATTGATTGATTAGCATAACCCTTTAAAAACACTTATTATGTACAAATGTCAGTTGTTTTTACCCTCTAAAGCTCACACCTTTATAGTCATAATATTTAGCAACTAGCAAATTAACATAATCACCAAGGAATTTGGTTTTTCCATTCTGTCCTGATAATAGATTTTGAAAGACATTGGTAATAAGATGACTTTCTTTGAAAGAATGTGATTACAAAGATTTGTATTGTGTTGTTCTGTCATTCTTTCCACATTCTTTTGAACACATTTTGACTATTACTTGATATTTTGGGGGCTATTCCAGACTTTGAAAAAAAATGTGTCAAAAACCTAAAGCTATATACAGATTCAATGCAATCTCTATTAAAATACCTATGGAATTCTTTTCAGAATTAAAACAACTAATTCTAAAATTGATATGCAACCATGAAGGACCCTGAATAGCCAAAGAAGTTGAGAGAGGACAAAGAGAGCGGTATCACACTCCCTGATACCAGACTATACTACAAAGCTATAACAATAAAAACAGTATGTGCCGGCATAAAAACAAATATATAGATAAATGGAATAGAATAAAAAGCCCAGACACGAATCTTCACATACACAGTCAATTAATCTATGATAAAGGAGGCAATAATATACAATGAGGTAAAGATAGTCTCTTCAATAAGTGGTGTTGGGAAACTGGACAGATACATGCAAAAAATTAAATTGGACCACTTTCTTATACTATGTACAAAATCAACTCAAAATGTACCAAATGTAGGACCTGACACCATAAACTCCTATAAGAAAATATAGACAGTAAATTCTCTGATATTTCTCTTAGCAATATCTTTTTAGATATATCTCCTCAAAAAGGGAAACATAAGTAAAAAATCAATAAATGGGACTATATCAAACTAAAAATGTTTTTGTACAATAAAGGAAATGATCGACAAAATGAAAAGACAACCTACTAAATGGGAGAGGATATTAGCAAATGATACATCTGATAACTTAATATCCACAATATATAAGAAACTTACATAATACACTTAACACCAATAAACAATCTAATTAAGAAATAGGCAGATGACCTAAACAGACTTCTCTAAAGAGGACATACAGATGGCCAACAGAAATGAAAAGATGTTCACCATTACTAATTATCAGGAAAATGCACATTAAAACCACAATTAGATTCCACTTTGCACCTGTCAGAATGGCTATTATCAATAATCAATAAACAACAAGTGCTGGTGAGGATGTGGGGAAAGGGAACCCTTGTGCACTCTTGGCAAGATTGCAAATTAGTGCAGCCAATGTGGAAAACAGTACAGAGATTCCTCCAAAAAATTTAAAATAGAGCTGTCATATGATCCAGCAATACCACTTCTGGTTATTTATCTGAAGAAAACAAAAACACTAATTCAAAAAGATATATGCACCCCTATGTTTGTTGCAGCATTACTAGCATAGCCAAGACATGGAAAACATGATATCCATTAATAGATGAATAGATAAAGATGTGGCATATATATATACTTATATATATATAAATAATATATAAACTCAAATATACTTATATATAAATAATGGAATATTATTCAGCAAGAATAAAAGAGAATGAAATCTTGCTACTTGGACACCATGGATGAACACAGAGGTTATTATACTAAGTGAAAGAAGTCAGACAAAGAAAGATACCATATAACTTCACTTATATGTGGAATAAAAAATAAATAAGTGAATAAACAAAACAGAAACAGACTCATAAATAAAGAAGATAAATGGATTGTTGTCAAAGGGGTGGGGAAAGGGGGAATGGGACTTTTAAAAATATGTCAAAAGAGCAATTCAGCCTACAGCTGCAGCTGGAGCCATCTTCCCAGGCCTTGATCACTGCAAACCCCACAGCCGGGGGGTGAGCTGGGAAGCAGGAAAGGTGGAAGTTACCATTTTGGGGATCTCTGGAGAATAGAGGTGGGTGTAAGATAGCCTTTAAGACTGGCTCTGAGATTCTTAGTTTGCCTAGAATTGAAAAAATCTGGAAATGTAGTTGTCACTTCCAAGAACAAACAGTCACCTCCTCTCTCCTGCAAAATTTCAACCAGGATCTCTCCAAGTGTGGCCCACGTATGAGGACTCCTAGTCCCTATCCCAGACCTGCTGAATCAGAATATACAGAGTACAGCTCAGGAACCTATGTTTTTTATGGTTTCCTGGAGTGATTCTTATGTATTTTAAAATTTGAGGACCATGGTTTTACAGGTTCTCAAAGCCTACTTCTAAGGTGCTTCTAAACTAGACTTGACAATATATCAAGGTAAAACTTCATCAAGCTGAAAGATTCTTTAGTGTTATGTGTTTTATTCTTTATTAGGACCAATTAGCAAGAAGTACCTCTCTAGGTAGGCAATTATGAGGATATGAAGACATACTCATCCTCCTCAATATGTGTACTTTCCCATGCTCCCTTGGTTTTAGGTAATTTTACCACTCAAATGCAGATTTTTAAAACATATTTTATTTATTTAGTTTTAGAGAGAAGAGAATGAGAAAGAGAGGGAAAGAAACATCAGTGTGTGGTTGTCCCTCCATACCCACAACTGGGGACCTGGCTGAAAACCCAGGCATGTGCACTGACCGGGAATTGAGCTGGTAACCCCTTGGTTTGAAGACCAGGACTCAATCCACTGAGCTATACCAACTGGAGCTCAAATACAATTTTTTAAAAAATATAGTCATTTAAGTGTTGCAGGTTCGATTCCCAGTCAGGGTACATGCCTGGGTTGCAGACCATGACCCCCAGCAACCACACATTGATGTTTCTCTCTCTCTCAATCTCTCTCTCTCTCTCTCTCTCTCTCTCTCCCCCCCTCCCTTCTCTCTCTAAAAAATAAATAAATAAAATCTTAAAAAAATATAGTCATTTATGTAATGAATTGCTAAACTACCCAGCAGCTACCATGAGACAGGTCTTCTGTTTGTCATCAACAATACAGAAATTAACATACTAGGATTCTACCCATCAGGAGTTCACAGTCTAATCCTTTTTTCCTGGTCTCTAGCAATCGCTACAGAACCACCACCTCATTTCCCACAAAGAAATTCCAGAAATTCCCTAGTCCACTGGTTGTTCACTGTGTACCTTGGAGCTCTGAAGTGCCTCAGATGTTCCCCAGGGGATGTGTGTGTGCTCAATCAAGACGGCTCCGTGCAACCACCTGCCACTCACCCATAACAACTCCAGTTTTCTCTACTTAGTTTGTATTACATGTCCACGTGAAATTTCAAGATGAGAAAGAAACTTTTTAAAATATCACCCTAGAATAGATATATTTTCAAGTGTATATTTCTAACAAAGAGTTTTAATGCTGTACTCTGCTCTGTCCCAATCTCTCCTTCTTGTTTATTTTTTCAATCCTCACCCGGGGATATGCTCATTCTTAGGGAGATAGGGGAAGAGAGTGAAACATCCAAGTGAGAGGGAAACATCAATCAGCTACCTCTGGTACGTGCCCTGATGAGGAATCAAATCCACATCCTTTGGGTGCACGGACAATGTTCCAGCCAAGTTAGCCACCCAGCCAGGGCTTGTCTTCTTTTGATATTTCTGGTTAAGAGAATACCTCAAGTTGGTGCTGACATGTCATAAACTTCCCACCAGCTATAATTTGATAAAGGTGTTTGCCCTCAAGGGACCTGGAGGCAGTTAGAAACACTAACTTTCAGTGAAATAATTGTCTTGGTATTTCACTTGGAAAAAGCATTTTTGAAACCATGTCATACCATACAAGAAAATTCAAAACCACAAACCCTAGTTTACCCATTTCCTGCATTCTCATTTCAACCTGCTCCAGTCCTGGTCTAAGCTCATCTCTTTGCCAGACTTCCCATTGAGCTAGAATTAGAAGATGTTTCCATTTTCTAAATAATATTTGCCTTTCACACCAAAATCCTAGCTTTGAGTTAGTCCAATCATTCACAAGAACCTATTTGTTAAAAGAGAACTTGGGGGGCCTCTTGTCTGTCATAGTTAATGATGTACACGAATGCATATGCTTCTATCAGCGTGCACATTTAGACACGAAAGTGCATGGACCCCAGGCCACATTTAAAGACAGGAGGTGGACGGGACCATTTAGGGTGTGTAAGCACTGGTTTCTGAAGGGATGAAGTATTGCCAAGTGCCTGAGAATGCATATAGCGTCATAGTCTGGCCGAGTGACAATCAAATAGGCTGGGCTGTTTGGCTCTCTATCTCCCTATACCTCCGTAGGCCAATAGGGGCTGCTTGTTTACGTGGGGGTAAGAATACCTGGTTTTTCTTGGGGTAGCTCTTGTCTAAACAGTTCTTAATAGATGGAAATGGAGTTCTGCCCTTTATTGTTCATGTTGGCTCTTGAAATGATTAGGGTTACAGAAAGGGCTATTTCTGGAGAAGGCAGTTTGCAGAGACATGGATTTATTCTACTAGAATACTCACTGAACTCTAGTCTAAAGTCACTATAATTATTTGGACGGGTTTTAAGTGTGCTTCCCAATGTTGTATGAGTCGTTGGGTTTCGAACTTGGGAAAAGCAAAGGATGTAAATCCTCATGACCTCTGAATGAATGCAGTGATTGACACAGGCATTCTGGGATGCAAAGCACAGGCAGGTCCCGGGGCTCTGATTTGCTTTGTGAACTTGGATGTCTTGTTTGATGTCTCTAGCTTCATATTCCAGATTTCTCTTTTGAAAGACATAACATTATCCATCCATCCTCGTAGGATTATGATATGGATCAAAGTTCTTGACTGTGAGAGCATTCAGTGAAACTCTATATAAATGTAGGGAAAAGATGGCCATCTTTTTGTAAATATTACTGAGGTCATTAAATAAAATCATTAACTGGACCCAGCCTAGACCATAGACCCTTCTCCAAGCCACTGAAAGTTAGGATTTCTATGGCCTCCCGCTCCCTGGGTGCAGACACCATCGTTAAGGCTCAGCTGGCAGAGAAAGGCCTCTGTGGACTATAGCATTTAGGAAGTTGACCTAGAGAAGAAGGAAACATGCCCCCCCCAACAAAAAACTATTCACGTCCTCTAACTTATTCCTAAAGTCATATTTCCTACCCATACTCATATGAGTAAAGGCACAGCCAAAACCGTAGAGCAACGCTAACCTGCATTTTCTGGAAAATGAGACATGAAAGGGCTCATTTCATGGAAGACTGCCTGTGAGACATTTAGTGGCTTAAGCACAGACAAGCACATGAAGAAAATCTTCCAAGGTGGACTGAACGAAAACAGCTCACTTTTGCCTACGTGTTGGCATCATACTGCCAAACGGAACTAAGTACACAATTTCTTCTGCAGTACTTTTTGGAAGGCAGCAGACATGCAGGGGCATGCAAAAGGTGAATACCCAAATAGTACAAATGCAGGCATATCCACCTGATGAGAAGTGCTGTGGTCAGGTCACTTCAGGTCATTTGCTGAGAATTAAAAAAGCATAAAAACACCTCTGAGAATGATTGAAAAGAAGAATTCAGAGGTGACAGTAGCTGTCAACACAGTAGAGGAGAGGTCACTGTCAACAAAACCCCTCCTCTCTCTAGCTGCACCAGGGCTTCCTCATGTATGTCTGAAAGTTGTGTTCTGCGTACCTTCAAGGGGGCGCCATTCACATTAGTACATACACAATAGTACATACACATTAGTACATATGAAAATGATACTCCCTGTGCTTGTTCAATGTACAACCTGCATGGCAGTACATAGCAGGCCCAGCAGAGCCTCTTGTTTATTCAAGGGAGGGAGTGAAGGGGAGGTGAGTGGAAGAAAGAGGGTTCACTCACAGGTTGAATTCATGTTCTGGTTTCCATATACACTCTAGACATCATCATAGACAAGTTGTCATGTAACCTCTCTGAGTCTGTTTCTCCTCTGTAAAAAAGTGATAATAAAAAGCCTCCTGGCTTAATAGTTCAGTTGGTTACAGCATCATCCCAATATGCCAAGGTTGTGGGTTTGAGCCCCAGTCAGGGTACATACAAGGATCAATCAATGAATGCATTGGTAAGTGGAATAACAAAACAGTGTTTCTCTCCTTCTCTCTCTCGCTCTCTCCCTCCCTCCCTCCTTTCCTTCCTCCTTCTTTTCCTCTTTCTCTCTCTAAAATCAAAGTTTTAAAAAATTTTAAGTCTCTACAAGGTTGCTGGGGTAAACAAGGACTCAGTGAGATCATATAGATAAAAGTGCCTAACACAGGAGGGACGCCCCAACTGACAATTACAAAACACACCACTTAACAGTGGAAATACATCCTGAGAAATGCATCGTTAGATGATTTTTGTCATTGTGCAAATGCCATAGATTGCACTTACACAAAGCTAGGTGGTACAGCCTGCTATGTGCTGTCCTTCTGTACAACTGGCTGCACAGTATGTTTTTTGACACCAGCATACCAGAAACATGAGTAATGAGTAGTGTGTTGCACTACCACTTTAGGATGGGTGCAAATTATGGACAGCTACCACATTATGATGGTTGTGACGTTACCATGGCTATGATATTACGATGCTAGGGTGGCTGTAATGATGCTAGGGTGACATCAATAGGTAATAGGAATTTTTGAGCTCCATTATAACCCTATGGGAACACCATCAAATATGTGGTCATTGACAGAAATATCGTCATGCAGCACATGGCTGTATTAGCATTGACTCAGTCTGCTAAGCAGATACTAGAGGAAGGAGGCTGCCTTTATTTGTAAAGAGTGATAATAATTATGATCAGAATAGTCCTTTAAGTAGTGTTTTATGTATTACTATCACAATAACCTTTTGTCTGATGTATTACTATCAAAATAGTGCTGTTTTGTAAGTGCTATTAGTAGATCCATTTTACAGATTTAGTTAAGTCACTTCCCCCAAATCACAAAGCCAGCAAGTGGAAAAGTCAAAACTCAAATTCCTTGTCTTGATTCAAAGTCCAATGCCCTATCTCTGAGTCACTGAGTAAGAAACAAAGGGTGGGGGTGCGGGGAGTTGTAGGAGGCTCCTGAATGAAACTCTGTTGGTAAAGTCAGTTTTGCTACTGAGCTTCTTTGGCAATGGACTTTAAGGAGTCGTGAAAATTTATTTAAGATGCCTTCCTTTTCCTCATCAGCTGCCTTGGGACTCTTAGGGACAGACAAGAACAATCAGTTCTCAGGCCACACACAAAACACCGAGAAAACAGAATAGAGACATGGAACTTAAATGTTGGCTCCAGCACAAATTACTCCTAGTTTGATAGGAAATGTGTTTTGTTTTCTCACCTAATAATAGATGTGTGTGATATGCCAAAATATGAACCAGTTCAACAACTACCACAAAACACAGAATTTTCAAAGGAGCTTATACTCTAATCACATTTCTTACCCTGATCCTGCCCCAAATTTAAATCCTAGCGTACTAGTCAAAACTGAGGACTCTGAAATCTAACTGCTTGGGGTTTTATCCTGCTATGTTAAACTTGGTGCAAGGTTCTTCACTGCTTTGTACACCAGTTTTCTCCTCCTCTCTAAAACTGAGATAGTAAATACTGAATAAGCCCTTACAATGAAGGAGTTTATGTATGGAAAGTAGGCAAAAGAATGCTTGTTACATAGTAGGTGCTCAATAAATGAAGATTGCATAATAATCCTAAATGTTTCTACAGCTCATATAACAGATTTCAAAATACATGAAACAAAACCTGATAAAACCGAAGAAGAAACAGGCAGATACATCCACAATTTGATCAGAGATCTAAAACACCCACTTTCAATAACTGATAGACCAAGTGCAAAGAAGAAACAGATGTAGAAGACTTAGGTAACACTTTAATCGAGTTGATGTAATAATTGAAAATTACAGAACACTTCACCTAATGGAATACATATTCTTCACAAGTACTGTTATGGACGGATGTTTGCGCCCCAACTCCAATTCCCATGTTAAATCCCTGCTCCCCAGCAGTAGGTGTGGGGTCTTTGGAAAGTAATTTGGATTAAATGAGGTCATGATGGGACCTCCCATGATGAGCTTAGTGTTCTTATAAGGGCGAAAGAGGGACCAGAGCTTTCTTTCTCTCTCCCTATCATGTGAGGACATAACAAGGAGGCTCTCAGCAAGCCAAGAACAGGACCCTCACTAGGAACTGAATCTACAAGCCTCTTAATCTTGGATTTCTCAGACTCCAGAACTCTGAGAAATAAATGTCTGTTACTTAAGCCACCCAGTCTATGGTTTTTATTGTGTGTATGTGTGTATTGTTATAGCAGCTCAAAGCTAAAATATAGTACATGAAGTCCTAGATTAATTTTTCATCATTATTGTTATTATTCAGTATGATTGATAGACAATACACTACCCATATTTAAAGTGTACAATTTGATAATTGTACACTTGTAATTTTGCTATACGGATATACCTGTTAAACCAACACTACGATTGAGATATGAACATCTCCATCACTTGTGAAAATCTGCTCGTTTCCCTTGGTTATCCAATTTTCTTCCCTCTCCCTCTTCCAAACAACTACCCATTTACTTTCCATCATAATGGATTTGTTTGAAATTTTCTGAAATCTTATGTAAATGGAATCATATAGTACATGTTAACATTTTTTGGTCTGGACTTTTTTACTAAGCAAAATTATTTTAACACTCACCTTTGTTGTTGCACGTATGAACAGTTCATTCCTGCTTATTGTTGAATTGTATTCCATAGTATGTATGCTCTTTAGAAGATTTCCTAAACAGAGAGTTTTAGAGCTCACATAAATAAAATAAATGTCCACATCAATTACCACCAAAGTTACATGGCAGGGTAGATCTTAGCAAAATTTGAAATAATCACTTCTCTCAAGCTGCTACAAATGAGCAGAGCTGTTTATGTTGTTTCATGCAAATGGTTTAAAAGAATATGGATGATTTCTAATAATGTCCCATAACCACATTTCTGGTCCTTAGCAAGAGATAAGGTGGCTCCGAGAACACAGCGCCTGGGAGGGACGCAGCTGGGAGAAGCAGGAAGAGCACAGGCCTTTGAGTTCTAGCCCAGCTGTGTGATTCAGGCAAACACACTTCTCATTTGAGCCTTGGTTTCCTTATTTATGAAATAGGGAAACTGGACAGTGGTGTCTGAGCCTTGGCGTTCCTTGACTCTCTGACCTTGCCTGGTGTCAGCACATGAGCTCTCTCCCCTTGACCATGCTGTATCTCAAGCTAATCAAACCCACTGCCAAGGAGGAGCCACTTGTTCTCTTCTCCACCTAACTGGGGACTCAAACTGCCCAGTAGGAGGTGACATTTTTTTGTTGCTGTCCGACTGTAGCAGGCTCTTTCTTTCAAAAGCCCTTCGCTGACAAATTCTACTTAGTAGCAGACTTGGCTTAGAGCCTGTCCTTGGCGTGTCTTAGTTGATATTATTTCCAACTCTGGCACAAATACTACTGCTCTGGCTACTTCTGCAAACTGTGCTGACCTGTGGCCAATTTCCCCTAACTCTGGTCCCTTTGAGGCATCCCATATTCTCCTGAGAGTCAGCAGAGAAGCAAGAACTGGTGGTAGGGCATCGCAGAGGAGAGGAATACAAGGAAAGGAAGCTGGCGTGGGGCCTGAGAGGCAGTGGCTGGACTGAGAAAGCCATGAAAGGGCATCTTTATGGCAGAGATGGAAAAGGACAGGAGCTGTTGTACCTCTGTGCCTTCGTAGCTGCCCAAGCTCCACACTGTCACACTCTCTTACAGAACGTTTCTTCATCCACTCAGCATCTTCTTCATTTGATCTTCACAGCAGCTTGAGGAAGTAGGCAAGGCCAATTGTTATAACCCCAACTTCCACCCCTTTCACAAAGAAAAACTGATGCTCAGAGTGGTTCAATGATTTCCCCCAGACAAAAAATCAGGCAGCTCAACCCCAGCTGCTTCGGGCTCCAAATCCTAGAGCCTACACTCCAGTGACACTGACTGAGTACCTTCCAAGTGTAAGTAAGCTCCTTGAAGGAATCAAAGATCCATAAGACACGGCCTCTTCTTTCAGAGACCTTCTTTTCCAGTAGAAAAGGCACAAAGTGGGATTACTGTAAGAGCTGCCAGTGAAGTAGGCAGGAGAAGAGGAGAGCAAGGGAACTGTGCCGCGGCTGCAGCCTGCTGTTTCAGGTGCAGAGCAGTCACAGTGCCAAGCCAGCCTTTCGTGGGAGCTGGGGAAGAGAGACAATTTCAGTTTCTTTTCTTGTTTTGAGCAGTGATCAAAAGATGTAAGAAGAAAGAAATAAGCAAAATCTATTTAGAGGGGAAATGCCTTGGGCCTTTGTCTAAAAAACTTTTGTTAACACTAACTTGCATTTTTTAACTTCTAAACACAAATTAGTGCATCCGAGCTGAAAGGGAGAAAGACACTCTGAATGACTGATTTCTGGTTTGGTGAAAAAATGATTAACTTGGATTATACCTGCAGTGGGAACAAATTCATTAAATGGGCACAGGAGTTACATTTTACTTCACGCTGTTCTCTAGCTTTTGAAAGTTTGACATCAGCATGTGTTACTTTTATGACTGGAGAGAAAGCCATTTCTTCCTCCACACCTCACCTTCACTTTTTGGGGGTCAAGCATATTGTCTCCCGTCACCCATACCATAACCTTTTTGTAACAACTGGTAACAAAAGAGCTTCTATTTACCAAGTGTTTGCTATAGGTGAGGCCAAGCTAAAGTCTCTAAATATCTTACTTATTCCTTACCACAATTCTAAGGGCAAAGACTACCACACTCATTTTTACAGATGAAGAAATGGAACCTCAGAGAGATTAAGTGACTTGCTCAAAGTCACAGAGTTCATTGGCAGTGGAGCCAGAATTGGAATCCAGGCAGAACTTGCAACGGCCTCCGAACTGGACTCACTATCACCATTCTCCGCCTCCTCTTATTACACCAGATGGAATCACATCACTTATGTGCTTAAAATCTGTGGCACTCCCACCTCACCCCTTTCACTACCCAAATAACACAACCTCAGCCTTTTAACATCTCATTTCCAAGTCCAGTTTTCAACACACTTATTCACATACTCATTATAAGTGAATGAATAATAGCAAGACCTAACATTTGCATTAAAGCAATTTTATATACACCTTCCCCAAACCGTGTGACATAGGCAAGTGAGCAAACACTTCTAAGCAGTTTCAATTGCTTATCAAGAGGCAAAATGATACGCCTTGACTTTCCTTCCTTGTTCTCACGGTGCTCTGATCTTTCTACCACGTTTCAAGTATGTCACGTTCCTTCAACTCTCTAATTCTGCAGCACTGTTTCTGCTGGTGAGCATGCCCTTCACCGTGCCTGGTGAGCACATAGTAATCCTTCCTGATTTCTCTGGCTCAACTGACCCATCTTTCTTTGGGCACACTTAACAGCCCATTAATGTCCTGCATGATCACACTGCCTACATGAGATTAGATGCATCTGTTTGCTTGACTCTCTTTTCCAGTACACTGTGGACTTCTCTAGAACAGAGATTATGGGTCATGTGCATGACCTCATTTAGGAAGCTAGGTTAAACTGGCAGTGGGGAATGGAATGGATGAAAAAAGACATGATTCACAGCAAGGGTGTGTTTTTACTGCTTCCAGGATTCATGCAACACTGAACCAATAATCATCAAGAGTGAGACTTGGTCCTAGGGGCTGAGATAAATGGTGGTGTGTTAGGTGTGTATGTATGTATGTGTGCAGAAAAAGAAGGGGTAGGGTATGTATATAGTGGATATACATATATAATTTCTCTGTTGTACATATAAAATGTGGGTACATGTATATAAAGTGTGCATATATAATGAGTATAAATATACTCGTGTATACATGTATAGTCTGTATAAATATGCATGCACATATATAGTATACATACATGTATAGTTTATGTGCATATGTACATATATAGTGTACACAAACTTGCCTGTATACTTATAGTGTGTGGATATATAGTTTGTTTTTGGTCTTCACATAAACAGTGTATATATAGTAGTGTGCATATATATGAGGTCTGTCCTGAAAAAGTCCAGCCATTATTAATATAATGAGAACAGTTTGGATGACATCCACGTAACCTGGCAGCCAAGGAGGGTGGATTCTCATGTGCAAACAATGAAAACTTCACTGTACTAGTCAGTGGGGGCAGTAGATGCCATTGAGTGAGCATGTGTACTTTGTGGCCATCACATTCAAAATGACTAAATAGAGCAACAAATCTGTATCAAATTTTGTGTTAAACTTGAGCACTCCTCCATGGAAACTATTCAGGTGATTCAGAAGACTGGGTAGCTATGGGCAACTCGTGATTGGCAGCTTCATCACAACAAATCACCCACTCATGCATCCCATCTCATGAAGAATTTCTTGGTGAAATACCAAATCACCCAGGTGACTCAGCCCCCCTACAGCCCAGACTTGGTACCCTGTGACTTCCAACTTCTCCAAAAATTAAAGTCACCTTTGAAAGGGAAAAGATTTCAGAACATCAATGAGATTCAGGAAAATACAATGAGGCAGCTGATGGTGATTGGGAGAGCTGTGTGAGGTTCCAAGGTGACTACTTTGAATGGGACTGAGGTGTCATTGTGTTATGTACAATATTTCTTGTATCTTTTTCAATAAATGTTTCTATTTTTCATATCACATGGCTGGATACTTCTGGACAGACTTCATATACAGTGTAGATTCACACACATGCATGGTATATGTGTGCACACACCTCATCTATGTGTGTGTACTGTAACACAGCTCGAGCAGAGACTTAGAGGGTACACTTGAAGATGGTAGGAAGGACATTTATTTAAACACAATATACATATTTTTAATAAAATTAGAGGCAGCTTGAGGCTTGCCTCCTTGCTGAGGAGAGAGCATGCCCTGAAGAAGAAGAAACAGAATTAGGAAGGAAAATAGCTTAGAGAAATCTCACTAAAACCAAGCAAGAACCACATTCTAAGAAGATGCTGGTTAGCAAAAATAAATACACTGTACCTTTAAAAAACAAAGCCAAGGAAATGGAAAACCGGGGGTGGGGAGTGGGGCGGGCAGCAGTGGGGGAATTAATGGATTTGACAATTAGGAAGACAGCAGTGAATGGGTGGGGAAGCTGGGGGAGGTGGCGGGGGTGAAAGTTTCCGGAACAGGTAGAATGACTCAAGGTAAGGAAGTAGAGTCATATACACACAGACTCTCTTTCCCACACTTTGGCCTTGAAAGAATGACAAGAGAAGCCACTCTCATGCAAGCAAAATACAAGATGACTTTCTCTGGTTCCTGTAGGATTGGAAAAGCTCAAACAAGCGTGTGGACAGAAGACCACAGTCCTGAACTGTTGTCCTAGTATTCACATCATGAAGCATCAAACATAGCAAACACGGCCGAGACCTCCAACCCATCTAGTGGTAGCTCAAAATCTCTCACAACAAACCTATGAGGTGGGTTCTATAATTATGTACATTTTATAGGTAAGGAAACAAGGCCCAGAGAGGTTAAGTAACTTTTCCAGAGTCACTCAGTTTTTAAGTCTTAGAGTCCAGGTTCCCCCTCACTCCCCCCAGACAACCTGACTTCAGCCTGTGTGCTCTTAGTTGATGTGCAGGGAGGGACACAGAAAAGAGTCTTGACTTGCCTCCTGCTTTCCCAAGTCCTGCTTGGCTTTCTCTCAAATTTCCCAGCAGAGGTTTGGAACCATGAACGTCCACATCAAAGTAATGGGCTAGGGGAACACTGTGTGGGAGAGGCAGTGGCTGGGGAAGAACAGAAGAGCAAGGCCATTTATCCGTGTTGAAGAGTTTGCATCTTTTTAGCAGCTGTGAAAATGGAGATTGTCTTAAGCCTCGTCAGAGGAAAGGTAGAGTGTAAATTTCCAGTATTTCACAATCTGGGACAAGTCCACCTGTGAAGGTACCAATTCTTTATCCATAACACTAGATGATGATGATGATGATAACTTTAAAGGATAAAAGTAACTATCTTACATCCCTTAGAGTATTGTAAGGAGCAGGTGAAACAATGTGTGATAATGAATTTGAACGTGAACTATTTCATCATCATCATCATCATTATTATTATTAGGCTATTAAACCATCTGAAAAATTGCTCATCATCTTCATTCTCCCACTCCCACCTCCGAAGGCATTAAAAATTGATAAGACATTTGATTTTGAGATAGTCTTGCTAAACCCAAATAATTTCCATGTGTAATATTTGCCCCAAGCTAAATTCCCTTATCTGGTGAGGCAGCATGACACATTGTTAAAGCTTTCAGAGAGTGAGCTGTGGTCAATTGTCACTATCTAAGATCTTCAAGCAGCTTGGAGGTGCCTGAAGCAGCTCAAAACCACAAATAGTTGTGTCGGATATTCCACGCCTGCCTGTTCATCCTTTTATTTCTCCACTCAGCATGTTGATCACTGATATACAACCTTCAGTGCAGCATTCCCCCTTACATCTCACTACCTGTTTCGGTGGATTTCACGTTCATACATCAATACAGCCTTGAAGTCCCAGCATGGTCTTGCTGAGGACAGAGGAGGAAACTTTAGCAAAGAAGCCCAGAGATCACATAGAAAACCTGCCCGTGAGTTGCCCTTTGGACTGCATTTTACCAAAGATTTGGAGAGGTCTCCTCTGGCAGACTGTGGAGACCAGGTCTTCAGATGGATTTTTCACCTTCAAGCAAGATAGTTGGGTTCATATATATAGTTAGTCTAGAATTACAGGCAAAGCTGCCACTCTTTATACTTTTCTTCCTAACCTGTGTTGATTTCTAACTTCATCTAATTACACTCCAAGGATAAAATTAAAACAATTAGGCAGCAGCTGCCTAGCTGGTAGCTGTCATGGGGTACATGATGGGTGATGGGTGTGTGGTCAGTAACAGGGACATTTTACTGTTACAATCTTCAAGAACATCTGAGATACTACTTCCTTTCATAGATTAAGAACCAGGGGTCTAGGGTCAAATTTCACTTATCTTTTTTTCTTTGAGAAAGGGATATGCAGTTCTCATGTTTGTCTTACTTGACAAAAATGAATATACAAAAATCCCAGACTGCAGAGGCAATGCATATTATGGTCATTTGCACTAAATGGCTTCGTGAAAAGGGGGGCGTACTCTGAACCCCCTTTTGTATCTATCAGCCCCTCTAATGCACACACTTGACTCACCAGTTTCCCACAGCAAGGCACTCCACTAATTCTATTCATCTCCAAACACCACCCTCCCCCCAGATAATCAAACGGTTGCTCAGTGTTAATCTCTCTAACACTTTCCAGGGTAATTCTTTCAGTTGCCTGTTATGTAGAAATCAGTTGAAACAGTCAGAACAACAGTGTTCTTTTTTCTCTGTAAAGTCTCTAGACCAAAACAGACAAACAGACACCTTCTCCTGCCCCCTTCTCTCCTATAATCCCCACAAACACCCCTCCACCAAATTACTCTCTTTCCGAGAGAGGGCGGGTGAAGGCTCTGACGGATACCTGACATCCCAGCTCCCTCTTCCCATTTTAGTATTTTTATTGAAAATGCCAGTGAAACAGGAGCCAGTACTTTTCTTGGTTTATTTCTGTTTTTTTTTTAAGCACAAATAACATTTCTTTTATATAAATACAAAGTTCTATGAAAATATAGAAATTACAACAATCCTAGTCACTGCCCAGCAGCAACATGCTTCCTTTTCTAAAGCATCAGAGATCAGATTCTCCATTAAAAAAACAGGGTTTTTTTTTTTGCCTGGTTCTAGGGCACTTTCAAACATCAGAAATTCTTTGTCCTACAAACAAGTCCTTTTAGAGATGACTTAAATATGCCAGTGATGAATGTCTAAACTGATCCCAGAATTGAGGCTATGGAAGTGAACTAGAATTCAACACCAAGTATACAACTGTTGGTACACAGAAAGTATATAAATTACTTCATCAAATTACAAAAATAAACAAGATTTTATCTATAAATCTCTATCAAGTAATAAATTACTTACTAAAATATAAAAATAAAAAAGCTCAGGTGTGTTTCTTCTGATTCAAGTGCACAACAGTCCTGGTTCTCAGGGGCCACTGCCCACTGCAGCCACCACCGCCCGGGAGGGACGCATGTCACTTGCCATGAGCAGACTTTAGAGTTCCCAGTATTCTATCCCAGTGTGTGAAGTAAGGAGCGAAGTTGCAGTTAAACTGAGAGTGATGCAAGTCGTGGTGCGCCACGCCCCCGTACCACCCAAAAGGTACCAGTTTATGCGTGGACCAGGGAAATTCATAGCCTGAGTGGTCCTCCACCGACAGCCAGATGTTGACCACGTGGAAGGCCATGGCAGTGAGCGGGTGACACTGGAGCAGCGTGATGTTCATCATGTCAAAGAAACCCAAGGAAAACAGCTCCCAGAAGCTCATGTACTGCGTGGCCAGCGCGAACGAGGGCGAGTTCTTGTGGTGCACCTTGTGAACGTTCCGGTACAGCCAAGGCACTTTGTGGTGCAGCAAGTGCCACACGAAGAACTCAGCATCAAAGAGCAGCAGGCACAACACGACCTGGTACACCAGCTGGAGCAGCTCGGGGGCTTCGCGCGGCGGGAGAGCCGCGCCACTGGCCCAGTGCAGCAGCGTCGCGGGGAACACGTACACCAAGTGCTGGTAGAGCGTCTGCCCCAGGCACGGCAGCAGCTGCCGCGCGGTTGGCGAGAAGTCGGGCTGGATCTTGTAGCACCGCAGCGCGGGCACCCAGGGGCACAGGACGTCCAGCATCGCGAAGGGCAGGCAGAAACCCAGGTACACGGTGATGGAGAAGATGGCTGGGAAGAAGGGCGACTGGGTGAAGGCCTCCCGTGTCCTCAGGCGGTCCCAGACCGGCTGCAGAAACAACTGGCCGGAGCTACACACGACGTGAGACTCGGAAGTGTTGAGGACGCTCATGGCGAGGCGGTTCACCGCAGCCCCGGCAGATGCTCGCGCCCCACAGGCTTTATTCGGGACTTGGCCCCGCCCTGGTGACGCCAGCGGCCTTTTGGCTCCCTTTGCAGGCTGCGCAGGGCATGCAGAAACGAATAGTCTCGCCCGGGTGCGTTTAGTTGCTAAAATACACGTCTGCAGCTACATTTAATGGGCTTTTATATGGGCGACGGGAGTGGCACTTAGTAACTTCATTCACATGTGGAATTATGTTCTACTTTTTAAAATTGATGTACAATTTGCAAACGATAAAGTGCATACATCTTTAGAGTTTTTACGAGTTTGGACAGCTCTACCCATCCGTGTCATCACCACCCCCAAACAAGATCGAGAATATTTCCTCACCATCAGAAGGGTCTCCTTTCAATCAGAATTACTTGTCCTTTTAAATGCACACATACAATTCCGTCTATGCGTATTCAGAAAAACGCGAGTATAACTGCGTCTTCAAAAACTTTAAAGTGACATAACTTTTGTATTTCGGATCTTTTCTGTCTGCACACCTTGTATGCCTTTAACCAGCTGCGAGGCGCAAACTAACCTTTCTCAGAGGGGGGCCCGGCCACGCGCAGCTGCGATCAGCGCAGGATATCAGAGGAGACCGGGTGGCAGGACCGGGACCTCTCCAGTTCCAGTCTCCGGGAGGGATCTGTCCCCGCAGGCGCCCCGCAAGCTCCAGATCTCACGACACAGAGACCCGCCCCGGGAGCCAGCAAACTTGTGCCGCCGACCGTCCCTCCCTGGCTCTGTCAAGCGCGAAGAGTAGCGACAAGAACTGCGAGAGTCCGGGGCAAAAGAGGGGACTGCGACTGTTAGGCTTCGCGCTAGCAACAACAACAAAAAGTTCTGGTTTCAACATCTAGAGTCGACCCATACCTGGCTAAAAAGGCGCTGCGTCTCAGGAAGAAATGAAATCAGTAAAGCACCTACTGTGTTCCTTAAGGGGACATATGCGTGATCCTGAAGCCTCGTGGAGCTGTGGGTTGGAGACACGACGTCGCACTTACCCTGCACTTCCCTGGGGTGGCTTCGCGGCACCAACTTGCCCTTGGAATACGCCCCTTATTCCCCCAAACCATCCCAGGCTCAGAGCCAAACTGCAAGGCCAGCTCTATCCCTGCGTTTCTCTGCCATCTGAGTGGGGTTGACAGACGGGGACTGAACATGAGAAGGTCGGTACTGGGAGAGCTCTGCGGAGACCCCCAGACCTGCCGAAGGGGAGAGGGTGGAAAGCCAGCTGCTCTTTGGACCCGGATGGCTAACACGCAAGGCAAGGAACACCTGGAGAATAGGTTGGGACAAAAACTCTGAAGCCAGGGACACCGGCTTTGCCCCTTGTGTCTGTGAGATTGGAGCCAACTTTTTACCCCTCCAAACTCCCCACCCCCAGGGAAATAAATAACAGTAGCTATCTCGTGAGTTTATTTCAAGCATCAAATAGGAAATTTAGAATAATACTAAGGCTACCACGTGATATCTTCGAGGCATTAGCTAAATGTTTTACTCAATGCAATTTCACCCAATCTGTGGAAGTTGTCACTGTTACTATAGCTGCGATGCTACAGGAATAAAAAAACAGAGCCTGGTGCACAGTAAACATACAAAATAAGACACATTATTTCAAATTCATACTTCACATTTTATATAAAGAATAATGGAGAAAGTTTGCAATTAAAGTCAAATAAAGTAATGTAAAGAGAAGTAAAAGATAGAAAGTCATACATTGTGAGGAAAGAATAAGTACAATGAAAATATAGACCAATATCTCAGCCTAGAAATATAATATAGAAGATAGGTACACATTCTAGTACATGTATATACTAGGTATACACAGGGTATATAATAATATTCATAATATATAATTATATATTAATATATAATAGCATATAAGATATCTATGGGAATATATGGATATATGTTACACACACACACACCTATAATAGGCCAGTTCATAATTCAGAAACTCCCAGCTAGTGTGTTTCCCAGAACTGCCACTGATGGGTTATGGATATTCTTTAGATGCCCATTCTCTGAACCCCAAGCAGACTTGGGGTTCTGAACCTACAGCAGACTTAAAAAAGAAACACACCTCAGTGTGTCCTAAGATTATTTTGGTATTCTGCTTGTGCCTTGAAGAGATCAAGTTTCAGAAGCAGCTTTGAGCAGCAAACTGACAAATATCAAAAAGGGAAGACAGTGGAGTTGGCTCACGGTTTGGGTATCTGGATGGGAGCAGAGACAGGTACAATGCAGGCCCTTGGCCTCCTGCTTGTGAGGTTTTTCCAGGTTAGAAAACCCATCGTTCCTAGTCTCCCCTTCAGCCTCCCCGCTCCTCCAATTCACTTTCAGTGCAACCCAGGAACATTTGTCTTTTTCCATTCCTGGCAGATATCACCCTGTGCTTGAATTTTGTATTGCCCAAGCAGCACCTCAGAGACAAGAGGAAGAGTTTCTTCTCCTTTGCTCCTTTCTGTATGATTTAAAAATAAAAATAAAAAGGTTTATTTGAGAATGACCTCGCACTATTGAATGGAGCATACACCATTTACTAAGTCTTCATTCTTGAGCTCCTCTGTGCTCCAAAGGGACCATCAAAGCTCCCCTTCTCAGACTTAAATTGAACTCTGCTCAGAGGTAAAACATCACTCAGATTTGCCCTCAACAGAAACTAAGTCAACCTTCAAATTTCTGTCCGGCACATGCTGTCCTTTTTTGTGTGGTCTCAGCTATCATGCATGCTTGCTTCGGATGCTCACAGACTTTTTTAAGTGGGTGGAATTGGCAGGTTTGCTTAATTTGGACTTAGCTATTAGATTGTTGTTAAGACTGCTGCCTGTGAGCTCCCAACCCCAACCAACCTATTCCTTTCCTTCTTTGCTTCTTCCATCCTCTGTAGCTAAGCCTGTTAGAATCTTCCCCATAAAGCCCTAGGCAGAAAGACCTGGGAGCCATGGCTTCAGCATGGTTTGCCCAGGCCCTCCCTCTTACTCTCAGCACATTGGAGAATAGCCACCAGCTTCTCTGCCTCTCCAACACATGCAGCCAGCCACCAGGACAAAAGTTTGTGTCCAATGTATGGGTTCAACCATCTCAGGGCAAGTGGTCAGTTAAAATCGGATCAGCTGTCCACAGTGTTATAGAGGGTGCTGAAAAAGTAGGTGCAAGTTGTTGGGTGACTCAAAATGGCATCACTTAATAGAACCAAATAAAATTGAACCCTGTTTATTTTTATTTTTTTAACTTTATTTATTGATTTTTAGAGGGACAGAGAGAGAGAAACATCAATTTGTTGTTCCACCTATTTATACATTCGTTGGTTGATTCTCGTATGTGCCCAGACCGAGGACTGAACACACAGCCTTGGTATACTGAGATGACTGAGATCCCGGAAAAGGCAGATTGAACCCTATTTAGTCTTGACTGAAGTGGTGTCATTTCTTGAATTGGCAAATGTGCACCTTTAAACATTTTCAATTTACACAAAATTGATTTAACAGCTTCCTAGATGAACAGGTCTTTTTAGGGTACGGACTCTATCATCTAGAATTTTTTCCCCACAGTGCCAAGCAATATACTTTGTACATAATGAATGTTCAAAAGTTATTTGTGGTCTTAATGTACATTGTAAAAGATATTGGCTATAAATTGAGGCTAAAAAAATGGAACCTCTTTTTTGAGCACTGGTTATGTCCCCTGGAATGGTTTTTCATAAAGGGGGCATTTAAATATGTCTTATGGCATTACCTATGACATAATCTCTTTTTTGTGTGACCTTCGTGGTTGTTTCTTTCCAAAGTGAGGTGAGACTATCAGCATCTATCTAGCCAAAACAACCATTCCTGAACATCAAAGATGAGAAGTGTTGTGACATCTTACAATTGTAACACATTCAGACTCAGAGAGGGGAAAATGTAGCCCCTGCTTGTAAACATGAAAACAGCCTCAGAAAAGACTAGCCAGGGTCAAACAGCAAGTTATAGCCAAAACAAGAGCAAACCTGGTCAGAGTCAACTTGAAGACAGATGCCTCCAGATCAGAAGGGGTTTTGGATGGGGCATTGAAGCTGCATCTATAGGACAGTTTACAAGACTCGGGAAACATGAAGTGTCCCTGCGCAAGCAGAGTGCTGATGAAGGACGTGACCCGATGCTGATGCACATTTGGTTGTAAACACTTGCTCTTTATATTTTTGATCCATCCGGGTGATCTGTATTGGGTGCTCCTACTGACATTACTGGAACTCTCACCAACTCCTTTAAAATATTTAAAGCATATAAGGCCACTCCCATTAAGAGGCATAATATTACCTGTAAGGCAGAGAAAATACTCACCTCACCTGTCAAAAGGGTTGTTGGGAAGATCAAAGTCCTTATGAGGATGCTTTAAAAACCCAGAAGGCACAATGTAAATATAAAGTATTTGTGTTAGTACTACTATTTAAAATATGTGGACAGAGAAAGAATTTTCTGCTTAGTTTGGAACTGAACTTGAAATCTGCACCTAGAATAATACAATAAATATTCTTGAATGAATTGCTGACAATTTTTTTAAAAGATTTATTTATTTATTTTTAGAGAGGGAAGGGAGGGAGAAAGAGAGAGAGAGAAAAACATCAATGTGCGGTTGCTGGGGGCCGTGGCCTGCAACTCTGGCATGTGCCCTGGCTGGGAATTGAACCTGCAACACTTTGGTTTGCAGCCTGCGCTCAATCCACTGAGCTACGCCAGCCAGGGCTGCTGACAAATTTTTTAAATCAGAATTATTACAACCTGGTGTTGCCTTCCAGGGGTCACATTTTGAAAATTTCTCCATACATTCAAAACTAAATGACAAGAGTTAAAATTACAGTGTATTTTAAATGTTTACATGGAACAAATTAAGACTTTTAATACCCACAAGAACAAAATGTTATTATTTGGAAATAATATCAACAATTTTGGACCTTTGTGAATCCTAAGGTTAAAGACGTTTCCATTTCCTCCCCCATGTCTGAGGTCCTGACCACTCTATTAGGCAAATTTTTATTTTCATGTCACTTTTGAAGAGAGTCATTCTTTGAGAATATTTTTCAGATGATATGCATCAGACAGAATTAATCAGAATCCGAGAAATGACCACAGATGTGGTGGATCTTATCAGTCCTCAAATTACAAACTGGTTCATAAATCAACAATAGTTCTCTGCCTCTCCCAGAGGGACTAGAGAAAGCCTCCTCCTGAAAAAGTTTGGAAGTAAAGCCACGAGTGCCCTCCTATGGCGAATTTAAGAAATTAACCAATTAATTGTGTTCTCAACTGTGACTTCATTTGGTGGCTTTGCCCGCGTAAACACAGAACCTCAGAATTCCAATTTGGCAAATACAAACTAGTCTTTTCCTTGCTGTGGGGTCTGTGCACACCTTTGGGATATGCTCAATAGAACATATATCAAATGCAGCTGATAAGAACAGTCAGAATTCCTACAAACTTTCTACCATGTTTCTTGAGGCGCAAACTCCAACCTTGCTCTGCACTCTCAGCCAAAGATGAAACAAAACTACATTGAAGGCAGCCAAGGTTATAAATATATGAAAAGTCCTATAAAGAGCCTGTGCAGCTGTGTCAAGAGCAAGAGGCCACTAACAAAGCCCAGTGTACATGTAACCCAACTGCAACAAGAAGGGCTATGCCACATTGCCACCTCCAGACTGATCCGCATGCTGAAGAAAAATCCCTAGAGATTTGGAAAGGAGGGGAAAGAAAAACCCTCCAAAAGGGGTGTGCTCTGTAGAATGAAGACATTGCTCATCACTATGGTCTGCTGTGTTGGCGTTTTCACGACCACAGGTTTTCCAGGGCATCTATCAGAGCCTCTGTGGCAGCAACCAGAGAGAAACCAAGTCACCTGTGGCACTGAAGCCATTCTCCAGCGAGCTCTGCCCTACCACTGGTGTAAAACAACAAAACGCCCGCTCACTGTCTCTATCCTTCCACCCTAGCCAAGAATCTTGTACCTGGTTGGCCAAACCAGTTTGCCTTGGTCGAAGGAGAAAGAAGTGTTCTTTTGGGGGGGGGACATTAGGCCAGTGAGGAGAGGAGTGGCATCCTCCCAGGGATGTACATCCTTTGCATCTGGTACAGTTCTGCTCTTTGCTGTACTTGCCAAGAAAACACAGATTCCACTGCAGTCCTGTGCAGTCCCAGATGTTACATGTGCATCTCACTCTATTTCGCTGACTAAGCCCACCATTTTTCACACATTTTCTCTGTCCACACATTGACTGAGTCACTATAGTCTAGGCTGTGTATAAGATTTTGGGTAAGATATCTTCCGGTCTCAGCTCACAGCGTAGCAGGACAAATCACACCAGTCCCACAAATCAAAGTGTCGGCCCCTCTGACATATTTGTCTCGGCCAACTTCTGTTGCTTCATTTGTTCATGGAGGCAGTTGAATGGACAGTCCTTGAATCCATGGTCCTGCCTGTAACAGGCCACTGCCTGCAATAGGCCACTGCCTGCAGGTGGGGTCAGTCACTGCTGAGTCTCCCCCCTGCCTCACTCGGTGGACCCTGCAGGATGCTGCTGAAGGCCAGTGCTTCCAAACTATCCCCAGTGCTCCTTGGGTTTGAGACCACTCTCTGCTCCCCACTGGAGAGGATCAGACATTCACAGGCAGTATTAGTGAGGTTCACCATGAGTCAGGAAGAGGGAGAAAAGATGAGAGGGAAAAGCATAAGTCTCACCAAAAGAGAAAGGGAAGTAGAAAATGGCTGCTAAACAAAGAACACACTAACACACAACCCTTCAAGACTATGAGCCTCATGGAGTTTTATTCAAAGTTCAAATATGGCTGTTTACATGTTACAAAGCAGTTATTATGCTGTCTCCACATATTAGCGAGTACCAATTATTGTTTATTATTGCAGCTAAAATAACCATATCAGAACCATTGCAGCTTCCGGACACAGGGGTGCAAATCAGGGGTAGTGAAAATATGTGCACATACAGAACTAAAACACAAAGTGATTCCTGAGCTTTAGTCTTACCAAGTTCACATTTCTTTCTAGTGAAAACGCATTAGGGCACTCCTCAGGGGCAGCCTCGGGGCTTCCGCCTCACACACGGCCACCCGAGCTACACCAGCTGGTGAAGACAGTACATTGACTTCAGGAAAAACAGTGGCATCATCTCTCCACAGCACTTTTCTTCTCAAAGCAGTGGATTTAGGACCTGACTCACAATTCAAGGTTCATGAACACACATGGTTGTGTGTATCAGTCTTCAAGTATTGAGCATCAGCTGTTGTTGTTTAATGAGTGGAATTTGATTTTGAGGACTGCAGCAAACTAATTTGCTTCATCTGAGCAATGTAAACTCTTGGTAAATAACAGCTATCACAGATGAGATTTGATAAAACTCATTATAGAACCTTTATAACTGACACGGCTGGAGTGTCACTGGATTTGACTCGGCACCTACTTCATGAGGACATGACAGAGTGTCCTTTAGATCCCCAAACACAGGCCCGTTCCGCTGGACAGCCTCTCGGGGCCCAGTGATGAGAACTGGGTGCTTATGCACCAAGCTTCCCTCAAGGCAGTCTCAGGTTATTTACCAATGAACAGCTCAGTCTAAAAGTTCCAACACAGGGGGCAGTGTGTGCTGTGTGTGGGTACAAAAAGAAATACGGTGCATTTGAACCTGTGTGGACAAGCAGAATGGTTATGACCTTTCACATGTCAGTGATATTTTAGAAGACTTAAAGAAACAACCCTGTGGTTGAAACACAAGCTGCATATTTGTCCATGATTAAACAACAACAGAAAAGCCAGTGCATTTCTAACCCTAACTGAAGAGACTTAGGTTATCTTCAACATCATCATTTTCTTGGATATAAAACTATAAAAGGGCTGGGAAAGAAAAATAAGGACTTTAGAAAAATTGAGCCAAGACATTTTGGACATGCTTTGATCACTGACTTAATGACGTTGAATGTGTCCAGCTGGCCTTCACTAATACTTTCTCATGAAGTTCACCACCTCCTTGTAGAGCTGCCAAGGGGCATCCAAGCCCCAGATAAAGTCCAGATGTTCCCACCCTTCAATACACTTGTGGTACACCAAGTTGGGGATCTGGGTCAGTAAGGCATTGACATCGATGACGTCCGCGAGCCAGTCCTTGTCCCCGCTCCACACAGCAGTCGGCACAGACATGTCTCTCACGTTGTAAGCGGGAGGAGAAGTCTGTAAGAAAAACCCACAGAGCACTTTGTGGTGGTTTAAGTTACAAAAACATAATTGACAGTCTCCACTAAACACTGAGTAGTTCATTGAGAATAAACTACATTTTGAAAATTGTTCTCAGTTTACTTTTCACGTCACTTTACCAGAAAAAAAAGAAACCTAACCCACAATGAAAGAACAGTTACTATAGTAATGTGGTGGGCTTGGTAACAAGTGTTTAAATCCCCTGGAAGGAGGCTGTACTCCCAGGTGGTCAGTGCAAACCCACAGAACCAAGCAGTTGGGAAGGGGCTATGGATCCATATCCTCCTCCTTTCCCTCCCTCTGGGGTGTGACACAAGGCACAGAGGGTCTCTAAGCCTCAGTTTCTTCATGTTTGATCATCATCATCATCACAGGGAAGTTGCAAAAATTAAATAAAATATGGCAAAGTGCCTTACACTTTAGAATACTTAGCACTCAAAAATGGTAAATTTCTTGGTATATGGAAGAAATGGCTTAGGCAATGTAATCTGGCCAAGGCCCTCCAGCTACAGATGACAGACCTAGTTTTGTCTGATTCTAAAGTCTGTGTTCCCGATCACTGTGAGTCACATGGAACAGTGATGGTGACAGCTGGTCCACAGGGCCAAAGACAGAACAAAGAGGGGAGGCCTGGACCACAACACCGACCACCGAGTTCAGCTTGTTCTGGAACTGAATGCTATCTGCCCAGCTCTCCCAAGCCTTTTCATGCACCGAAGCCCTGGCAGCGTCCCGACAACGACTTCCTTGATGCGTCTCCAGGGCCCATGATTTCTGAAGACTTTCAAGACTTACCTGGTTGTAATGAAAATAGTTCTTGTCCTCACTCCCCCAGTCAAAGGCTTGAAACTTTTGTGATTTTATAATCTAAAGAAGAGATAATTTGGAAAAAAAGTTATCTGGCACAGATGTTCGAGATAACGTCACAGGTTGCTAGAATCAGCCACGTCCTCAGAACCAATTCATCATCACCAAGCCCTTATTTTATGAAATGTTAAAGGGACTTATCTAAGAAAAGAAGATTAAAAAAAAACATGTATAGTAAAAGGACAGCAAACTCACATTTATTAACAACCACACCTAAAGCAAAACCAAAAGAAGCTAAGCAAACAGCTAGAACAGGAACAGAACCACAGAAATGGAGATCATATGTAGGGTCAGCAACAGGTGAGTGGGAGGAGGAGAGAGGGGGAAAAGGTACAGAGAATAAGTAGCATAGACTGTAGCTTGGAAATAGATAGGGGGAGGGTAAGAATAGTATGGGAAATGTAGAAGCTAAAGAACTTTTAAATATGACACATGGACATGACTAAAGCGGGGGATATGGGTGGGAGAGGGTATACAGGGTGGAGGGGAGGGAAGAGGGGAAAATGGGACAACTGTAATAGCATAATCAATAAAATATATTTAAAAAAGAAAGAGAAATATGGATAATGTTTATAAATAACATTGAGTGGGGAAAAGAAAATGAAAATGAACAAGCACCTTGGTTACACTTACATGACAAGTATATGTGGCCAAAGATCAGGAGGAAATACTCATAACATTAAGCTATAGGCTAGATGGGTTTTTAGGTGACATTTTAAAAATTATTTTTACATCTTGAATGGTAATAAAAATGTCAATAGGTTCAACTCTTCTAAAGTACAATACATATTGTCTTAAAGATATGCCAACCCTCTGGCCTCTAAGTCTACTTCTACAACTAGACCCTAAAAAAATAATCTAATGTATAAGGAGAGATCTTTAATTCAAGAATATTCTTCCCAGAATGTTTACTATTGCAAAAAAAGGCTATCATAGCAAAAATAATAGTAATGGTAATAATTATACCATTAATAATAATAATTCAAGCAAAGGAAAACTGTCCGCAGTTACAAATATTTAAAATCATTGACCTGAACGGGTATTTTTGATTAAAGCAGAGACGGCTAATGGCCCATTCTTGCCCTCTTCCTTAATCCCCGAAGCTTTCACTCAGCACATGGCCACCAGGGCAGGCACCACATCCCTTGCGGGCTTCCTTCCTGCGGCGGGAACACACTCGGAGACCACCCGGCTTCCCTCAGACAGAAGAGGACCGCAGCCAGTAATGGCAGAGCTGCAGTGCGGAGGGAACCGGGATCCCGCGTGACCCCCAGGAGCACCACCACACCCCCCGCACCGCACACCTGTGCCGCTGATGTCTGGACTATATCATGAGAAAGACAAACTATTCACAGGCTGTGTTTTGGCATCTCTGATTCAGCAACTTAGCAAATATAATGCTATTTAACTAAAAAATTTTTAAGCTACCTAAATGTGCAGATAGTAGGATTGTACTTTTGTAATGAAAACACTTACACCAAAACAATGTAAGCTGCCACTGAGAGAGTTCACAACATGCCACCAAAAATATGCTGTTTTGGCCATTTTAATTACTGACTTAAAAGCACTTACAAAATGGCAGATTCAAGGAAGGTACTCTGGCCTTCCTTTTTCTTTCTAAAAGAAAGATATAAAATTCCCAAGTGAAAAATCCATCCATCCCTGGACCAGAAGTAAGAACTGTTCTTGTCACCAGAGACAGGGAGAGGCCTAGAGAAACTGTACAAAAAGACCTGGATAAAATAACTCTTATCTCCTTTAGTCTCTCGTATTTATTTTAGTAATTTTTTACAGCTGTTATTCTTTGTTCAACCTAGTACATAAGCACTTAGGCCTAGGCACTTCTTTGAGTCTTCATTTTTCTTGTGAGAGCTCTTATGCACACGTAAATAAGATTCATGTGTCTTTCTCCTGTTAATGTCTTACGTCGGTCCCAGACAGAAAGCTTAAGAGGGGAAAGGGAAATTTTAGCCTCCTCTACAAATACCAACACACGAACAGTAGTTATCCCTGGGGGTGGAAACATGGGTTCTTCTCTGTACTCTCATATACTTTTAAACTTCATAATGAACACATATTACATGTATAATGAAAATTATGCTAAACGTTGTTTTATAAAGTTTTCAAGAGCCTACCTGATGTACATATATTTAGGTTATTAGTAGGTTTCAAACAACAGAACATCAGAATGGTAACAGGAACTACTTAAAATGCAGATTGCAGGAACATACCTCCAGGAATTTGAATTCTCAACAGGTCATGGGCAGGCCCAAAAACCTGGATTTAGTACAGCATCCTAAGTATTTCTGAACAACCCTGTAGAGACAGGTTGGGACCAGCCTTCTTCCAACACCAGTGAGCACTGGGGCTGTGGACTCTGGAGGCAGGGACTAGGGGACTAAAGGAGGCGTGGCTCTGGGGGGCGGGGCTCTAAAACTTGCCAGGTTTAGAAATGGAATAAGGTTTCTAAACTAAATTTAAAAGCCCAGTAGAGAACTAGGTTTTGGACTGTGTAACCACTATGCTATACATCTGAAACTAATACAAAATAAAACTGAGTGTATAGTGTAATTGAAACAAGTTTTTAATTTAAAAAGAGTAGGAAACCAAAAAAAAAAAACCATGTACAGAATAACAAGTAAAAAGTAAAAATGAGATTTTAGCCCTGGCTGGTGTGGCTCAGTGGACTGAGTGTAGGCCTGCTAACCAAACTCTCGCTGGTTCAATTCCCAGTCAGGGCACGTGCGTGGGTTGGGGGCCAGGTCCCCAGTGAGGGGCATGTGAGAGGCAACCACACATTGATGTTACTCTCCCTTTTTTTCTCCCTCCCTTCCCTTCTCTCTAAAAATAAATAAATAAAATCTTAAAAAAACAACACTAGGTTTTCGAACTGTTTAAAAAAACAGAATTGTAACTACTTAAACAAACAGTGAATTTCTGAATGTACTATGAATAAAATGGCCTGAAAAAGCACCTCCAAACTACCACAGGAACCCCAAACGTCACAGCTGAACTGCAGCCCTTAGCCTGCCAGCACCCAGAAGGCACACCTTCAGCAGCAGCCTCTCCCAGCAAGCACCACGGCAGCCTCAACCAGTGAGTTGTTGACAGGCAGAGGGGCAGCCCCTGGCCACCAGCCCAGAGGAGAGAGAATCAAGGAGAAGGCCCTATGAGACAGCTGCACGAAACAACTTTTCTCAACAAAGAGATGGCACAGGGAAAAGAGGGCAAAGGGCAAGACTGCCTCCCGCAGTGAATCTGGACTTGGGAAACGTTCCTGAGGCACATTCCAATGGGGTTAGAACCTAAAACCACAATGGGGCCCCAGAGCAGTGCTCTGAACCTCCGCCTATGGCCCCTGACCTCGGCCAGCTGCTAGATTAAAGGGTCTGGGCCACAAACAGAAGCCTGGGTTGCAGCCGGCCCAAGAGCTCTTGTGCACACCCAGCACAGTGGAGGAGGCCTGCCACACAGCGGGGTGAAGGAGCACTTCTGTACATGCAACAGCGTGGTCTAGCAGTCTTGGCTGCCACATTCCCAAAGTGCCCTGACAGGTGGGGTCTGGTGGTCATTTGCGTGTTGCTGAGGCATGTGGCACAGCACTCATGGGCTGCAGTGGTCACTCAGCTGCATAGTTCAGCATCTGCCTTCCTCCTGGCCAGTATTCTCCCTACAAAAGTGCACTAACTCGTGAGGCGAGAGAAACTGGACCTTTAAAAACAATGTCCACTAGGTAAGAGGGTAAAAAGTGTTCCAAAAGGTAGGGGCACTGTGGTGATAGAGCACACAAAGAAATCAAGTGCCTATAAACAGAAATGGGGCTGAGGAGAAAAGCAGGAGGCCTGAGTGAAGGATCCTGAATCTGAGAACTTTTCAAGGTTTCGGGAAATTCCTTAAGAGCTAAGGGGTGCTCTTCAGCATATCAACTACCTGTGTTCCCGGAGCCCCTCATCTAAGCCACAGGAAACTGGCACTGCATCACTGACATTTAACACGGGGCCTTACTGTCACCAGGAGGGGCCAAAAGCCTCAGGCACAGTCCTGCCTGGTTCCTCAGGGACCAGCCCAGGGACAGGTGACCTACAGCACTCCCACCTGCCGCAGGTCACTAAGCCACTCAGCAGCAAAGGAGTGAACTGCTGACACATGTGACAACAGGTACGAATCTCAGAACAGTTATGCTGAGTGGGAGAAGTCACACAAAGCAAGTAGAGACTTCATTACTGTGATTATACAAAACTCTGGAAAATGCAAACTAACCTATAATGAAAGAGCAGATCGGTGGTGGTTTGGGGACAAAGGTGAAAAGGGTGAAGGGGGGGTGTACAAAGGGGGCAGGAGAAAACCTTTGGGGTGATAGGTTTACTCTCTTGATTGTGTTGATGGTTTCATGGGCATATATCCATGTCAAAGCATGCTAAATTGAACACTTTAAATATTGTATGCTCTGCCACTTACACTTTCAGAAATCTGTTTTTAAAAAAAATTAAAATAGAGATTCTGCAGTCTAAATGGATTAGGACCTCTAGGGATGGGACACAAGAGCCTTTGTTTTTAAAGACTCTGATTGTAGCTAATCCAACAGCTCTGCCACCAATTCAACTCCCCTTGGGGCAGACTAAGCCTCTCTCAGATGGGTGGGAAGGTCCTTCAGTTTCTCTTTATTTTAATCCTCCCCCTAGGATATGTTTATTGATTTTAGGGGTAGGGAGAGAGGGAGGGAAACATTGATTGGTCACCCCGCCCCTGCACTTGTCCCCACTGGTGATCAGCCCCACAACCCAGGTATGTGCCCTGACCAGAAATCGAACTCGCAACCCTTTGGTGCATGGGATGATGCCCCAGCCAAATGAGTCACCCGGCCAAAGGCCAATTACTTCTAGAGCCTCTCCTAGATAAGATTAAGGTTTCACTTGAATACTCAATGCTGCCAGCCCAGGGGGAACATGGAGGACAAGAGACACACTCTGCTCACCTGCATGAAGAAGGAAAAAAGAAGAAACCTTGTGCTGTAAGAGCCAGACCCTGGAGGCAGTTCTGGAGCCACACTGTCTACCAGTGAGGGCACCCTTACTGTTCTTAAACAATATTTTCTTAAAGGTATACTTTTCAAGTAATTCTGACGACTCTGATGCAGGCAGTCAATGCCCAATGTTTGGAAATTGCTACCCAAGACACCCACTGCATCTTGGTTTGAAACTCAAAAGGTAAGTAATTTCTATGTAAAAATTTAGGGGAGGGGAATTGTACAAAAATAGCTTCTGAGGTAAAAATAAGGTCCTTACATATTGTTAGATTTTAAAAAAAGGCAAGTTACAAAAGAGCAAGAGAAGGTAAATTAATATATTTCTTCTGCACAACTGTTATTTCTATCTGTACCTTTAACCACTGCCTCCTGAAATGACACACAGCAGGAGGTGCAGGGCAGAACACAGAGACATTTCAAATCCCCGGGTACATGTTTTCCCTCTCTGTGTACAAGTATAGGATAATTCTATTTTTTAATTTTCAGTGAATTTTATTATTTGTTGCCTATGTGTAATTTCTAATTTTCTAGAATGAATATGCATTACTTTTGTGATATGTGATAAAACGATCAAACTCTACTTTAAAAGTTAGTTGTTCCCATTTACCTCCATGAGTGGTTTACCCATTGATGTTTCAGCATATTATGTTCACAGGTTGATGCTGAAATAGCAGCTTCTGTTTCCAAAGTGGTTCTAAAAGCTTGTCTTATGGAGCAATACAGAAATAAAATAAATCTGGCACCCTAGCCAGGAAGCTCAGTTGGTTAGACTATTGTCCCCATATGCCAAGGTTGTGGGTTCAATCCCAAGTCATGGTACATACAAGAATCAACCAATGAAGGCATAAATAAGTGGAACAACAAATCAATGTTTCTCTCATGTGTGCCACCCCACCCTTTCCTCTCTCTCTCTAAAAATTTAAAAAATATATAGATAAATAAGGGACTTAATGCAAAACTGACAGAGGGGAGAGAAGGAGAAAGAAAAAATGAAGTCAACTCCAACAGCTGTTTGGCAAACTCACACAAACAGTACAGTTGTGCCAGGGAGGAAAACAAAAGCAACACACACACAAACCAGGGATCCACCAATCGGGGGAGGACACCAGCTCAGCTTTGTAAGCAGACTGTCTTGCTGTTCGGGAAGGGCTTGCAGGAAGGTGTTTCATGGATGCAGAGATTGTTGTAATGCTGGTTTGACACAAATCCCAAATGCACTGCCGGGATGCCTACCTGGCCCCAATGTAACACGGTCTGCACAGAAGTCCCGGCAGGAGTGTGTGTCATGTACAACGCCACTCTAGACTGGGGAAAAAAGTGTTGAAATAAAGAATCAACAAAATAGTGTTAAGAAAGCATTGATAATAAACAAATTTCATACTTCAAAGCATTGAAAACCACAGAGCCACAATCTCAAATATATGAGATTAAGAGCAAGAAACAATTATTTGACTATAAGTATGTCCTATAACAATAGAAACAAACACCCTGGCTGGTGTGGCTCAGTGGACTGAGTGACAGACTGCAAAGCAAAGGGCACATGCCCGGGGTTGCAGACCAGGTCCCCAGTAGGGGGAGCGCAAGAGTTTACAAACCACACAGTGGTGTTTCTCTCCCTCTCTTTCTCCCTCCCTTCCCCTCTCTCTAAAAATAAATAAATAACATACTTTTTTTAAAGTAGGAACAAACCCATACATGGAGCAACATGGTAACCGGGAACAATATGGGCTGAGATTACTGCCCATTTCTATTTTCTTTATCATGCTTTTCTGTGTTTCCAAAATTTTATGCAACAAGTATACCTTACTTTTACCATGAAAAACAAGAAAAATTATCATCACTTTAAAAAACTGCCTAAAACCTTCCAGAAGATCAAAACCTGTTTTCAAAAGGGAACATTACACCCTACAAGTATATTCAGAAACACCAGTGCATTGTTGGCCAAGGGCTGACAGCTTCTAAAATAAATAAATGAATGATGATTCCAAAATTAAACAATTATAAATATCAAGACCTAAGTGATGGGGACCTCCCCACTCAACAGTGTCTGTGCAGGGGCACTCGGAAGTGACCGTCCCTGGCCTGAGGACAGCAGCAGACGGTGCTCCAGGCCCTCGATGAAGTCCATTCTAGTGCCTCTTGAGTGAAGGACCCATCAGAGGTGTAATGAGGGCACTCCTTCCTCTCCAGCATCCTCCCACACAAACAACCATATTTGCAGATGAAATAGAATCACTGGAAGTTTAAAGCAAGTCTTGTTATGAACTATTTAATATTACCATATTTAAGTTTTTCTCATTGAACCCACACGTAAGGAAAAACATATTTCCACAAAGCTCCTTTAAGACAACATGATCGCAAAACTGAACACTCAGCCACTTCAGCAATGTATTCTGGGGAAGAAGTTCCTTGTCTCCAAGTACATCCTGCCAAATAAGAAGAAATGCAAGAATACCTCAGCATTACATCCTGATCCATGGGCGGACCCCCATGACCCACCCCCAAAGCGAAGGCAGGTACACATGTGCCAAGCATCTCCACAGGTGGCCTCAGGACAGAAACGAAAACCAGTGGGTGTTCGAACTGGAGTACTTGTGCAATCTGCTTAGTAAGACAACAGCAGTTGTTACAGGTGTGTGTTTAATCTTTCAAATGAAGAAAAGGAGGCAGAAAGTCAAATAATTCACACCAACGTTTACAGTAGGAAAGGGCCTTAGTGGCCGCTCATCCCAGGGCCGACCCCACAGTGTTTCACTAAACTCCAGTGGGCGGGCAGGGACCCTGGAGGAGAGTAGGAACAGTGCTTGGCCAGCAGCGTGCCTGCCCAGGGCACACACATCTCATCTGATCTACTGGCCAGTGTGCCGAATCCTGCCCACTGCCTGCTGTTTCCTTTAACACTTTTTTTATTGTGGCAAAAAGCTACCATTTTCACATGTTCCACTCAGTGGCATTAAGTACAGTCACATGGTACGACCAGTGCCACATTCCATCTCCAGAACTTTCTCAACATCTTCACCTGAAACCCTGTGCCCGTGAAGCAGTAACTCCCCATTCCCCCTCTGCCAGCACGGCCTGCCTTCGCAAATAAAGTTTATTGGAGCACAGTCACCTCCTTTCTTTGCACATGTCTCTGCCTGTTTTTGCATGATAGGGGCAGAGATGAGTAGTTGCAGAGACCATGTGGCCCACAAAGCTGAAAGTAGTGACTACCGGGACCTTTATAGAAAAAGTTTGCCAACTGCTTGTATACATCGTGCTAACCAATAGCCACGGAACCTGTGCTCAAGTATTTCCGGGATGGCCTCAAGGCAGATCTCAAAGTACTTCTCCAGCAGGAAATAAGAAAAAGATCTTCCTTACACTGAACCCACATTTGTCCCCTTATTGCTTACACTTTTTTGCTGATGCCTACCCTCTGGATGGACAAGCAGGAGTGAAAAATTCAAATGCCAACAGAGGCACTTTTATGAACTGAACTGTGATTCACCCACCACCACTGAAAAGATACATCAAAGTCCTAATCCCCAGCATCTCAGCATGTGGCATTATTCAGAGACAAGGTCTTTACAGATGGAATCAAGCTAAAATGCAGTTGTTGAGAGTGTGTTCTAAGCAATAGGACTAGTGATCTGACAGGAAGGGGAAATTTGGACACAGTGGACACAGGGACAGACACAGAGGGAGGTCTGAACAGACACAGGGAAAATGCCAATTGAAGAAAGAAGGCAGAGATTGTGGTGATGTTTCTGTAAGCCAATGAACACCAAGCAAACCAGCAGGAGCTAGGGGAGAGTCATGGAGGATTCCTCTTCACAGTCCTAGCCAACTAAGATGGGCGGGTGTGTACATGCAGATGATAAAATGGCCAACAGCATGTGAAAAATCGTCATCCTGTCCAGAGTGAGGATTAGGGAACAGTGAGAACGAGTGGACAGAAAAGCTTATGCTCAGCCTCCAGCAACTGCTCTGTGGCACACAGCTTCATCCCCACCCCCGAAAAATCCATTATCAAGATTTCACGTTAAATATCCTGCTCTGTAAAAAAGGTGCAACTAATTTAAAACATTGCATGAGCGCATTCAACACTCTTCGGGCAAATCTGGTCTACTGCCACTTGTGATAAGTCCTCGACCAGGCAACCAATGGCTCTCTAAAGACAGACACCAGGCCTCCTTGAAGGCTCCTTTGCTCCAGCTTAAAAACACTAAGATTAGCTGGGGAGAATGAGGAACCAAGTACCACAGCAGAGAAAAATCACAGGCCATGAAAAGGCATCAGTTTCCAAAACTCCTGGTTTTGAGTCTACATAATAGTCACATAAATGTGATATATGTATATGTTTTTGAGGTTCTACATAATAGTCACATGTGATACGTATGATAAAACTCCTGGTTTTGCGTCTACATAAAAGTCACATGAGATCAAACTCCTGCTTTTGAGTCTGCAGAATAGTCACATGTGATATATGTGATAAATGTATATATTTTTGAGGTTGTCTACTAAAAACAAGTTAGTAAGATCACTGACTTAAACCATAGTAAGCTAAGCATACATTTTGACTGACAAAGAATGTGAAGTTGTCTTGTACGCAGGAATGTCACCCAAACATTACTGTGGCAAAACTCCACTGATCATTAAGGCAAAGCAGGATGGTATTACAGAAAAATTTGCCTTACATTTACAGGCCTGCTCACCCCAATTCTGATGTCTTATAATACATACCTTTGCATTCTGAGAGCTGCAATACTCTCAACGTCATAGAAGCAACATATATATCCAGCAACAGCAAATTCCAAGGTTTTGTGAACATAACCTTGAAGAACAAGGTTTTCTTTCACTTTGTCACACGCCCAGAAAATACCTGTGTCTGGAACAATAATTCCTAAATACCAAGTCTGTTTGGCCTACCTTGAAATCAGGTAGGGTGCTAGGTAACACCTCAGACCCTGGACCCCACGCCAGTGTAACAAAACACCATCTCCAAGGCTGAGGGAGCAGGGGGGCAGAATCTGTATGTTTACAAGGCTACTAAATCACAATCTCCAAAGATGAATTAAATTGAACACATTCCTATGACACAGCAATTTCAGTTCTCCATAAAAACGGGGCACAAGGATCTAGCAACAGCAAATTAGCAAGAACCTAACAATCCACCACAGCACCTGGTTTAATAAGTAGTTGTATTTCACAATGGAAAACTTACTACGCAGCAGTTAAAAAAATGTAATGGAGTTCCATGTATTAACTTAACAGCTGTTCAAGAGTGAAAAATGTAATCTGCAGAAAATATGCATACTTGAATCCTGTCTACATTAAAACAAAACAATATATTTCTCTCTGGAAATTCACAGACAAGGTCTATAGGAAAAGACCCTGAAGTGAGCACTGGGCTTAATTATGAGGAAGGCGGAAAGAGAAGCTAAGGTAGTTAAGCAGTACTTTATTGGCACCTCTGAACTGTTCATAATGAAAACTGAGGCTTCTATTGCCCAAGGCATTACAAGTTAATTTGGTTTTTGAGGGAATCACATCTTATTTGCATGTCTAGTCACCTATGCAGAGAATCCCATCTTATGTGAGTCAGATTCTAAATTCAGAGTACAGTCTGTATTTCTTGTGAAAGTAAATGGCCAGTACACATGTTATACCTCATTTTAAGTATACATTCCTCAATGGGATTTAACATCTGTGTCTGTATAAACGTGCCATACATAAAACCTATACAGTGCATGCACAGTGGACCATCTGGCCTCCGCTGGCTCTCAGCTCCTCATAAAAACTGCTTCCTCCTTGAACAGAGCCTGGGGGTCACGTAGCTCTAGGGAGAAGCCCCCATGAGGTTACTGGCTTGTGTTTAGGGGCCACGTTATAAAACATAACAGCAACAGTGTCTTTACATCGCCCTCAGTGTGGTTCGGGTTGGGCACGTGGGAACAGTGCATTTCCTTGTCCCATCTCCAGCCTGCTCCCATACACCACTCACTGCACAGAATAAAAGGCAACTCCCAAAAGGTTTAAGGTCCCTTCTCCCAGACTTTCCTGTGCTTGCTTTGTGTGATTGGTGGAGATTTGCACCTTCCCTGACTCTCCAGGTTCTGAAGGAAGGAGTGAATGGGAGATAAACCATGGAGAGAAGAAATCCCACTTTCCATGATAGCAAAACACAGAGAAGAAAAACACAGATTTCCCCCTAATGGCCTGTTCTTCAGACCTGAAAAGGAAATTGGGGGTGGGGTGGGTTAAATACCTTAAGGAGAACTTCTGGCAATTGTGTTAGCCGAAGTGGAGGGCTAATAGAGAAGGTGATTGTAGCTGCAGGAGCCAGGGCAAAAAACATTTTAATCTTTTCGGCCAGTGCTGGGAGCCATGTAAATGCTATAAAACCTGTGGGACAAAGGAAGATGACAGGAATTTGATCTTCTGGAAGGAACTTTCCATGAAAAGGCAAGGGCAGTTGTGCGTGACGCCCTCTAGTGGCAACATGAGAAACATGCGAGCAAACTCTTCAGATGGGGTCCTCTGAACTTTTCTATGCAGAAACACTGAGTTTGACTAAACGAGTAAATCAAGTATTTCTTACGTGATTGTTTCAATATTTCAACCTAGATACTCACTGGAGGAAATCTAGGTCGCTAAAACCAGATGTTTCCTGTTCCTCTAAGAATGTAAACCAAGCTAAGGAAATGCTGTATTCCTAACAGCTAGGGCCCCACCATCCCCATCTACCAGTGACCCTCCCACAATCCCCAAGACCAATTTATAGAGGCATTCAGATCAACCACCAACAACTCTGAAAAGAGTTATGCATTTAGAGTGCCCTAGCATTAAAGTATCTTTTAGCTTCCTCTCGGGTTACTGCGGGCCTTAAACTTGGCTCCAGAATATTACTACAGAAAGCAGTGAGGCAAAGGACATTTAGTAGACAAATCATGGAAGAAGAAATATAAATGAAGAGTAATGCTTAACTTAATGAATAATAAAGGCAAAAGGTTTGCACATTAATATTTGTTTGTGGCCTCTCAAACTGGCAAAGAGTGTTCGCTTGGTAGTGAGGATGAGGCCATTTAACTAATATACATCAAGAAACTTAAAAGCATTCATATCCTCCATAGACTAATTCTCCTTCTAAGGATGTGCTCTAATGAGACCCTGTGATATGAACACAAAGCTATTGGTCACAGTGCACACTCAGCCCTGACCAGTGTGGCTCAGTCGGTTCGGAGTCATTCCAGAAAGCCAAAGGTCACTGGCTTTATTCCCAGTCAGGGCAGACGCCTCAGTTGCGGGCTCCATCCCCAGGAGGGGTGTGCAGAAGAGGCAACCGATAGATGTTTCTCTCTCATACCAATGTTTCTCACCCTCTCTTTCTACCTCCAGGCCCCCTCTCTAAAACTAAATAAAATCTTTAAATACTAAAAGGGGGAGTTCTTTAAGTTACGGGAGAGTCTCCTAATCCCTAATCAGGGGAACACTTGTAGAATTATGGGCAATTTTTATTTTCTTTAAACTTTGCTAATTTCCTATTTTTGTTTACAATGAATGCACATTACTTTTATATCACAAATAAAATGTATATGACTTTTAAAAACTATTTATTAAAAAAGTATAACATGGCATCTTTGTAGTTAGTTTCACTCCACTTAATGTTAAAAGTTAGTGTACTTTCTTGTTTTCTTTTTAAATGCCTCTGCACTTACAAAACTTGTGTTCTACCCTCTCACATCCCCATATTGCTTAATGAGAGAAATACATAACAGGCTGTGGCTTACATTAATTCCTTTAAATTCAAGAGAACCACAAAACATGTCTATCCACTCATGATAAAGCCTGAATTCCCAGAGAAGACAAGCACTACCAAAATTCTTAGGCTTTGCCCTAATCATTACTTCTCCTTGGTATTTAATAATAATAATAATATTATTATTATTATTATTTGAGCTAACATTTGAGCTAACATTTTTTATATTTTACTTTTCAGAACAAATGCAAACTGCGACAAAACATTACATCAACTTCCAGTCTTTATATCATACATACCTATTGTGGTGCCTTGGGAATGACTCACATAATACACTTGCTTTTGGCCGGTTTTGTTCAAAATGTAGTTAATGGAAGCCGGTAAGTCATAGATGGCCATCTCATGAAAACTGCAACCCAAAAACGGAACTCTTTCATTGAGACGTTGCAGCAAATACAGCAGCACACACATAGGAAGCAGAGAGTGTGACCCCTTATCACAGACCGAACACAGCTGCGTGAGCTGCCTCTGAGTGCAGGAAAGAGAATTCCCAGGACTGCAAAGGCCCCCGGGGCCCCTTCCAGGGCTTACCCCGTAAATGAGTTCCACCCATTTTTCAACTTTTCTATAAATTGGATCAAACAGTATGCATTCTTCTATATTAGGCTACATCCAAAATGCTGCACGTAGTTATAGGTTGTTCGTTGTGCAAACATACCACACTTAATTTGCCCATTCCTTGCTAATGGGCATTTGGTAGTTTCCAATTTTTCACTATTACAAACAGTTGTCACACATGTCATTTTCAAAAGCTCTTGGTCTTGCATTTCATGGCCCTAGGTGGGCTCTGCTTTACACCTGCAAAGCAACACTGGAGGATCCACAGCCTGACCCTCTCTGCCCCTGGTATCAAGAGAGAGCCCTGGACCTGGTGTGCAGGAGAGCGTCTTTGTCATCGGGAGAGTGACAGGCCCATTGCTGCCACCACTCATGATGGTGTGCCAGGCTCTTTGCCTGGATCGCCTCTTTTAACCCCCCAATAACCTGATGAGATAGGTATTCATTATCCCCACTGTACATGAAGAAAACTCAGACACAGATGGCTTATGTGACAGGCCTGATGTCACACAGTGATTCATCAGTAGAGCCAGAAGCAAAGGGGAGGAGAGGAAATCTTCTGGGTACAGAATAGTGAGCATTTGGAATGTGTGTTGATAAAGGAAGGAAGAAGGTTATGGGACATAATTCACTCGGCAGCTCCCACACCACCAGCAATGCCAAAACAGCCAAAACATTTCTGATCGAATCTAAACCTCAGTGTAGTCATTTACTTAAAATTTACCTCACTGCTATTTAGTAAATCCCTAAAAAGGTTTCCAATCTTTCATGATCCATCAGTCTCCTCTCCCATGACCCTGAGTTACCCACCTATCTGCACCCGTGTGTCTGTTGAGAGCACTAAGGGAGACTGGAGCCCTGTCACGATCAATCCAAAGATACCTGAAGGCCCAATACTCAGCCTGAAGAACTGAAAGTGTCTTGTGTTTCCGAGACCAGGTGTTTCCCCGGTTGTTCCCCATCCACACGTCAAAACCGGCGTCTGCCAGAATGAAGCCCAGGCTGCTGTTGGGTAGGTTTGTGACCCAGTTACTCGAATCTCCCAGCAAGCCATGCTGCAGGAACACCACTGGCTTGGGGCCTGAAACACACTCATGTTTAGGAGCAAGCAGCACCTATCTTCAAAACAAACAGGTAATGCATAAACAACCCCAAAGCAAATAGTGAAAGAGGGACGAGTTAAAATATTGAGGTGGCAGTGTACTCATATATAACATTACCAAAGAATTTTTTTTTAAACACCACTAGCAAGGTAACAGTGAAACCAGACTATTTTTGCACATCTAGTAACAAGACACACTGACTTAATCATCAAAAAAAATTTAATATATTTTTAAGAACTTATGAAATGTTTCTGTATTTTTCTCCAATAGATTTCTCAGAATTCATCCTAACAAAATAAACCAAAAGGAAAAAAATATCTCTCACACACAAATTTGTAAATATATATATACATGTATTCATATGTCTACACACACATATATATTTATATGTAAACGTATCTCCTACTCACCCATACCTGAGACAATGATACAGTAGAAAAAACAGACTTGGGAGTAAAAGAAACCTGACCTGCAACTGCTTACATTGTGTTAAGAACATTCAGTGATTCATTAAACAAATATTTACTGAGCACCAGCTACATGCCCAGCACCTCGACTGTGTGCTGCAGGCACAGCAGGGAATAGCAGCAAATGAGTAAAAAAAAATGAAAACCTCATCCTCACGGAGCCAACATTATATTGACCATGAGTTTGAGAGTCAGACACTCCTGGGTTCAAATGTGTCCTTTCCTAGTTCTGATGTGGCCTCTTGGGCACAGTATTTCAACATCCCCCAAAATTTATGTCATCCCCATTCAGAATGGAAAGGTAATGTGCCCCTTACAGGGAGTAATGAGATATGAGATATTATATGAAACATTCTTAGAAAAGTGTCTGACACACAGTAAGACTTCAAGAAATGTTAGCTCACATTATTCAGTCACTTAACCAGTCCCAGTCTCAGTTGCATAAATAACTGCTAGGAGGAATAAAAGAGATCATTAACTGTATGGTGGAGTGACTGACACATAGATCAAAATAAATAAGAACTCCCTTTGCCTTCCACCCATTCTTTATAACAGAGAAACACCAGATATGAGCTGATGGTTGAGCGGTAAAATACTTCATGGCCATCTGACTGGGGCCATGACAAGGACAGCGGCAGCACAGAGAGAGAAGCTTCCGGCAGAGCTTAAAGGGGGAAGAAGAGGAAAAGTACAAAATTAGGGACTACTCTGCACTACAGCTATGCAGTCATGAGGTATGCAAATGAGGAGTCTAAAATGTCCAAGGAAAATGAGAAGACTCACTGGATAGTCAGATGGGAAGTGAACTGACGAACTTATTTCTCTAAATCGGATTTCTTTGCACCTTCTTTGCTGAGAAAAGCTGGCTGGAATAACACCGAGGCATTATCACGTGCTTGTAAGTTCTGAGGTGCTGTGGTGAAAATCCTGTGAAGCTGCCACTATTCCCACTTAGCAGACAGGGAACTGTGGCTAAGAAAAAAGTAATTTGACCACTATGAATTGAGAGACAGTAAGTGTGGGAGTTGGGACAGGAAGTCAGGTAGACCTGGTGCCAGGTCCATGATCGGAAACGTGCTGGCATAGGAAAGGACGTTAGCTGGAGAGGAGTCATTCTACACCATCCAGAAAGTCACTCTACCCCTCAGAGAATGACAGCCTGTGGAGGGGACGCTGTCTTGGAGGGAGCTGAACTGCATGCTTGGAAGGAAGCAATCTCTGCTAGGTGGAGGAGATAGAGAATGGGGACAGGGACATGCTACTCAACTTGGCTGCTCAGGCAATTCCCCCAAGGACCAGCCTGGCCCATGCACTCCAGCACCTGAGGCCTGGTGTGTGACACAGCAAACTGATGTGTCAGGGCCAGGGCTACCTCCCCTGGCTGTGCCTGCAATTGGTTTGTTTCTCCCAAACTGGCTCTGGGAGAGCTGGGAACTGACCGAAGGAAAGTCCCAAAGGCAACTTGGACCAGAGAGGGCAAGTGACATTCTCATGGTCATCTAAATAGTTAGCCACAGAGCCAGCAAAGACAGGCAACCCTGTGATGGCCCAACTCAGTGCTGCCCACCTGATTAGGCCCCGATATGGGCAGCAGTGTGGAGGGGAGTGGTCAAGCTCCAAAAACAAATCTGCTAAGCCCACAGTCTCAAAGGAGGAAGATGATGAGCACAGGCGGGAGGAAGATGATGGGTGGGCAGGGAAGTTCCTTCTACCTCCCAAGCCACTGGCCTTCTCTACCTGGTCAGGCCATCACTGGTCAGGCTCTGAAATGGTGTGAGAAATCAGCTGACATGCAGGGAAGAACAAGAAGAACAAGGAGGAGGTTACAAAATCAAGGCGTGAAATGGACCTTGTTTCTTACTAGTTAAGAAACCTGTAGGATTTACTCAAGCTCTCTGAAGTGGAGACGTCCTTTTCAAAGTGGGAAGGATACCGCGGCTGACACACAGTAAAGCTCAAGAAGTAATGGCTCATAAAAACAATACTGAATATACAACTGTAATAAAATAATATTAGAACAGAAGCACAGGCAGGAGGGTCCGAGTGAGAGAGAGACAGAAAGATGCTACACTGCTGGCTTTTAAAGATAAAGGATGGGGCCCGAAGCCAAGGAATGCAGGAAGCTTCTAGGTGCTGAAAAAGGTAAGAAAACAGATCTCTCTTGGAGTCTCCAGAAGGAACACAGTCCTGTCAACACCTTGACCCTTGGCCTCTGACCTCGAGGATGATAGGATCATATATTTGTGTTGCTTTCAGGCACTACATTTATGATGGTTGGTGACAGCAGCAACAGGAAACTGATTCAGTTGGGGACGAATATTCACCTCCATTTCTCATCTAATGACTCTGAGGCACATTGTGGCCAAGTAGTCTTTGCACAGCCGTACAGCCAGCAATCCCGGCAGGCTCCAAGGGCAGGACTCCAAGGCAGCACTGTCTCCTCGGCCTAAAGAAAAGAGAGAGCCCTGGCTCCTTGTTAGTCTAGCAGGAGCCTCCATGACCTAAAATCTTTCAGGATCTCCTAGAAGATGGCCTGTGAGTTGCATAAGAGCCTACCTCCCGCCGCCCCTCTGCAAAGGCAGGCTCTAGACAAAATGGCATCAAGGACTTAGCTTAGTGCACATAAGCATTCCCACCCCTTTGTAGTGAGTGATGCAAAGCCAGACCTGCTCCCTACTTTCGACCTTTCTGCAGTCATGCAAGGGATCAAACAATTCAGGGAAGCTCAGCACCCAGCAAAGCAGGCCCTCGGCTCGCACAAACCCAAAGTCCAAGGGCTGACTCAATCATCCCTTTTGGTTTTAAGTCACTGAAAGCTTCAGGGCCTGGGAGGTTTCCTGAACCTGCCCCAACTACTTAAGATAAATCCTAGCAAGCACTGGTGCCTGGCTGATGTTAGCATTAGATATTAGCATTAGCATTAGCATTTGTCATAACAGCTAACGGTTAGGTGCCTAGTGCTTCATCTCACATGACTTATACTGTTACAAGAGAGCTGGTAAGATCCATCCTGTGTTAAAGAGAAGGTAACTGATGCGTGGACAGAAATTAAGTGACCTGCCCTGGAAGACTCACCTCGCAGAGAGCCAGAATTGAAACCCAAGCCAGCCACGTTCCAAAGCCCTTGCTTTTAACTACTAGAGAACAATTCATTAGAAAACAAAGTGATGGGAGAGACAAGGTGGATTTATGAGTATTCCAGCCATTTCTAAACAACCCAAGCACTACGTCCTCAAACTGGCTGCACATCAAAATCACCTAGGGCGCTCAGACGGCATGCACATTCCCAGCCCTGGCTCTGATTCAGGGAATCAGGGACCACAGGACAGAACCTGGAAATACTTAGTCTTGCCTCGCTTCTGTGGCTCTTCTGATGCAGCCCATCCATAGCTGTGTTCAAAGTGGAGTCATCTAACAGGGAGCTTGTTCAGCCCTCAAAAGGCAGCCCCTTGTGTTTGCCAAGGAAAAGTTCAAAATGTCTGTGCACACTGAAGGCATTTATTCATATCCCCGAACGCCATCAGGCACAAAACTTTTCAGATACTATTGGTGCTTTACTTCCTGATTGTTTTATTGGACAGTTTATATCCCACTTAGGCGAGAAGCAGGTCTGCCTTGTGGCTCTTTATGTACTTCAGCCGAGGCCTGTATGTATTTCTTTGTTTTGGCCAAATGAGATAAATAGTCTGTCATGGGATTAAGTTGCTCAGTACTTCCTACACAAGGCCATGCTCTGTAGTTTAAAGAACACTGACTCAGACTAGCTGGCCCACCATCCTTGGCTCTCAAGCAAATCCCTTTTCCTCTTGGAACTTGGCTGTGTCACCCAGTAAAATAGGGTATTGATCTAGAACACAGGTTCTCAAACCCAAAGACTTCACCTCAGAATCCACAGGAGAGCATGTTAACAATGAAAGCTCTCCAAATCCTTGGCCCATGTCGGACTCTGATACCCTTCTACTTCGAACATCCCCTGACTTTCTGAACTAAGGCTGAGCAGATAAAAACAGAGATACTTCCCTAAAAATGATGAGTTTCTGAATTTCAATTCCCTTATACAGTTAGTGCAAAGCAGGGATAGGTCAGCACTCCACAGAGCAGTTTGCTCAACCTTGAGAAACAGCATGTGCCTACCTCACAGCTCACCGAGAGCTTCTGAGAAATCAGTCTAGACCAGACATGAAAATGGTTCTCGAAAGCAACGGGATTGTGTGCTCATTCCATAAACTGTCTACATATACAAACAAAATTTGTGTGCACACAGGTGTCTTTTAATTCACTAGAGAGAGGGCCCATTGCCTGCATTCAGCTGTGTACCCCAGCTCTGGAGACTGCCCTGCTGTAACTGTCACTCAGGTGGCCATGCCACAGACATGGTGCTGCTAGTCCCCATGAGGGACACAGAGATGACAAAGACATCAAAGCCTTCAAAGACTGAGGGAGGGATGAGGCAGAGAAAGAAGCAAAGAAATAAGTTAACCCAAAGCATAATAAGAAAAGCACCTCAAGCAGGGTGTTGGCAAGGCTGCTGGGAGTTCAGAGAAAGTGTGTGTCTCCTCCCTGCTTAAGCAACCAGGGAGACTTGGCAGTTACACTGGGCTTGGAAGGATGAAAAGAATCCTTTAAGAGATGACAGCTGGGGTGGGGAGGTTAGCAGGTGGAGGGATTGAGCAACAAGGGAAAAGGACCCATGGGCATGGACAATAGGGTGGTGATTGTTGGGCGAGGGGAGCACAAGGGGACTCAATGGTAATGGGAAAAAAATACAAGATTAAATTGTTTTAAAAGAAGATAGTAGGCAGGATGAGCAATATTCCAGAGGTTGTATTCACCAGCCAAAATCCAGGGAGACTTTAGCAAAAAGGAAATAACTCATGAGAGTGAGATATTTGGATTGGAGAGTGTCAGAAAGTAGTTCTCTAATACTTATTAACATAACAAATGCAACTTCAATTACAGCATTAATAATTTGGCTATAGTGCCAATTTAAATCTGTACAGTCAATAAGTTATCAATGTTTCTTAGATAACGGGTAAACACAGCTGGCAACCAATAGTTCTCAAGCACTCCCTGTACACCTTGCAGAATAGGTGTCCAACCCCATCCTACAGAGGCAGGCGCCATGGACATCAGAGCCTACGACTGTACCCACTAACTCAGGGAATCATCTCCACGGTGAACTTCAAAGGCCTACTGCTGTGCAGAATGGGGGCGAACAGTACAGACAACATCTAGGACAGACAGGATATTAAGGGGAGGTGTACATCTTCATTTCACAGGCCCCTGTAGATGCTGAATGGCAGGATCAGGCAGTTGTGCCCGGGCTCTGAGAAGGTCAATCCTGTGGGACTACACGAGATGAATGAAAACCGCCAGGCTGGCAGAAAAGACAGCAGCTGCTGTGTGTGGAGGAGCAGTGGCTAAGCCCTGTGATCATAAAGCCTCCAATAATCTCCACATGAGTCTCTACAGGCAACCAGAGGACCACTGACACAGGACTGAAGGATGCTCACCACACAGCTGCAAACTCTGCTTGTGGCAGCACCACAGTGCAACCAAAACACTGAGAAAAAAACACTTTGAAAAGGGTAAGAAGAATGGTTTCACCTTGTCCTCCATAAACGACTCATGTTTCACTGTATCTTGCAATGATTTGTAGATAGTATAGATGTATGGTTATTTCTGTGTGTATTAAAAGTACTAATTTCTTAAAAGATAGGCAGACTGAGTATTTTCACATTCTTGTTTTGATATTCTTTTTTTTTTAATATACAGGAAGCCTTAAAAATGGAAGTGGCTCAAGCCTCTTTTGGGCTCTGAGTTTGTCTCAGGTGTCCAGTGAAGTGCTAACAAGACCTCAAGGAAGAGTGGATGGGAGTCAGGAGTGATTCTGCAGTCTCTAGCTGAGGTCATGTGGAGGGCGATGGTGGTATTAATAGAGGAGGAAGTCAGGAGAGGAAGTGGCATGAATGAGAAGGTGATGAGTTCTGTGTGAAGGACTTTATGACTTCATCTACTTGGCTCGAATGAGCCAAGTAACACCAACAACACTGTTGCTGACTGTGAGTGAGGACAATGAAGAGCCTCTGCCTTGGACCACGAAATGCAAACCAGCTGTCAGAGAAAACCCCAGGCAGGGTCAGGAAAACCACAGGTTCCTTTAGATCACTGAGTCTCTTGTCCCAGATTTCCTCTGAAACTCCCCTCAGAGCCAGCTCACCGCAGGTATTATATAAACACCACTGAGGCCTCTGAAGAAGAGAAGAAGAAGGTGGGAACCTAATGCTATGGCCAGATTTAGGGTACTCTCTGTTCCCCATTTTGAAGACCAATGTTATCCACTGCCCCACACCTCTGCCAAAACAAAACAAAATGCCAGTAAAACAAAAAGAAGGTAGAACATAGCCTATAGAACCAGAGAGTGATAAAGATAGAAGGGAAACAGCCAATCGACTATTTTTACAGATGAAGAACCCTAGGCCCACACACGTGAAACCACACAAGCACTTAGGGGCTGACACAGCCCTAGCACTGAGGTCTCCCAACTTTTCTTCCTACCCCCTGGGGATGAATGCAAAATCCTGCTCACTCTCTTCATATTCCGGGCCATAGTACCTTCCCCTGCAATGGTCTCAATGCATACACACAGGGCCTGTGGCTCTACTTGCTTTAATTGCTATATGGACAGAGAAGCTTGCAGGTGGCAATAGGATAAAAAGAGGAGGCACAGTCTCTAAGCTTGCTCTTACTGAGTATCCCTGCATCTTTTAATAATGACTTACATTGCTAATTATCTTAGTCAGTTAACCACTTTTAAGAGAAATAATATCAACACATATTTTTCTTTATGGACTCTGAAGTCAATATACAGGGCTTACTTTAGAAAAAAAAGAAAAGAAAACATCATATGATCACTGTGGAATGAAATACAAGGTTTGTCTGGAAAAACTCAAGCCATTGTCAATATAATGAGAATGGTTTGCACGACATTGATGCAACCTAGTTGCCAAGAAGAGTGGACTGGAATGCAAATGTGTGAACAATGATGACTTCCCTGTTCTAGATAGTGGGGGCAGTAGATGCCATTGAGTGAGCATTTGTACTGTGTGGCTGTTGCATTCAAAATGACTGCATCAAATTTTGCACTAAGCTTGAACATTCCTCTGCAGAAACGATTCAAGGGATTCAAAAAGCCACAGCTATGGAAACTGGTGATTGGCAACTTCATCACAACAATGTGCCCACTTATGAATTAGATCTTGTGCAGAGATTTCTGATGAAACATCCAGCCAGCCAGGTGACTCAGCCCCCCTACATCCCAGCGCACATTTGGCGCCCTATAGCTTCTGGATTTCCCCAAAATAAAATCACCTTTGAAAGGAAAGAGATTTCAGATCATTGTTGAGATTAAGGAAAATACAACAGGGCTGCTGATGGAGATTGGGAGAACTGTGTGAGGTCCCAAGGTGCCTGCTTTGAAGGGGACTAAGGCGTCATTGTCCTATGTACAATGGTTCTTGTATCTTCTTCAGTAAATGTCTCTATTTTTCATAGGACATGACCAGACATCTTCTGGACAAACCTCGTGTATGTTTTGTGTGTTTGAGCACAAATTATATATAGAAGCCCTCACTATAGCTCACTATTCATTTCTGTGATATGCTGACAAAAGGGAAGCTTAATAATGTGTATCTGTAAATCATAGAAATCTTAAGAATTAGAAATTAAATTTCAAAAAGAGCAAGGGCCATTTTAAGCATCATTAAAAACCTTATTATAGTTAGAATTTATGGAAAAGGAAATAGACAAGTCAGATATTAAGAAAAAAACAGATAATGATCATTAACGAGGTTTTTAACTTTGCTTTGACTACTAGTTTGGGAAGGAATTGAGACAAAGAAGGCACTTCTGCTCATATAAAAATTTAACTAAAGAAGAGACAATTATCCAATTACCTTAATCTCAACCTTTACTTATTAAAGAAAGTTTCTAGACCCACAAAATGTTCAAGATTAAGCTACATCTGGAGAGGATTAAATAATCAGATCCTTATTCTGATATTTAACAATTTCAGGTAATCTTTCTAGAAATTCCTTAATGTAGTTACTGATATAAAAACTGGCCCAGTTCCTGCCTTGACACAGACAACACCCTTACCTTTGTCAGAATGGTCCTTCCTCCCATGAGGAATTCGGTGGAGGCAAAGAATGTATCCATCTTCTGTCTCCACGAGGTGTTCCTCACTAGAAAACCCCCAGGAGGAGATAATTTCACTCTATGGAGAAAATACATAATTATAGCGGAAGTTCTATGGACAGAATCTGACAAAATCTCCCACATTCACAGGCAAAGAAGACACGATGTCAACGACAGTCTCCAGGCTTTGTTTAAGAAATTGAACTGTCAGTCTGCTAAGTCTAGTCACACTCCCATCACCAGAGGAAATCCTCCACGTGTTTCATCCCTGCGTTCTATTCCTCAGTGTTTGGTGAAACCTCTGGTCACCCCAGCATGTTCTACACCAAAGGTGACTAATTCTGCCACAGCTGTGGGCCTCTTTGTTTCCATCCTGGCCCCCAGGCACAAATAAACACTCTCTTTCTTTTCAAAGTATGCCAGCCAATACTGCGGTCTACCTCCATTTTTACTTTAAAAGGCCCCATCCTGGTCTTTAAGTAATCTCTATTACCCTGATACTTTGCACCCAAATAAGGTATTTCCAGACTTTATGGTTTATTTAGGATTAAAAACTTTGAAATGTTTTAATTACTCAAGGGATTGTTTTTGTTTCTCTGTTCTAACAAAATGGATTTTCCAGATCTTTTCATTTTGATGTTGAACTGTGCTTCCTGGACATTGCTAATCACGATCCTTGTTCAATGTATTGGAAAGCAGCTCCCAGTAGTAATGTTCTTGCAAAGTTTTGACACTCTTTTATTGTTCTTTAAACAGATTTAGTGAGACTTAAGAATTAAACAAATCTATACAAATGTCATTTATTGCTCAGTAAGAAGCATGTAGTTTTCACAGTAAGGGGCAACCTGTAAAATACACACCACCTGTGAGGAGAGTCTAGCAAACTGAATCTAAGCTTCAGAGAACTTGAAAAGCACTGAGATATCAAGCGATGAGAGAGTGTGGCTCCATGTAACCCTGAATTTAAGAACATACTTAACACTTGTCACATGCATTCCAAAAGCAGGTGACTTTGAGAGACCTACCACATTCATATTTGTTTCAGGATCCACAGGTGGTGTCTTCCCTCTGGATGTCTCAGAATGCAGGGTCCCAAGGGCCAAACAGAACACCAAACCCAAAAGCCACATTTTCATTCTGTATAAAACAGTCCATTGTTATTTGTCCAAATTTTACTGCACATAATTACATTCATAGATTAATTTCCCATAGAGAGTTCAGAACCAGGTTCAGGGCAAATAAACCTTAGGTGAAAGGCAGATATGAAACAACTGACTCCAATCACATCTGGAAGCACAAAAAGGAGGGATTCTTTTACTAGGAGACCCACCACCCCCACCTGCTGCCCCCAGTTACTATGTGACCTTTGGAGCCCAGCACACCTACTCACTGCTTCATCACGAGGTTAAATAAGTTATTACTGGAGCGGTAGCAGAAGGCCGGACTTACTGTAGAGGAAACTAGGCTGAGAACAAGGAAGATCCTCAAAAATCCCAAGCCCGTTAACCTCCCGCCTTTTTCTCTCTAATTGTGATATCAACACTTGTGAGTTTGGCCAGTATTAGCTTTTGTCACCACTACCTACTAACTTCCATTCTTGCTCCAAAGTATGTGTGAGGATTCAAATTTGTCACCCAAAGGGAAAAAGTGAAATGAAAGAAAAGAGCCTACTAGAGGAACAGAGGGAGAGAAGACCACCCCTCTCTCCTCCTGGGACCCTCCAACCACTGACAAAGACCATCTGGTTTCTGGCTGTGGCAGCACAGAATCACAGCATGGCCGAGAACTGGGGATGGAGGTTACAGGCACAGCGAAGGGACTCTCCCAAGGACACCCATATGGTTAGACACAAGGCTGGGATTACAGCCTGGGCCTCTGGAATTGTTTTAAATAAATACAACCACTTAAAAAGGTCCATGTGTGTATGTCCACACAAAGTCTTAGACAAAAATGTTTATCACAGTCCAGCTTGTGTGGCTCAGATGGTTGGCGCATCCTTCCATGCACAGAAAGGCCGAAAGGCAACTGTCAGGCACATGCCTGGGCTGTGGGTTCAATCCTGCTTGGGGCACATGCAGGAGGCAACCAATCTATGTTTCTCTCTCTCTCTCTGTCTTTGGAATCAATAAACATATATTTTAAGTGTTTATAACAGGTTATGTATCATAGCGCAAAACTGGAAAATCCCAAATGCCCCAAATGAGTGAATTGGTAAGCATATTATGGTGTATACACACTACTCAGCAATACAAAGGAATGAACACAGCAACATGGATAAATCTCAAAATAACTCTAGTGAGTTTGAGAAGCCAGACTTCCCCCCAAAAAATCCTATATATGATTCCAATTACATAAAACTCTAGAAAATGCAACCTAATCTATTTTCACAGAAAGCTGATCAATGGCTGCCAGAGGGGAAAAGAAATGGGAGGAAGGAGTTACAAAGGGCTATGCACAGGAAAGCTTTGGGGGTGGGGGTAGGGCGTGATGGACAGGTTTATTATATTGAATTTACTGATGGTTGCACGGCTGTGGACATATATCAAAGCTTATAAAATTGTACATTTAAAATATGTCTTGCTATTGAATGTCAATTAATACAATACAGCTGTTTTTAAAGACTATGCTTAAACCGAGTACACGTATACCTCAGTGATAGGAGGGTTTGGTTCCAGACCTTCCCAATCCAGTGAGTATGGCAACAGAGCTTTATTTGTTTATTCAATCTGGAAACAAACTCCAAATATCTCCAAGGTATGCCTGTATTCTACAAATCTGAAGAAACTGGTTCTCAGGAAGATGCAAAAGCGACCTGACACCTTCTTTCATGCAATTCCTGCTGCTGCTGCACTTATTTGTCCAAGCAGTGGTGAAGCCCACACTTGTAGATGGGGGAACGTTATCTTGGGGTCTGCACTGGCAAAGCAAGCCCACTTGCATTTATGCAAAAGTTTGTATTTCTTTATGGCAGTTAGAAGGGCTAACTTTTATTTTAAATATAACCTCTCAAAAATCTGTTATTACCAGGAATTAAGTCGATTGAAAAGAAAAATGAAAGGTTATAAGCACAATTTAAACAATGAGGCATCCAGCACTAGCCACTTTCCATTCAGCACCTGTCCTACAGCACCTGGACCCGCTGTCCACAGAGGACTCTCTCCACAGTAACAGCTGAAGCTACTCCAGGAAATATGGCCCAGCTAAGTTTTCCTTCCTACACTACACTAACCAAGCTACTAATCAACCTACACTTTCTCAACCTACTAGTCAAGTGATTACCATAAGGATGAAGATTGACAGGAGTAAATGGAGGAAAAACCCTTTCAGGCTGGATTCCAGGGGCTTTTCTGGGCTCCCTCAGCCACTTTCACTCACTTCTTTCTCTATTGTAACAACCCAATTATCTGCCCTCATTTCAGCCAAGCTGGAGGGCACAGTGGGTGTCTCATTCTACTTTAATCTCTAGGACCTATCCGGGTGCTACTCACATATGAGATGCACAGTCCAGATTTTGCAGTATGGAGTAGGAGCGGTCCAACAGTCCAGTGGCTGAAGAAAAGCCCCAAAGCAGTTTGTCATAGACCTTAATAATAACAACAACAGCATCAACAACAGCAACAATAACAACATCGACTCCCATTTAAGCTCTTGCTATGTGCCAGACCCCACAGGCAGTGCTTATGACCTACTATTTTAATTACTCCTCCACCACTCTATACAGCAGCCTTCAATACTTTTTCCAGGAAACTGCGGCTCAACCAAGTTAAGTACCGAACGCAAAGTGCCAACTGGTTAAACAGTTGGAATTTTCACCAGCACCAATGCCAAAGTTCACTCTCGACCAGGTCGTGAGTTCACAAGTTAGTAAGGCCGGGTAAGCTGCCTGAAGGACCTAAGGGGAGTAGAGGGCCAAGAGGAAGCCAGGAATCCAGAATCCTGGCTGTCACCGCAGTCGAAAGTCTCTGGGCAGCTTCCCTGAGCAGACCACGCCTGTCTGGGAATCAGAGGGCACCCGGGGAGAAGGGGACAACTTCGGAGAGCTTCCGACTCCTGGGTCACTGCGATGTGGCTGGGCCACCCGCAATGTGCTCCGGTAAGGTGCCTAGGGCCAGCAGATGCTCGGGACGGCGGAACTGACACCCCAGGAGTGGTGCCTACGCTCCCCTGGAGCCCGCAGGATGGATTCGAACTGCAGCACTGTCACCTGGCGGAGCAGCTGGGGCAGGCACTCACCTGGAGCCGCCCTCCCAGGACTCTGTCCAAAGCCGCGGTGCCAGCCAGCAGAAGCCGGGCCTCTTAGAGTGGCCCTGGAGAGGGCGGAGACAGTTCCACCCGAGGGCGGGCGTCCACCCCGGCCTCAGGCTCTTAGCGCCGCCAATCAGAACTGCCCGCCACCGGGAAGTGCAGCGACCACTCCCCGCTTGGCTGATAAAGGTGGTTCCGGAGGAGACCCTAGGCCCCCGCAAAGCATGAGCCCTGGGCCGGCTGGAGAGGTCTGACAGCCTGGGCACCGCCACCCAACCCGCAGCAGATCGCAGCTCCTACGCCAGGCAGATAACCCCTAGTCTCTTAGCTCTGCACCTGGAGCTACTTCTGCAGGGCCCACACCCTCGGCTTCAAATTACATACTCCATATGAAACACTTAGCATTGTGATTGATGCAAAGCAATCTTGCTGTATATTTTATTGTTATTGCCAAATGTGCCAAGCATTATTGAGACACTAGGGGTACAGCAGCCAAGAAAACAAGATCCCTGTCCTCCTGCCTACATTCTAATGAGAAGAAGCATACCACTAATAAATAACTATATAAAATAAACTAGTAGAAAGCGCTATGAAGATCAACAAAAGGGAGTAAAGGGGTAATGAGAGAAGATGCAATGTTACATGTAAGGTAATCAGAAAAGGACTGATGAAGTGACATCTAAACACAAACAGAATGGTGTTTTCAGAGCAGAGTAGGGAGTGGAGACTGATGCCGAGAGGAGGGAGGGGGGAAGAGGAGGAGGAAGAGAGAGGGAGACAGAGAGAGAGAGAGGAGTGCCAGCCTCCAGGATCCAAGGTCTTCAAAGGGTTCCCTTGAAGTCTTGGGCCGAGTACCAGTTCGGTGCTGCATGTAAAAACACTACACAAGATCAGGAAAAGACCCACCTAAAGGAAATAAATGGGAAGCCCCGCCCCAAGTGCACACAGGATTGGGTAGAGTTTTCAGGTTCCATCTGGCCAGAATGGGAAAATCCTGTAATGTAAAGGCACTAGGTAAGAGTCAAGAGGATAACACCTTGATGTTGGAACAAAATTAGCCCTGGAGTAAGGACACTTAAATATAAGAGTCCCGAATTATTTTTTACCAGGATGCCAAGACAATTCTGTGGGGAAAGAATAATCTTTTAATAAATGTTGCTGGGGAAATTGGATAACCTTACCTCACATCTTACACAAAGTTAACTCAAAATGGACCATAGACATATGTTTGAGACTTAAAACTGTAGAACTTCCGTGTTGGAGCGGGAGGGGGCATGGAGAAAATAGTAGTTTGCCAAAGATTTTTAAAACACAGTATAAAAAAGACAACCCATGAAAGAAAGAAAATCAACAAATTGGACTTTTTCAAATGAAAAACTTGATTCTTTGAAAGACGCTTTATAACCACAATGAGATAGCACCTCGTATCCACTGGGATGACTATAATCAAAGACATACAATAACAAGTGTTGCAGAGGATGTGGAGAAATTGGAACCCTCACACACAGCTAGTGGGGATGTAAAATGGCACAGGCACTTCAGAAAACAATCGAAGTTCCTCGAAAGGCTAAATATCCAGTTGCCATGTGGCACAGCAATTTTACTCCTATGTATCTATCAGCCCAAGACTAAGAAGAACTTATGTCCACATAAAAATTTGTCCATGAATGTCCATAAAGCATTCATAATAGCCAAAGGGTAGACACATGTCTACCAACTGGTGAATGGATACATGAAATGTGATAGATCCATACAATGGAATATTATTGCATAATTTTAAAATGCAGTACTGATACATGCTGCAACATGGATGAAGCTTGAGAACATGCTAAGTGAAGACAAGCCAGTCACAAAAACACAAAACAAAACACTCCATTTACATGAAATGTCCCAAATAGGCAAATTGATAGAAACAGAAAGTAGATTAGTGGTTGCCTAGGGACAGTGGTGGGGGATGGGAAGAGTGGGTTGATGGCTACAGGGTGTGGGGTTCCTTCTTTCAGATATGAAAGTGTTCTAAAAATAATGGTGGCGAAGGCTCTACAGCTCTGAATAAACTGAAAGTCATTCAGTTATACACTTTAAATAGGTGAATTGTGTGGTATGTGAATTATATCTCAATAAAGCTGCTTTTAAAAACTTTATAAAAAATGATGAGACGTTCTCCTTACAATTTAATAAGGAGACTAAAAGCCCAAACAAAATGGGCAAAAGATGGAACACAGCACCATAGTAGATATACACATGGCAAATAAACACATGAACATATGCTCACCATCATCAGCCATCAAGGAAATGCAAATTAAAGCCACAATAAGATATCACTGTTCTACCCATGAGAATGCCTAAAATTAAAAAGTGTTGAAAAGCATGCAGAGTAACTAGAAATCTCACACATTACTAATGGGAATGTAAAGTGGTCAGCCACTTTAGAAAACAATTTGAAAGGAAATAAGTTTGCCTCATATGACTAGCGATTCTACTCATAAGTGGAAATGAAAATTTCCCAACAGAAATAAAAATTATTTGTATACAAATGATCCTTGTCATTTTATTTGTACAAAGGAAACACTAGAGGCCACACATATGCCCATCAACAGGTAAATGGGTAAACAAGTTTTGATATATTCATACAGTGGGTTACTCAGCAACAAAAAATAATGAACTATCTTTTAATCTTCACTTGAGGATATGTTTACTGATTTTAGAGAAGAGGAAGGGAGTGAGAGAGAGAGAACACATATTGATGTGAGAGAGGAACATCGATCAGTTGCCTCCAGTATGCACCCTGACCAGGTATAGAACCTATAACCTAGGTATGAGTCCTGACCAGGAATCAAACCCACAAACTTTTGGGGTATGAGACAATTCTCCACTCTATGCAGCCACCTGGCCTGGCCAGGGCAAAAATAATGAACTACTGACACACACAGCAACATGTATGACTCAAAATAGTTATGCTTACACAAATGAAACAGACAAAAAAATGTAATACTGTATTATAATGTAATAATACTATATTATTTCACTTAGAGAAAATTCTAGAAAAATCTAAGCTAGCCCATATTGACAGAGAAAGATAAGTGGTTGCTTGGAGAGGACATATTTTGGGGGGAAGTGGTGGTGGGAGGAGGTCAGATCACAAAGTAACATGAAGAAAGTTTTGGAGGGAGTAGATATGTTTACTATCTTTATTGTGGTGTGGGCACTGAAACAGAGCCCAGTTGTAGCATTTCTTCTCAGCCCCACACACCTGGTCATCTTGCATTTGACAAGCTTGTTTAGAAGCACTGGTTTAGGAATGAGTCTTTTCTCAGAAAGTTTAATTTCCTAAACCAACTTCTCCCTTCCTCCAATCCATCCTCCTATATCGAGTCACTCATCACAGATTTGCCACTTCTAAACGCTCGAACTACCATGAAAAGTCACTAAGATTTTTATATTCAAGAATCATGGTTTCAATTTGAGATATACCAAAATGGTCTCATAATTTTATTGTTATTAGTTGTATCATAGGTATTGGACTTTACCTACAAATGTTCCATTTTGTGAAAAGCTATCCCAAAGCTCTTCAGTGAATTGCTATCAAATAATTAGAGGTAACAAGTTCCCTGTGTTTGGATCTTTCGCTGGTTTCATGTTCAGGAAAACAACTTGTTCTCTGAGATTCTTTCTGTTTACCATGGTAGGAACTACCCTTCACCTCTAACTCTGCCAAACATATCATGCAAAGGCAATAAAACAAATATACACAGAAAGGTATGATTAACTAGAGTTGCTTGAGAAGCATAGATTAGTTTAAAGAAGTGCTAACAGCATGTGAAATCAGTCAACATACTGCATGAACCAAGAGCTACAGAAAGAGTGCTCTTGTTCTTGAGGACTTGTATTCTTTTATTTTTCTTCTACATTTTAAAAACATGTTCATTGAATCCATAGAATATCTGTGGAGCACTCATTATGTGCAAGGGTTAGGTTTAAAGATTATGAAAGGCTTCATGAGTCTTCTTCCTGACCTGCTTCTTTTGGTTGATATTTGTGTCTTGGAGCCGCTAAGAGCAAGATGTGTTCAGGAAATGCTGAAACTGGGCACCCTGCCTCCAACTTCAAAGCCATAGCTGTTATGCCAGATGGTCAGTTCAAAGGTATCAGCCTCTCTGACTACAGAGGAAAATATATGCTGGTGTTCTTCTACCCTCTTCAGTTTACCTTTGTGTGCTCCATGGAGATCATTGCTTTCAGTGACAGGGCAGAAGAATATAAGAAACTCAACTGACAACTGATCAGGGCTTCCATGGATTCTCGCTTCGGCCACCTGGCATTCATGGATCAACACATCCAGGAAACAAGGAGGACTGGCACCCAGGAACATTCCCTTGATGTCAGACCCCAAGCACACCATTGCTCAGGACTATGGGGTCTTAAAGGCTAATGAAGGCATCTCATTCACAGGCCTCTTTATCATTGGTGAAAAAAGGTATGCTTCGCCAGATCACCATAAATGACCTCCTGTTGGCCCCTGTGTGGATGAGACTCTGAGAATAGTTCAGGCTTTCCAGTACATTGACAAACAAGGGGAAATGTGCCCAGCTGGCTGGAAATCTGGCAGTGATACCATCAAGCCTGGTGCCCAGAAGAGCAAATGATAGTTCTCCAAGCAGAGGTCAACACAGGATCATTACATGGTCACAGCGACAGTGTAGAGCCTTCAGAACAAAACCTCTCTTTTCCTACTGTCATGATTTAAACCCAAGATCTCAGATTTGGGCTGGATGTGGTCTGGGACGAGACAAAGCTTTCCTGTTGGGTGTGGGGAGGTCAACCTTTCTTTTTCTGGAGGAAACGGCCTGAAGTAATGTAGCAGGCCAACTGCCTTGTACAATAGTGGAGCAACATCTTTTATTTTAGGTAATTCTATTCAAATCGAACTGATACTTTAATTTGAATGATTGAAAGGATATTCTTGTAGATGATTTCACACAGTCCACAATATTATAGACTTTACTGTTTCTAACATTTCTGATATCTGAAGAATTGAGCAATGAATAGGAAAATAGCCTTTTATTTTATTGGCAACTGAGATGAGAACTACCTTCAATACCCAATGTATCTATTTTGGAGAAAAGAAGAGTTTCCTCTGCTTTTTTCGCTGGTAGCTTCTGTTAAAATGGGAGTCCTGGTGCCTGTGTAAAGCAGGTCTCTTTCAGTGGCAAGTAGAGTAAATGGAGTGGCCACTGGGCAACATGATTCCTTTCTCTCTCCTAGACCACTTGCTGAAGATCATGTAATAAACATAGTGACCACAGCAAAAAATGCAGGTGTTTCTCTCTATGCCTCCTGCTAAGTGGTCCCAAGCTTCCCACTAGTGGCAGCTGGACTTGGTTCTCAGCATAGACTTTCCAAGATGCCTCTATTCCAGCAAAGGCAAATGCCAACCACAGATCATTTTGCAGCTCCTGCAAAGTGGCTCCAGGCAAGGCGCAGGCAGCACAGGATCTTGGCCTGCACTGGAGCCTTTCCCAAGAGGCCCCAGAACCAACACATCTGGTGGCCAACTTCAGGTCACACCAGAGCACCATCCAATTAAGTCCACAATTGGCATACACAAAGAGTAACTTTGCCAGGCACCAGGCCCTGCTAAAGCAAATTGCCTTCCATCAGGTCAGCTGCCACGAAACACCTTCTCAGCTATAGTCATGGTCAGTCCCCATGACCAGTCAGCCTGAAAGTCATTTTCACCCACTGACATGTCAACAGCAATCAAGGGTCAACAAGAGGGCACCACAACCCACTCAAGGGACACCCCTGGAGCACTTGACTCAGGTGAATTGGGAGATTGCACCACGAGGTCACACAGGACACCTACTGCATAAGGACACTCTGCCAAGACTAGGATATAGCACTTCCTCCTATTACATGGACACAAAAACAGCCAAAATGGGGAGACAAAGAAACATCTTTGAAATGAAAGAACACGAGAAAGCCCCAGGAAAAAAAAAAACTACATGAAATGGAGGCAAACAATCTACTGTACAGAGCTCAAAACACCAGTTATAAAGATGCCCAATGAACTTAGGGCAAGAAAAGATTAACTTAGTGATAGCCTCAACAGAGACTTAGAATTTTTTTTAAATAGTCAAAAATGAATAATACAATGACTGAAATGAAGAATACATGAGACGAAATCAGCAGCATATTAGATGAAGCAGAGGATCAAATTAGCAAATTGAGAGGCAAGGTAGTAGAAAATGCCCAAATGCAACAGCAAAAGGTAAAAACAATTTTTAAAAATGAATATAGTGTACAGGACTTCTGAGAAAACATGAAGTATAGCAACATTTGCATCATACTATAAGGAAGACACAGAGCAAGGATTGAAAAGCTGCCTGAAGAAATAATGACTAAAAACTTCTCTAACCTGGTGTTGGAAAGAGACATACAAATCCAGGAGGCAGAGAGAGTCCCAAACAAGATGAACCCAAAGAGGCCCTCACCGAGACACATCAAAATTAAAACACCAAAAGTTAAAGGCAAAGAGAGAATCTTAAAGGCAGAAAGAGGAAAGCAGATAGTTACCTACAAGGGAGCTCTCATGAGCCTGTCAGCTGATTTCTAAACAGAAACTTTATAGGTCCAAAGGGACTGATGCAAAATATTCAAACTGATGACAAGCCAGGACCCACAACCGAAGTTTCTCTATCCAGTCAGGCTACCATTTAGAATCAAAGGGCAGATCAAGAGCTTCCCAGACAAGAAAAACACAAAGCAATTCATTAGCACCAAAACAGTATTATAAGAAATGTTAAAATTTCTGTTCAAAATGGCAGCAAAGGTAAACGTGGCTCACCCCCTCATACAACCACATTAAACTTACAACTAAATTGTAGAACAATCACCACTCAGGATTGACAGTAATTGAGCTGAGTGGAAGTCTGACAGCTATGGAATAAAAGAAACCACATCCATCCAGACTGGTAGGAAGGGCATAGATGTGGAATGGACTGGCCCCACATCCACATGTGGTGCATAAAAATTTGAAATGGATATATTGTGAGCAAAGCATCCCAGCCCCACACAAGGGCCCCCAGCCCATGGTTACAGTGCCCACACTTCCCCACATAAGTCCCCACAACTTCTGGCTGCAAAACCAGTGGGGACCGAGTTGGTAGGAAACAACTCCTGGAGTCCTAAGCAGTTCCTCTTAAAGAATCCCTGTGTGGACTTACTGAAACTCACTTTTCTCTGAGTTCTAGCCCCTGGGTAGCAACTTGAAAGGCACCAGTGGCATATAGGGATGAACTGAGGGCCTGGCAGCAAGGCAAAAGCTAAAAAACAACTTTCTCCCATGCAGAAAACTGGGCAGAGGCTATTGTCCTGTTTCTGAGCCCTCCCCTGACAGAGTCACTCAGCTGGCAAGCTGGACCCATCTCTGAACCCCCATCAATCTGGCTAACACTGTGTGTTCCACCCTGGAGATTCCTTGAGGGTCTATCCAGCCCAAGTCACACCTGTTAACTGTGGCTTTTCCATATGAAGGACTGGTCTTGGGTCATGCTTCACAATTTCCTGAGTCCTTTCAAATAAGCAACAGCCAGCCACTGAAAAGAAAAATTCTCACTGACAAAGGCAAATACATAATAATGCAGCCGATTGACCAACTATAAAGCTATTACAAAGGTAAAAGGCAAAACTAGAAAAAAATCTGTCTCATTACTACAATAAACTAATGGATACAAACACACATACACAAAAGAAGTCAAAAATAATACCAAAAATGTAAATGTGGAGGGAGGGAGCAGAGAAATGGTAGTGATTTTCAAACATGTTTGAACTTAAGCCATTGTCAGCTTAAAACATGATGTTGCAAACACTGTTTGGTATATATAAGGCACATGCTAACCACAAAACAAAAATCTACAGATGCTATATGAGAAACAAAGGAAACCAAACACCATATAGAGAAAGACATCAATATATAAGAGTGGAGAGCAAGACAAAAAAACAACAACAGAAAACTGCAAAAACAATCAGAAAATAATTAATAACTGGCAGTAACACATACCTGTCAATGATTAGTTTAAATGTAAATGAAATCAATGGTATAATCAAAAGATATAGGGTCACTGAATGAATAAGAAAACGAGACCCACACACATGATGCCTATGTGAGATCGACCTCAGACCAAAGGGGTGAAAAGACATCTGAAGAAATCCAAAACATTAGTTCAAAAAGATATATTCAACCGCAGCTTCATTGCAATGTTATTTTTAACAGTTCACATGTAGAAGCAACCTAAGTATCCATCAATAGATGAATGGATAAAGAAGATGTGGTACAGATATACAATGGAATAGTACTTGGCCATAAACAAAAATAATGTTAATGTTTGAGACAATGTGGAAGGACCTAGAGGGTGTTGTTCTGAGTCGATCTGAAAGAAATAAAGAAATGAACAAACAAAACAGAGATAAACTCATCAATACAGAGAACAAATTGATGGTTTCCAGGTGGGGGGCGGATTTAGGAGGGTGAAAAGGGTGAAGGGATTAGGAAATACAAAGTGGCAGTCACAAAATAGTCAGGGGGACATCAAGTACAGCATGGGGAACATAGTCATAACATTGTGATAGCTGTGTGCACTGTCAGGTGGGTGCTGGGCTTCCTGGGGGTTTGCCCTGCATGGTATAGAAATGTCTAAACACTAGGCTGTACACCTGAAACTAATGTAATAGCAAATGTCAACTGCTATTAAAAGTAAATTAATTAAAATTTTAAAAGGAAAAAAACTGGTAAGATGTTATAATTTAGTGAATTTGACCAATAAAACTAATTTATGTTGGATAGATGTGGGTAACAAATTTGAATTATAAAGTAAATCTCCAGGATTCAGACCCACTAAAAGCATCATATTTTTTCTTCTCTTTTCATCCTAAACTGTATGGGGTGTGGTATCTCTTCAAGGTGGTGATTTCACCTCCTTTGGATATATACCATAAGTGAACTTGCTACATTTATTCTATTTTTACTATTTTTATGAAGAAGATTCTATTTTTATAGGACAATTCAATTTTGAGTATTTTGAGAAACCTCTGTACCGCTCTCGCAACAGTGGTACCAACTATATTCCCACCAGCAAAGCACCAGATTTCGCTTTTTTCCACATCCACAATGGCACCTGTTATCTCTTTATTTTTGTTTTGTATTTTTTTTGTTTGTCTTTTTTTTAGGATGGTGGGATTTGTTACTCATTTTAACATGTGTCAGGTGATTTCCCTTGTGATTTTTTATTTGCATTTCCCTGACTGTTACTGATGCTGAACACACTTTCATGAACCAGTTAGCACTCTGAATGTCTTCTTCAGAAAAGTGTCTATTCAAGTCCTATGCCCATTAGTCACTCAGCTTGCTTCTTTGTTGTTGTTTGTTTGTTGGGGTATTTTTTGCTTTATTTTTGTTTTATGCTATTGAGTTGTACAGATTTCTTACAGTTTTTGCGTATAAATTCTTTATCAAATATATGGTTTACAAATATTTGTCCCATTGCACAGGTTTCCATTGCATTGTGTTGACCATCATTTTTTTACATTCAGAAGCTTTTTAGTTGATGTACTATCCCTTGTTCATTTTGACTCGTATTGCGTGCTTTCAGTGTCATATCCAAAAATTCACTTCCAAGAAGGCTGTCAAGGAGCTTTTTCTGAAAGGGCCAAGCCTAGAGGAGTGGGAAGAGCTAACAGGGTGTCCCACTAGGGGGCATGCTTGGACAATTCTCCCGCCTGCTGAGCTGCTCTGTGGTGGCCAGTCTATACCTTCTTCCTCTACAGGGGCTACCTTTTACCGCCTCAGGAGTCAGTGCTTTAAAAACGAACGAACAAACAAAAACAGCATTTTATATTGTAATTCTTATTTGGCAAACAACAGATAGAAAATTGAGAAAATACTGAAAACCACAAGTAAGGAAAAGAAAAATTGTCCCCAGCCTCAGAACACTGGGAGTCATCCCCTTAGCAATTACCTACGGAATGAGCCGGCTTTTCTTTTTTTTAACTAAGCTAACAGCTGACATTCAAATTCTTCTTTTGGGGAGGAGCTCTGTTTCATATTCATTTCCATTCCTTTCCCTCTCTCTTTCTTTGAGAAATATATAAGCTGACACATTTTCAGTGTTCAGCGTGGAAGGACATCTTGCCCTAGGAAGAGATGGAGTGTGGGGGCAGGGTGGTCTCCCTTAAAGGGGCTTCAACACGCCTCTTCTCTCTTTGCAGCACAGTCTCAAGCACAGGTTCAGTACACGTGTTTAATGAACGGGAGATTTTGAGTCAAAGGGCAGCCACACACAAAGTAAGTGTTGGGACTCTTCCCTCCCCTCCCCTGTCTCCATCAGGCTTCTCCTGTTCTGGTGAAGCAGCACCCTAAGCTGACAGTTAAATCTGCTCCCACACTGCTTAGAGGAGCCCTGACAGAGGCAGCAGTCCTGACTCCTGCCTCCAGGTAACTGGACTTACACGGATTCTTTGTTTCTTTTTTAAAAGATTGTATTTATTTATCTGCTCAGGGGTAGGGAGAGAGAAAGAGCGGGAGAAACATCAATGTGCAGTTGCCTCTACTGCGCCCCCTACTGGAGACCTGGCCTGCAACCCAGGCTTGTGCCCTGACTGTGAATGGAACCAGGGACACCTTGCTCCCCAGGCACTCAATCCACTGAGCCACAACATCAAGGCCAGATTCTTTCTATGTATGACACTCGATGGGTTTTGCAAAGGATATAAGGATTGGCCATGGTTCTGTTTTCTGAAGCAGAAAGTGAGTGTTGGGAGTCATGGAGGCAATGGGGAAAGGAGAGAGGGAAGCTGAGGTTTTCTATTGGCATGCTTTGATATACTTTATTATTTTGACTTCAAGTAGGTAGACAGTTTAAAAGATCTCATTTCAATTCTGAAAGAACTTGTTACCTCTAGAAGAAAAATGTGAGGACAAAAACCTATGTCTGGCTATTTTGAATTTGAATGATGGAAAGGATATTCTTGCAGATGATTTCAACCTGTCCACAATTTTGTAGACTTTACTGTTTCTAACATTTCTGATATCTGAAGAATTGAGCAATGAACAGGAAAATAGCCTTTTATTTTATTGGCAAATGAGATGAGAACTACCTTCAATACCCAATGTATCTATTTTGGAGAAAAGAAGAGTTTCCTCTGCTTTTTTCGCTGGTAGCTTCTGTTAAAATGAGAGTCCTGGTGCCTGTGTAAAGCAGGTCTCTTTCAGTGGCAAGTAGAGTAAATGGAGTGGCCACTGGGCAACATGATTCCTTTCTCTCTCCTAGACCACTTGCTGAAGATCATGTAATAAATATAGTGACCACAGCAAAAAATGCAGGTGTTTCTCTCTATGCCTCCTGCTAAGTGGTCCCAAGCTTCCCACTAGTGGCAGCTGGACTTGGTTCTCAGCATAGACTTTCCAAGATGCCTCTAATCCACCAAAGGCAAATGCCAACCACAGATCATTTTGCAGCTCCTGCAAAGTGGCTCCAGGCAAGGCGCAGGCAGCACAGGATCTTGGCCTGCACTGGAGCCTTTCCCAAGAGGCCCCAGAACCAACACATCTGGTGGCCAACTTCAGGTCACACCAGAGCACCATCCAATTAAGTCCACAATTGGCATACACAAAGAGTAACTTTGCCAGGCACCAGGCCCTGCTAAAGCAAATTGCCTTCCATCAGGTCAGCTGCCACGAAACACCTTCTCAGCTATAGTCATGGTCAGTCCCCATGACCAGTCAGCCTGAAAGTCATTTTCACCCACTGACATGTCAACAGCAATCAAGGGTCAACAAGAGGGCACCACAACCCACTCAAGGGACACCCCTGGAGCACTTGACTCAGGTGAATTGGGAGATTGCACCACGAGGTCACACAGGACACCTACTGCATAAGGACACTCTGCCAAGACTAGGATATAGCACTTCCTCCTATTACATGGACACAAAAACAGCCAAAATGGGGAGACAAAGAAACATCTTTGAGATGAAAGAACACGAGAAAGCCCCAGGAAAAAAAAAACTAAATGAGATGGAGGCAAACAATCTACCGTACAGAGCTCAAAACACCAGTTATAAAGATGCCCAATGAACTTAGGGCAAGAAAAGATTAACTTAGTGATAGCCTCAACAGAGACTTAGAATTTTTTTAAATAGTCAAAAATGAATAATACAATGACTGAAATGAAGAATACATGAGACGAAATCAGCAGCATATTAGATGAAGCAGAGGATCAAATTAGCAAATTGAGAGGCAAGGTAGTAGAAAATGCCCAAATGCAACAGCAAAAGGTAAAAACAATTTTTAAAAATGAATATAGTGTACAGGACTTCTGAGAAAACATGAAGTATAGCAACATTTGCATCATACTATAAGGAAGACCCAGAGCAAGGATTGAAAAGCTGCCTGAAGAAATAATGACTAAAAACTTCTCTAACCTGGTGTTGGAAAGAGACATACAAATCCAGGAGGCAGAGAGAGTCCCAAACAAGATGAACCCAAAGAGGCCCTCACCAAGACACATCAAAATTAAAACACCAAAAGTTAAAAGCAAAGAGAGAATCTTAAAGGCAGAAAGAGGAAAGCAGTTAGTTACCTACAAGGGAGCTCTCATGAGCCTGTCAGCTGATTTCTAAACAGAACTTTATGGGTCCAAAGGGACTGATGCAAAATATTCAAACTGATGACAAGCCAGGACCCACAACCGAAGTTTCTCTATCCAGTCAGGCTACCATTTAGAATCAAAGGGCAGATCAAGAGCTTCCCAGACAAGAACAACACAAAGCAATTCATCAGCACCAAAACAGTATTTAAGAAATGTTAAAATTTCTGTTCAAAATGGCAGAATAGGTAAACATGGCTCACCCCCTCACGCAACCACATTAAACTTACAACTAAACTATAGAACAATCACCACTCAAGACTCACATTATTCGAGCTGAGTGGAAGTCTGACAGCTATGGAATAAAAGAAACCACATCCATCCAGACTGGTAGGAAGGGCATAGATGTGGAATGGACTGGCCCCACATCCACATGTGGTGCATAAAAATTTGAAATGGATATATTGTGAGCAAAGCATCCCAGCCCCACACAAGGGCCCCCAGCCCATGGTTACAGTGCCCACACTTCCCCACATAAGTCCCCACAACTTCTGGCTGCAAAACCAGTGGGGACCGAGTTGGTAGGAAACAACTCCTGGAGTCCTAAGCAGTTCCTCTTAAAGAATCCCTGTGTGGACTTACTGAAACTCACTTTTCTCTGAGTTCTAGCCCCTGGGTAGCAACTTGAAAGGCACCAGTGGCATATAGGGATGAACTGAGGGCCTGGCAGCAAGGCAAAAGCTAAAAAACAACTTTCTCCCATGCAGAAAACTGGGCAGAGGCTATTGTCCTGTTTCTGAGCCCTCCCCTGACAGAGTCACTCAGCTGGCAAGCTGGACCCATCCCTGAACCCCCATCAATCTGGCTAACACTGTGTGTTCCACCCTGGAGATTCCTTGAGGGTCTATCCAGCCCAAGTCACACCTGTTAACTGTGGCTTTTCCATATGAAGGACTGGTCTTGGGTCATGCTTCACAATTTCCTGAGTCCTTTCAAATAAGCAACAGCCAGCCACTGAAAAGAAAAATTCTCACTGACAAAGGCAAATACATAATAATGCAGCCGATTGACCAACTATAAAGCTATTACAAAGGTAAAAGGCAAAACTAGAAAAAAATCTGTCTCATTACTACAATAAACTAATGGATACAAACACACATACACAAAAGAAGTCAAAAATAATACCAAAAATGTAAATGTGGAGGGAGGGAGCAGAGAAATGGTAGTGATTTTCAAACATGTTTGAACTTAAGCCATTGTCAGCTTAAAACATGATGTTGCAAACACTGTTTGGTATATATAAGGCACATGCTAACCACAAAACAAAAATCTACAGATGCTATATGAGAAACAAAGGAAACCAAACACCATATAGAGAAAGACATCAATATATAAGAGTGGAGAGCAAGACAAAAAAACAACAACAGAAAACTGCAAAAACAATCAGAAAATAATTAATAACTGGCAGTAACACATACCTGTCAATGATTAGTTTAAATGTAAATGAAATCAATGGTATAATCAAAAGATATAGGGTCACTGAATGAATAAGAAAACGAGACCCACACACATGATGCCTATGTGAGATCGACCTCAGACCAAAGGGGTGAAAAGACATCTGAAGAAATCCAAAACATTAGTTCAAAAAGATATATTCAACCGCAGCTTCATTGCAATGTTATTTTTAACAGTTCACATGTAGAAGCAACCTAAGTATCCATCAATAGATGAATGGATAAAGAAGATGTGGTACAGATATACAATGGAATAGTACTTGGCCATAAACAAAAATAATGTTAATGTTTGAGACAATGTGGAAGGACCTAGAGGGTGTTGTTCTGAGTCGATCTGAAAGAAATAAAGAAATGAACAAACAAAACAGAGATAAACTCATCAATACAGAGAACAAATTGATGGTTTCCAGGTGGGGGGCGGATTTAGGAGGGTGAAAAGGGTGAAGGGATTAGGAAATACAAAGTGGCAGTCACAAAATAGTCAGGGGGACATCAAGTACAGCATGGGGAACATAGTCATAACATTGTGATAGCTGTGTGCACTGTCAGGTGGGTGCTGGGCTTCCTGGGGGTTTGCCCTGCATGGTATAGAAATGTCTAAACACTAGGCTGTACACCTGAAACTAATGTAATAGCAAATGTCAACTGCTATTAAAAGTAAATTAATTAAAATTTTAAAAGGAAAAAACTGGTAAGATGTTATAATTTAGTGAATTTGACCAATAAAACTAATTTATGTTGGATAGATGTGGGTAACAAATTTGAATTATAAAGTAAATCTCCAGGATTCAGACCCACTAAAAGCATCATATTTTTTCTTCTCTTTTCATCCTAAACTGTATGGGGTGTGGTATCTCTTCAAGGTGGTGATTTCACCTCCTTTGGATATATACCATAAGTGAACTTGCTACATTTATTCTATTTTTACTATTTTTATGAAGAAGATTCTATTTTTATAGGACAATTCAATTTTGAGTATTTTGAGAAACCTCTGTACCGCTCTCGCAACAGTGGTACCAACTATATTCCCACCAGCAAAGCACCAGATTTCGCTTTTTTCCACATCCACAATGGCACCTGTTATCTCTTTATTTTTGTTTTGTATTTTTTTTGTTTGTCTTTTTTTTAGGATGGTGGGATTTGTTACTCATTTTAACATGTGTCAGGTGATTTCCCTTGTGATTTTTTATTTGCATTTCCCTGACTGTTACTGATGCTGAACACACTTTCATGAACCAGTTAGCACTCTGAATGTCTTCTTCAGAAAAGTGTCTATTCAAGTCCTATGCCCATTAGTCACTCAGCTTGCTTCTTTGTTGTTGTTTGTTTGTTGGGGTATTTTTTGCTTTATTTTTGTTTTATGCTATTGAGTTGTACAGATTTCTTACAGTTTTTGCGTATAAATTCTTTATCAAATATATGGTTTACAAATATTTGTCCCATTGCACAGGTTTCCATTGCATTGTGTTGACCATCATTTTTTTACATTCAGAAGCTTTTTAGTTGATGTACTATCCCTTGTTCATTTTGACTCGTATTGCGTGCTTTCAGTGTCATATCCAAAAATTCACTTCCAAGAAGGCTGTCAAGGAGCTTTTTCTGAAAGGGCCAAGCCTAGAGGAGTGGGAAGAGCTAACAGGGTGTCCCACTAGGGGGCATGCTTGGACAATTCTCCCGCCTGCTGAGCTGCTCTGTGGTGGCCAGTCTATACCTTCTTCCTCTACAGGGGCTACCTTTTACCGCCTCAGGAGTCAGTGCTTTAAAAACGAACGAACAAACAAAAACAGCATTTTATATTGTGATTCTTATTTGGCAAACAACAGATAGAAAATTGAGAAAATACTGAAAACCACAAGTAAGGAAAAGAAAAATTGTCCCCAGCCTCAGAACACTGGGAGTCATCCCCTTAGCAATTACCTACGGAATGAGCCGGCTTTTCTTTTTTTTAACTAAGCTAACAGCTGACATTCAAATTCTTCTTTTGGGGAGGAGCTCTGTTTCATATTCATTTCCATTCCTTTCCCTCTCTCTTTCTTTGAGAAATATATAAGCTGACACATTTTCAGTGTTCAGCGTGGAAGGACATCTTGCCCTAGGAAGAGATGGAGTGTGGGGGCAGGGTGGTCTCCCTTAAAGGGGCTTCAACACGCCTCTTCTCTCTTTGCAGCACAGTCTCAAGCACAGGTTCAGTACACGTGTTTAATGAACGGGAGATTTTGAGTCAAAGGGCAGCCACACACAAAGTAAGTGTTGGGACTCTTCCCTCCCCTCCCCTGTCTCCATCAGGCTTCTCCTGTTCTGGTGAAGCAGCACCCTAAGCTGACAGTTAAATCTGCTCCCACACTGCTTAGAGGAGCCCTGACAGAGGCAGCAGTCCTGACTCCTGCCTCCAGGTAACTGGACTTACACGGATTCTTTGTTTCTTTTTTAAAAGATTGTATTTATTTATCTGCTCAGGGGTAGGGAGAGAGAAAGAGCGGGAGAAACATCAATGTGCAGTTGCCTCTACTGCGCCCCCTACTGGAGACCTGGCCTGCAACCCAGGCTTGTGCCCTGACTGTGAATGGAACCAGGGACACCTTGCTCCCCAGGCACTCAATCCACTGAGCCACAACATCAAGGCCAGATTCTTTCTATGTATGACACTCGATGGGTTTTGCAAAGGATATAAGGATTGGCCATGGTTCTGTTTTCTGAAGCAGAAAGTGAGTGTTGGGAGTCATGGAGGCAATGGGGAAAGGAGAGAGGGAAGCTGAGGTTTTCTATTGGCATGCTTTGATATACTTTATTATTTTGACTTCAAGTAGGTAGACAGTTTAAAAGATCTCATTTCAATTCTGAAAGAACTTGTTACCTCTAGAAGAAAAATGTGAGGACAAAAACCTATGTCTGGCTATTTTGAATTTGAATGATGGAAAGGATATTCTTGCAGATGATTTCAACCTGTCCACAATTTTGTAGACTTTACTGTTTCTAACATTTCTGATATCTGAAGAATTGAGCAATGAACAGGAAAATAGCCTTTTATTTTATTGGCAAATGAGATGAGAACTACCTTCAATACCCAATGTATCTATTTTGGAGAAAAGAAGAGTTTCCTCTGCTTTTTTCGCTGGTAGCTTCTGTTAAAATGAGAGTCCTGGTGCCTGTGTAAAGCAGGTCTCTTTCAGTGGCAAGTAGAGTAAATGGAGTGGCCACTGGGCAACATGATTCCTTTCTCTCTCCTAGACCACTTGCTGAAGATCATGTAATAAATATAGTGACCACAGCAAAAAATGCAGGTGTTTCTCTCTATGCCTCCTGCTAAGTGGTCCCAAGCTTCCCACTAGTGGCAGCTGGACTTGGTTCTCAGCATAGACTTTCCAAGATGCCTCTAATCCACCAAAGGCAAATGCCAACCACAGATCATTTTGCAGCTCCTGCAAAGTGGCTCCAGGCAAGGCGCAGGCAGCACAGGATCTTGGCCTGCACTGGAGCCTTTCCCAAGAGGCCCCAGAACCAACACATCTGGTGGCCAACTTCAGGTCACACCAGAGCACCATCCAATTAAGTCCACAATTGGCATACACAAAGAGTAACTTTGCCAGGCACCAGGCCCTGCTAAAGCAAATTGCCTTCCATCAGGTCAGCTGCCACGAAACACCTTCTCAGCTATAGTCATGGTCAGTCCCCATGACCAGTCAGCCTGAAAGTCATTTTCACCCACTGACATGTCAACAGCAATCAAGGGTCAACAAGAGGGCACCACAACCCACTCAAGGGACACCCCTGGAGCACTTGACTCAGGTGAATTGGGAGATTGCACCACGAGGTCACACAGGACACCTACTGCATAAGGACACTCTGCCAAGACTAGGATATAGCACTTCCTCCTATTACATGGACACAAAAACAGCCAAAATGGGGAGACAAAGAAACATCTTTGAGATGAAAGAACACGAGAAAGCCCCAGGAAAAAAAAAAACTAAATGAGATGGAGGCAAACAATCTACCGTACAGAGCTCAAAACACCAGTTATAAAGATGCCCAATGAACTTAGGGCAAGAAAAGATTAACTTAGTGATAGCCTCAACAGAGACTTAGAATTTTTTTAAATAGTCAAAAATGAATAATACAATGACTGAAATGAAGAATACATGAGACGAAATCAGCAGCATATTAGATGAAGCAGAGGATCAAATTAGCAAATTGAGAGGCAAGGTAGTAGAAAATGCCCAAATGCAACAGCAAAAGGTAAAAACAATTTTTAAAAATGAATATAGTGTACAGGACTTCTGAGAAAACATGAAGTATAGCAACATTTGCATCATACTATAAGGAAGACCCAGAGCAAGGATTGAAAAGCTGCCTGAAGAAATAATGACTAAAAACTTCTCTAACCTGGTGTTGGAAAGAGACATACAAATCCAGGAGGCAGAGAGAGTCCCAAACAAGATGAACCCAAAGAGGCCCTCACCAAGACACATCAAAATTAAAACACCAAAAGTTAAAAGCAAAGAGAGAATCTTAAAGGCAGAAAGAGGAAAGCAGTTAGTTACCTACAAGGGAGCTCTCATGAGCCTGTCAGCTGATTTCTAAACAGAACTTTATGGGTCCAAAGGGACTGATGCAAAATATTCAAACTGATGACAAGCCAGGACCCACAACCGAAGTTTCTCTATCCAGTCAGGCTACCATTTAGAATCAAAGGGCAGATCAAGAGCTTCCCAGACAAGAACAACACAAAGCAATTCATCAGCACCAAAACAGTATTTAAGAAATGTTAAAATTTCTGTTCAAAATGGCAGAATAGGTAAACATGGCTCACCCCCTCACGCAACCACATTAAACTTACAACTAAACTATAGAACAATCACCACTCAAGACTCACATTATTCGAGCTGAGTGGAAGTCTGACAGCTATGGAATAAAAGAAACCACATCCATCCAGACTGGTAGGAAGGGCATAGATGTAGAATGGACTGGCCCCACATCCACATGTGGTGCATAAAAATTTGAAACGGATATATCGTGAGCAAGCCATCCCAGCCCCACACCAGGGCCCCCAGCCCATGGTTACAGTGCCCACACTTCCCCACATAAGTCCCCACAACTTCTGGCTGCAAAACCAGTGGGGACCGAGTTGGTAGGAAACAACTCCTGGAGTCCTAAGCAGTTCCTCTTAAAGAATCCCTGTGTGGACTTACTGAAACTCACTTTTCTCTGAGTTCTAGCCCCTGGGTAGCAACTTGAAAGGCACCAGTGGCATATAGGGATGAACTGAGGGCCTGGCAGCAAGGCAAAAGCTAAAAAACAACTTTCTCCCATGCAGAAAGCTGGGCAGAGGCTATTGTCCTGTTTCTGAGCCCTCCCCTGACAGAGTCACTCAGCTGGCAAGCTGGACCCATCTCTGAACCCCCATCAACCTGGCTAACACTGTGTGTCCCACCCTGGAGATTCCTTGAGGGTCTATCCAGCCCAAGTCACACCTGTTAACTGTGGCTTTTCCATATGAAGGACTGGTCTTGGGTCATGCTTCACAATTTCCTGAGTCCTTTCAAATAAGCAACAGCCAGCCATTGAAAAGAAAAATTCTCACTGACAAAGGCAAATACATAATAATGCAGCCGATTGACCAACTATAAAGCTATTACAAAGGTAAAAGGCAAAACTAGAAAAAAATCTGTCTCATTACTACAATAAACTAATGGATACAAACACACATACACAAAAGAAGTCAAAAATAATACCAAAAATGTAAATGTGGAGGGAGGGAGCAGAGAAATGGTAGTGATTTTCAAACATGTTTGAACTTAAGCCATTGTCAGCTTAAAACATGATGTTGCAAACACTGTTTGGTATATATAAGGCACATGCTAACCACAAAACAAAAATCTACAGATGCTATATGAGAAACAAAGGAAACCAAACACCATATAGAGAAAGACATCAATATATAAGAGTGGAGAGCAAGACAAAAAAACAACAACAGAAAACTGCAAAAACAATCAGAAAATAATTAATAACTGGCAGTAACACATACCTGTCAATGATTAGTTTAAATGTAAATGAAATCAATGGTATAATCAAAAGATATAGGGTCACTGAATGAATAAGAAAACGAGACCCACACACATGATGCCTATGTGAGATCGACCTCAGACCAAAGGGGTGAAAAGACATCTGAAGAAATCCAAAACATTAGTTCAAAAAGATATATTCAACCGCAGCTTCATTGCAATGTTATTTTTAACAGTTCACATGTAGAAGCAACCTAAGTATCCATCAATAGATGAATGGATAAAGAAGATGTGGTACAGATATACAATGGAATAGTACTTGGCCATAAACAAAAATAATGTTAATGTTTGAGACAATGTGGAAGGACCTAGAGGGTGTTGTTCTGAGTCGATCTGAAAGAAATAAAGAAATGAACAAACAAAACAGAGATAAACTCATCAATACAGAGAACAAATTGATGGTTTCCAGGTGGGGGGCGGATTTAGGAGGGTGAAAAGGGTGAAGGGATTAGGAAATACAAAGTGGCAGTCACAAAATAGTCAGGGGGACATCAAGTACAGCACGGGGAACATAGTCATAACATTGTGATAGCTGTGTGCACTGTCAGGTGGGTGCTGGGCTTCCTGGGGGTTTGCCCTGCATGGTATAGAAATGTCTAAACACTAGGCTGTACACCTGAAACTAATGTAATAGCAAATGTCAACTGCTATTAAAAGTAAATTAATTAAAATTTTAAAAGGAAAAAACTGGTAAGATGTTATAATTTAGTGAATTTGACCAATAAAACTAATTTATGTTGGATAGATGTGGGTAACAAATTTGAATTATAAAGTAAATCTCCAGGATTCAGACCCACTAAAAGCATCATATTTTTTCTTCTCTTTTCATCCTAAACTGTATGGGGTGTGGTATCTCTTCAAGGTGGTGATTTCACCTCCTTTGGATATATACCATAAGTGAACTTGCTACATTTATTCTATTTTTACTATTTTTATGAAGAAGATTCTATTTTTATAGGACAATTCAATTTTGAGTATTTTGAGAAACCTCTGTACCGCTCTCGCAACAGTGGTACCAACTATATTCCCACCAGCAAAGCACCAGATTTCGCTTTTTTCCACATCCACAATGGCACCTGTTATCTCTTTATTTTTGTTTTGTATTTTTTTTGTTTGTCTTTTTTTTAGGATGGTGGGATTTGTTACTCATTTTAACATGTGTCAGGTGATTTCCCTTGTGATTTTTTATTTGCATTTCCCTGACTGTTACTGATGCTGAACACACTTTCATGAACCAGTTAGCACTCTGAATGTCTTCTTCAGAAAAGTGTCTATTCAAGTCCTATGCCCATTAGTCACTCAGCTTGCTTCCTTGTTGTTGTTTGTTTGTCTGGGGTTTTTTTTTGTTTTATGCTATTGAGTTGTGCAGATTTCTACAGCTTTTAGGTATAAATTCTTTATCAAATATATCGTTTACAAATATTTGTCCTATTGCACAGGTTTCCTTTGCATTGTGTTGATAGTTTTTTTTTACATCCAGAAGCTTTTTAGTTGATGCACTATCCCTTGTTCATTTTGACTCGTATTGCCTGTGCTTTCGGTGTCATATCCAAAATTCATTTCCAAGAAAGCTGTCAAGGAGCTCTTTCTACAAGAGCCAAGCCTAGAGGAGTGGGAAGAGCTAACAGGATTTACCACTAGGCGGCGTGCTTGGACAATTCTCCCGCCTCTTGAGCTGCTCTGTGGTGGCCAGTCTACCTTCTTCCTCTGCAGGGGCGACCTTCAACCTCCTCAGAAGTAAGTGCTTAAAAAACAAACAAACAAGCAGCATTTTATTTTGTAATTCTTATTTGAAAAACAACAGATAGAAAATGAGAAAATACCGAAAACTACAAGGAAGTAAAACAAAAACTCTCCCCAACCTCAGAATGCTGGGATTCATCTCTTTTGCAATTAAGTATGGAATGAGCTGGCTTTTCTTTTTTTTTTTTTTGGAATTATTTAAAATATATTTTATTGATTATGCTATTACAGTTGTCGCATTTCCCCCCTTCACTCCCCTCCGCCCTGTACACCCTCTCCCTCCCACATTCTCCCCCGCTTTAGTTCATGTCCATGTGTCTTAAGTTCTTTAGCTTCTACATTTCCCATACTATTCTTGCCCTCCCCCTGTCTATTTTCTACCTACCATCTATGCTACTTATTCTCTGTACCTTTTCCTATTCTCTCCTCCTCCCACTCCCCTGTTGCTAACCCTCCATGTGGTCTTGCTTTCTGTGGTTCTGTTCCTGTTCTAGTTGTTTGCTTAGTTTCTTTTGGTTTTGTTTTAAGTGTGGTTTTTAATAATTGTGAGTTTGCTGTCATTTTACTATACATGCTTTTTTATCTTCTTTTTCTCAGATAAGTCCCTTTAATATTTCATAAAATAAGGGCTTGGTGATGATGAACTTCTTTAACTTGGCCTTATCTGAGAAGCACTTTATCTTCCCTTCCATGCTAAATGAAAGCTTTGCTGGATAGAGCAATCTTGGATGTAGGTCCTTGCCTTTCATGACTTGGAATACTTCTTTCCAGCCCCTTCTTGCCTGTAAGGTCTCCTTTGAGAAATCAGCTGACAGTCTGATAGGAAGTCCTTTCTAGGTGACTGTCTCCTTATCTCTTGCTGCTTCTAGGATTCTCTCCTTCATTTTTACCTTGGGTAATATAATTATGATGTGCCTTGGTGTGTTCCTCCTTGGGTCCAACTTCTTTGGGGCTCTCTGAGCTTCCTGGACTTCCTGGAAGTCTATTTCCTTTGCCAGAATGGGGAAGTTCTCCTTTATTATTTGTTCAAATAAGTTTTCAATTTCTGGCTCTTCCTCTTCTCCTTCTGGTACCACTATAATTCAGATGTTGGAACATTTAAAGATGTCCTGGAGGTTTCTAAGCTTCTCCTCATATTTTGAATTCTTATTTCTCCATTCTTTCCTGTTTGGTTGTTTTTTTCTTCCTTCTGGTCTACTCTATTGTTTTGAGTCCCAGTTTCCTTCACATCACTATTTGTTCCCTGTGCATTTTCCTTCATTTCTCTTATCATATCCTGTGTTTGTTCATGTAATTTGTGACCAAAATCAACCAATTCTGTGAGCATCCTAATCACCAGTGTTTTGAACTGTGCATCTGATAGGTTGGCTATCTCTCGGTCGCTTAAAATGATGGATTCTAGGGCTTGGATTTGTTCTTCTGTTTGAGCCATCTCTCTCTCTCTCTCTCTCTCTCTCTCTTTTTTTTTTTTTTTTTGGCCTGGTCACACCTGTTACAGTAAGGGGCGGAGCCTTAGGTGTTCACCAGGGCAGGGCATCCCAATTGCTGAGTTGTATGTGGGGGCGGGTTGAGAGGGAACGATGGCGGTTGCTCTGTTCTCCGTGAGACTTCAGTCCCCTCTGCTGCTTCACCCAAGCAAACTGGGCCCCTCTGGTGCCAATTCCAGTGTGGGTGGGCTTGTGTACACTGTGGGACCCTCCAAGAACCTCCCCCGTGATGATGGGTGTCTCTCCGTGCACTTCAACTCCCACAGGTGACCTCAATCAGTGTCCTGAGGCTGTATTTCCCAGCGCTGTGACCTGGGTTGTGCACACTCCCTTGCATTACAATCGCCACCTCACTGGGTCTGCTGGTTGCCAGTTGCCACCCCTCATCTGGGGTCTGCCAGCTGCCGCCTGCACACTCCGGGTACCCCCGCTGTGGTCTTGCATTCCCCGGCTACCTTACCCACCCCCGGATGCCTTACGCACCTGGTCCCACTGCTCTCTCCTCTCCTCTCTGCAACCTGCACCTGGCTGCTTGTCTCCGCCCTTCCTACAAGTCTGGATGCACAGGTCTAATTCAACTTCTTGGTTGTCCGACTTTCATTCAGATCAATATTCTGTCATTTCTGGATGTTACTGTATTTCTAAATTATTGTTGTCCCTATTTTGGTTGTGCATGGAGGTATGGTGTATCCACCTGTGCCTCCATCTTGGCCGGAAGTCCAGCTTTTCTTTTTTTAATTAAGCTAACAGCTGACATTCAAATTCTTCTTTTGGGGAGGAGCTCTGTTTCATATTCATTTCCATTCCTTTCCCTCTCTCTTTCTTTGAGAAATATATAAGCTGACACATTTTCAGTGTTCAGCGTGGAAGGACATCTTGCCCTAGGAAGAGATGGAGTGTGCGGGCAGGATGGCCTCCCAAAAAGGGCTTCAACACGCCTCTTCTCTCTTTGCAGCACAGTCTCAAGCACAGGTTCAGTACACGTGTTTAATGAACGGGAGATTTTGAGTCAAAGGGCAGCCACACACAAAGTAAGTGTTGGGACTCTTCCCTCCCCTCCCCTGTCTCCATCAGGCTTCTCCTGTTCTGGTGAAGCAGCACCCTAAGCTGACAGTTAAATCTGCTCCCACACTGCTTAGAGGAGCCCTGACAGAGGCAGCAGTCCTGACTCCTGCCTCCAGGTAACTGGACTTACACGGATTCTTTGTTTCTTTTTTAAAAGATTGTATTTATTTATCTGCTCAGGGGTAGGGAGAGAGAAAGAGCGGGAGAAACATCAATGTGCAGTTGCCTCTACTGCGCCCCCTACTGGAGACCTGGCCTGCAACCCAGGCTTGTGCCCTGACTGTGAATGGAACCAGGGACACCTTGCTCCCCAGGCTGGCACTCAATCCACTGAGCCACAACATCAAGGCCAGATTCTTTCCATGTATGACACTCAATGGGTTTTGCCAAGGGTATGTGGATTGGCCGTGCTTCTGTTTTCTGAAGCAGAAAGTAGTGTTGGGAGTCATGGAGGCAATGGGGAGAAGAGAGAGGGAAGCTGAGATTTTCCATTGGCATGCTTTGATATACTTTATTATTTTGACTTCAAGTAGGTAGACAGTTTAAAAGATCTCATTTCAATTCTGAAAGAACTTGTTACCTCTAGAAGAAAAATGTGAGGACAAAAACCTATGTCTGGCTATTTTGAATTTGAATGATGGAAAGGATATTCTTGCAGATGATTTCAACCTGTCCACAATTTTGTAGACTTTACTGTTTCTAACATTTCTGATATCTGAAGAATTGAGCAATGAACAGGAAAATAGCCTTTTATTTTATTGGCAACTGAGATGAGAACTACCTTCAATACCCAATGTATCTATTTTGGAGAAAAGAAGAGTTTCCTCTGCTTTTTTCGCTGGTAGCTTCTGTTAAAATGAGAGTCCTGGTGCCTGTGTAAAGCAGGTCTCTTTCAGTGGCAAGTAGAGTAAATGGAGTGGCCACTGGGCAACATGATTCCTTTCTCTCTCCTAGACCACTTGCTAAAGAGAACGTAGTAAATATAGTGACCACAGAGAATATTGCACCTGTTTTCAAACAGTTCGACTCAAGTTCGCCTTTTCTCAATTGATTTGCTCTCCCTTCTACCTCCTTACTCTAACAGAATTTTATTTGGCCAAGGTGGTCAAGACCAAGTCAACTGCATGGCTAATATATACTCAACAAAATGCACATGGAAACTAACCTTAAGAATAAAGAGATTAATGAAATCTTCAACAAATACACATGTTCTTCAGCTGCATCAGTTATTAGAATCTTGTCACTAGAGGGCCCCTGAAGGTCACCTGAGAAATGTACACCATCCAGTGACTGTGGCAGATATCACAAATTGATGGCAGAATTTTTCCCACTCTGCAGACATGACCTGAGAACCCTTCTTATCCAACCATTCCACTTCTCCACTATCGTATATTAAAGTCAGTGCTCAAGGTAGAACCTCTTTTCTCCTCCTGGCTTAGTGGGACTACCCACTGTGTGGAGGCAGTTTCCCTTATAAGGGAAGGCCTTTGGTGGATAACTCAAGGATTCCCATCTCTGCTTCTAACTTTTCTCTCTAGCTCTAAACAGTGAGATGTAACATGAAGCTCAGCCTAATTAGATGCTCCCTGGTCCATAAATGAAGCCTTCATTGTTCTTGTATGACTATGCAAATGGTTGGGAGTCTCCAGCATTGCTACCAGCCCAACAACATTCCAGCATTCTCCAATGAGCATCCAAGAAATGCCTCTGCAGCAAAGACTTCTGAACCCTTGTGCCTGGTAGAATGTTATGTGGTCACCTCTTCACTGAAGTCCTCACAGCACTCTCTACCTTGTAATCAACCCTAGCAGGTGTTTTGCCACCAAGCTTTCTTATGTGGTTGGTGCTTTTTGTTTTCTGTTTAAGAAACCGTGTCTATCCCAATTTATACATGCTTCTTTAAAGTATTAACAAAGACACTAAGAAAACATCTCTGATGACTACTAACACTTTTAACATCCAGAAAAGAAGTCTGCTAAGAAAAATACTATAGACTGGGGAGCTGCAAGGAGCCTGCTAAGGAGAGGTGGAAGCCACAATTTGTAGGACTTGATTAAAAAAAAAGTCAAAATATTTAGCCAGTGTATAGACAGAGATGGCATGTTTGGGGTTATTTAATGAGATGTTCCTGAGTGGTAGGTCGCTTACAGTAAGAACATAAATTGGAAGTCACAAAAGGTAGAGTGAATAACATTAGGAACCATGTCCTGAAGATTTTCTGTGAACATGAAGGACTTATTGGGCCACAGAGCAAGGATACACAAACTACAGTTCATGGACTCAATATGGTCCACCACCTGCTTTGGTCAAGTTTTACTGGAACACGTACTGTCATTGGAGCTACAACAGCAGAGCTGAGTAGCTGAGACAGACACCATGTTGCCAACGATGCTGAAAATAGTTATTATCTGACCCTTTGAAAGTGTACAGTCCCTGCTAGAGAACAGCATTATGGACAAGGTTCATATTCCCCGGATCCTCAAGATGCTCCAGACTGAAGGAACTGATGGAGATGGGGTGCCAAGGACCCCTGGACATGAGTGCAGATGCCCACTGGGCAGTCTTGGGGTGTTTTGAAATGTTTTCAATGTTGCCTGTGAAATATAATTTAACAAAACAACAGCAAGCATCTAGAATAGAGCAAAGGATTGTCTCTGGTTGCACATTCTGTTGTAAGATTATTTGCACACTTACTGCTTTCAATTGTTTCTGTTAGAGAAGAGAGAAAACTCGCCTTGTAGTGCCCAAACGAGAATGGAACCAGATATATAGATGCCATCACTGTCGGCCATTGGGGATAAGTAGAGAAATAGACAGGTGAACTTGAGGGGAGGACCAGTGACATGATACGTTGCTGATGCCTGAGTGCAGGCAGACTTTTGTGCCGGCCCCTCCTAAGCTGGGGCATGTGCACATCTCTGCTCTGCTCAGCCCTGAAAGCAGGGGGCAAGTTAAAAAGAGAGACCTCTGCATTGGACAGCTGAGAAACTAGGGAAGATCATGCATATTTTTATAGCATCTTGATTAAAAAATAAGGGACTTTATTTAAAACTATTCTTGACTAAGATCTGTCCCTTAGTATGATAGATATTGTATTCTTTGACTCATAAAGTAATATTCTTTGTTGCTGTTGAAATCCAGCAACATAAAAGGTTTTTCCCCTGATGCCTGGACCGTGACAAGAGACCGAGGATCAGAGGGTGACTGGGGCTCCCCGCAGGAACTGGCGTTTCCACGTTGGATGGGAGGAAGGTGCCTTGCCTGGGGACAGGCTTTCTGGGAGTTTTCTTCCTCTCAGAGCACACACAGAGTTGCAGATTGACTTACTTTGTTGGTGCTGCTGTTATTATTAGGATAGGCTTCAGGTGCTATTTCAGTCATCACCCCAGAAATCAAGAACGCATTTTATTCTTCAACATCTCTTCTGATGGAAAGGCATTCAGTCTGAGGGAGACACTGCCCAACGTGTCACACAACAGTGGCGCAGTTACTCAAACACGACATCCAGTTGTAAACTGCGGGGGCTTGGGAATGTGTCAACTTGCCTCGACAGAACCGTGTTTCCCAGAATTTTTGTCTTTGTGTGACTCCAGTCAAGGTGAGCCAGGAGACATTTCTACATGTGATTTGGAGGGTGGAAAAGAAGCCCTCATTCTGCTTTTTATGCTTGGAATGGCAGGGTGGGTGTTTTTGTAGCTTGTAGCTCCCTGTTGCTTATCTCCTGGCTCCACACTGTGGTGTACAGGGCCCACCACCCCAGACCCCAATCCTCCCACAGGGTCTCAGAATCCCACGAAGCTTATCTCCACGGTGAAGAGCACCAGCTTCTCCTGTGGGACCCCCACATCATCCAGGGTGGTGGCAGTAAGAGCTGGCTTGGATTCCAGTCCACCATTGTGGGGGTGTATGCAGCCGGCTGAGGTCCTGCTGTCCCTGCTGTCCCCACATCACACACATCTTCCCTTCTCTACTGCCTGCTGTGGACTTTCAGCTCCTGCATCACACAGGAAGGCGGGAGCCTCACAGGCACTGCTTAGCCAGCTCCTGCCATTGCATAAAGTCAAATTCCTGTGAGAAATACATACTCATATGCATACCCCGCAGCGGTTCTTCTTCTCTCACTCAACCCTAACGCATGATTAAAGACACTTCATGAAACTGGGAACTAGGAAGTTAGTGATCTAGTTTCATTTCTGCCAGTTCTGGTTCTGTCACTTGGTGAAAATTATTTCACCCTTTAGGCCTCAGTGTCTTTCAAGTACAGGAGTGTTACCGAGTGACCAACTTAAATCCCATTCCAGCCCACTTAGGGCTACTAAGTGACTTGATGACTCTGTGCCAAAGTATAGCAGGCCCTTCATAAGTAGCTCTCTCACTGTGATGTATGGAGACTATATCATAAAACATGGGGGCTGAACAGAGCCCAGAAAAGGTAGGGTGAGGAGAGTAAGGCCCCTAGGGCACATCATTCAAAGACACACCCACTCTCATGGTCAGGCAAGTGCAGGGTCAGCATTCATACCATCCTGACAGCAAGGGTCTTCTTCAATATTACACCCCAGGTGCCTCACCCCCCTCACTCTGGTCTTCTGTCTGGTTCTGGAGCCAGACACAGGGGTTTGAAGCAAAGATCCACCACTTGCTAGTGTGTAGTCTTATGCAAGTTATTTAATCCCCTGGAGTCTGTTTTCTGATCTCTAAGATGGACATAATCACAAAATACATTGTAGAGCTGTGTCAGGGATTAAAACACCACAGTATACACAAAACAGCTAAAGCAGTTCTTGGCACACAGCTAAGGATCAGTTAATGTTAGCTATCTTTATTTTTATTTGTGTTATATTCCAATGTTAGAGGCATAGAACCATGTCTGCCATGTGGTTGAAATTCAATAAATATTGATTGAGTGAATTACTGAATGAATGAAGAGGATAGATGATAGACATGAACGAGATATTTATTCTGCATTCAGCACCCCTGAATTTCCCCTGAGCTCTTCAGAAAAATGCCAACAAAATAAAGGAAACAATCGCTGAAAAATTATTGATGATTATTTTTAAATGGAGGAAACTCTTTAAAATGACCACAATTGACAACTTGGTTTAGAGATATGACTGGGTTGGCAGCAGTGAGGTGCCTTCCTTCATTCATTCATTCATTCATTCTCCAAGTAAAGAAAGCACAAGTTTCAGTTTGAATCTCCCTAGTGTCTTTTATTCTGTGGTTGTTTTTACCCAAATAACAACCACCTTCCCACTCTTTTTTATGGGAACATGCTCCCCCAATTTTTGTTTTGCTTTTGTTTATTTATTCTTAAGTGTTCCAGCCTCAGCTGTATTAGAAATGAAACTTGAAAATACACAGTGCTGTGTAAATGCGACGGAAATGAGATGGCATGCTGTTGTGTGGAAACTCCATTGTACAACCCTGCCTTCTTCCTTCCCTCTCCCTCTCTCTGATCAGAAAAAGTGCTTTGTGGGAATCAGGCTCAGGGCCAAGAACCTGAGTGAGGTGACACCAGTGTGGCAATGGGAGAAAGAACAATTCTCACTCAGATAACGTACTGAGTTTCTTTCCTGGGAAGTATAAAGAGGGTGGTCTCATTTTCTCAGTTCTAACTTCATATCTGTGCTGAAGAAAAGGAACAGGTGACAGTGATCTCCTTACTAAAACTTTTGACAAACATGCGATGTCATGGCTGACTGACTCCAAAAGCTAGAGTCCAGACAGGACTAGTCTAGCTGGGGCATGAACCACCCTGCCCAGAAGCCCCCAGCCAGTCTTGTGAGATAAGTCTCTCTGTGCCACAGTGCCAGGGCGCTCTGGGCACTGTTATCCTGTAACTAACCCTTAGCAATAGCTTACACTTTGTCAGGCGCTATCCTTAGGGCTTATCTTGGCTTATCCCATGGAATTCTTACAATAACCAGATGGGGTAGGAAGCAGAGGCAAGGGGTTAAGTAACTTTTCCAAAGCTACTCAACTGGGAAACCTGCCCTACTTTACTTCAGAGCTAGAGGATGTGACAATTAAAATGGTTAGTTTGGAATATTAGCCAAAAAAATGATAAAGACAGACTCCAAGTTGTGCTTTATGCTTTAAAAAAGCAAGAAATCTCATAATATATGTTTAAATTTTAAAAAATATCAAATCTTAAGTTCAGGTTAAGTGCTCAGAATATATATTACTGATACATACATTATACATATTATACAGAATATATAATAGAATATTATATGATAAAATATATTACTTTCACATATTATATAAAAACATCTGCAATAATAAATAATGTGTAATATATTGATATAAATATTTTATTACATTTATGTGATATTTAAGTATTATTATAATATATTTACATATAAATATTATCACTTTATAATATAATATACCATCAATTTTACATGTTATATAAAATATATTTTGAAATAATATATAAATTGCTTAAATAAATAATAAGTGTGTCATCATAAATGGAAGATATTATAAAGACACAGATACATACATGTGTATCACGGGAACATGGAGAACAGCAGAGATTTTTGTCAACCTCTGCTTTACTGCAGCTCACATAAAATATACTTCAGAGACTGGCTTCTGTGGAAGATCAGTTATGATCAAGAACATGATATGCTCCCGGAAAAATAGCTGCCCCTTGGCTACATTAATACAGGCAAGGTAGACCAAAACAAGGTCATGAGATTCTGTGTGAGGTGATGAGTCCATCTGAGACTCCAGTGCTCATGGATGAACCCCTACCTGCCTCTCCCACCACCTTCTCTGCCCTTTTCTATGATATGCACCCCACCTTCTTCCCTCCCCCTGAGCCTCATGAGTTTAATGTCCAATGAGTTTAGTCCAAAAGGGACTATTCTCTAGAGGCGGATAGAGGAAACGAGATGAGGAGGCCCTGCTCAGCAGTGAGGCTGGGGGCGAGTTCTAGAGAAACGCCCAAGACTGCCTTTCTACCTCAGAGGCAGGTGGAGGAAACAGGGCAAGGTGGGAGTGGAGGAGACCTCCATGTTCAGGAAGGATTTCAGGAGCCAAGGGCCTGCCCCAACCTTGACTCAGAAAACAGGGCTTCTAGCCAAGCCACAAGAAGCGATAGAGACAACCAATGGAGAAATGCATCCGTTTCCTGAGAAAGGGCTTTGAGCTGAATCTTGACAAATAAGAGGATGCGCCAAGAGAGTACAGATGTCATTAATAGACACCTTTAACCAAACCTCACAACTATAACAATACATTACAGTGCAGGCAAATTTTAACACAGAACAAGAAATCTAGAAAAGGCTCTGAATTACTCATAAGGGTTTATGAATTCTCACCAAAAATTGCCTACCTGCTTCACCAGACGTAAAACTACTCTGGGGTAAAAAATTTAAAATTCAAAAGCTTATAAATCAAATGGGAAAGAACAAATTCCACTTTTTTTAATACAATGTCTTTATTTTTATTTTTTCTTTCAGTTTTATTGAGATATAACTAGCATACAATACTGTGTAAGGTGTATAGCATAATGACTTGAGATATATACATACTGTATAATACTGTGAAATAATTACCATAATAAGTCTAGTTAACATCCATCACCTCATGTAGTTACAAATACAATTGTTTTCCCTTGTGATGAGAAGCTTTTAGGATCTTTTTTCTTAGCAACTTTCAAATACAACACACCACGTTAACTGTAATCACCATGGTATGCTTTACATCCCCAGTACTCATTTATCTCATAACTTCTAGTTCACCTGCACCCCAGGCTCTGGTGACCACAAATCTGATCTCTATTTCCATGAGTTTGGACTTTCTTAGATTTCACATATAAATGAGATCATGCCGGGGTTCAGCCTGGGTGGGGTCTCAGGGTCCCCAAAGGATGCACAGCTAGGGTGAAGCAAATGAAGCAAGACACCCGGTGGGGTGCCACAGGACAGCCAGGCTTTTTGGGCCTGACTCACAGAAAAAAATCAATCTTTATTTTTATAGGGGAGGTTACACAACATTCAATGCATAGTGTGATTATTAAAACAGAAACGGTTACCATAGGAATAACTTCGAAAAGTACAGAAGGTTTTACAGATCAATCATGTTAAATAAAGAAATAACCAAAAAGTACAGAAGGTCCCACAGATCAACCATATTAAACAAAGGTTATTTTGATCAAGAGGGCCATTAATCAGATAGCCAACAAAGCTATACAGACACAAATTATCAGGTGCCGATTAGTAACTAGGTGTCTATTAAGATTCTAGGGATTGGTCTAAATTGAAAGGGTGCTAGAGGTGATTTCTAGGTTATGTAGAAATTAGCTATTATCTGTTGAGGTTAGATTTGTTTCAGTTAGGTCACTGGCTTTTTACCTAGGTTTTTTGATTTATATGTCTTGGGGGGATTGTTTTATATTCATTTTCATGTACTGAGATTATTATTTCCAACTAGAACTCCTTGCTTCTTTACACTCCTGACCAGGGTATGGGAGGGGTAGTAGCTCTAATAAATCTTAACCTTTTGAGTGGTGACTCCTTAAGAAACATTTCTAGCAACAGCTTGCTTCAACATTCTGGCAGTTGGTCTGCCCATAGTTTAATTTTGTCCTTAACTTCCCAGGTGGGGGAAGCAGGCAGCATTAGGGTTGCTAGGGGTCTCTACTCTGTAGTCAGCAAGTCATTTCACACAGACTCAGAGGCATCGTGCAGATTTTTTGTTATAGTGCACAGGTATCCCATACCCCACCACCTATTGCTAGCAGGGACAGGCATACAGGAGGAGATAGACAGGAGATCTGGCCACAGTTGCCTCTGCTGTGCAGATGTGTCTTATCTGACCTGACTGTGTCAAAGGCCAGCTGTTAGTAGGCTCCCAACAAGATCAGGTAGTATTTGTGTGTTTTTGTCAGACTCATTTCATTTAACATTAATGCCCTCAAGTTCCATCCACATTTTTACCAACAACAGTATTTCCTTTTGTGACTGAACAATATTCCATTGTATACATAGGCCACATTTTCTTTATTGTTCATTCATTCATCAGTGGACACTTAGGTGGATTTCGTGTCTGAGCCCCTGTAAATAATGGTACAACAAACATGGGGGCACAGATATCACTTCAAACTAGTAATATCCTCTCCTTCAGAGGCATATGCAGAAGTTGAATGGCTGGACCATCTGGTAGTCCCATTTTTCATTTTTTGAAGAAGCTCCATACTGTTTTCCATAATAACTCTACCAATTTACATTCCCACCAACAGTGTATAAGTGAACTCCTGAAGTTCAGATCCAGAGAGTCCTTGCTCTTAAGCCCACAACTAAACAAATGAGGTTCTAAAGTGAGTCCGACCTGGATTTGTCTCCTCGAGCATATTTTAAGCTCTCTGAGTCTTCTCTTATTCCAACGGTAAAATGCCATCTCTCACATGTGTGTCCAATGAAATAAATTAGGCCAGTCCTATAAATCCTTCAGCAAAGACTCTCAATCGACATTAGCTAGTGTTGTTATCAGTAACAGCAGCTCCCCTGAAGCCACTCAGGTCCAGGGGCCATTTAGATTTCTAGTTCTCTAAGTGCCACATTTGTGGTCCTCCCTTTTGGAAAGTTTCCTCTGCCTTGAACTTCCTTCCACAGGCTTTCTCCAAAACATTTTGTCCCAGTTGAGTTCTCAGGCAGAAAAGTCAAAGTGAAAGGGCTTCTTGCTAGAATCTCCTTTCTCCCAGCAGGAAACCAAAGTATCTGAAAGTTAGCTGTGCTTGCCCAGATCAATGTCTGTGTCCTGTGTGCAAGTGCACATCGAGGTACCCTTGCTCCTTGTCCTCGGGAGTCTGCTGCGGCTGCGGTCAGCTCAGGCTGATTCTCAGCAGCAACCAGCCTCTGCCAGACATTGCAGGAAGGACAGCTGCACTGCAGCCCGTGGCCAACGACCATGAGCTAAATGGTTTTGACGGTGCACTGATTCCTTGAAATTGTGCCTAGTGTCTTTGAAAATCTTAAAGCAGGCTTTTTTGAGGGCTAGGTTTCAGTATCTGCTTAAATATTTAACATACTTTAATCTAGATGGTAAGTATTTCAGGCATTGTAAAGTCCCTAGCACTTCCGGGCTCACACAGCCTCTCCCTAACAGAAACCTTTAGAAATCCTAGCCAGGAAGTGGCCAAGGCTGGAGTACAAAGGAACTAGAGAAAGGGCACCAGAGGCTTTGGGGAGGGGGGAGGGGCGAATTTATTTCCTTCTGCTGCTGGAAATTTTCATCAGTTCAGGATGCAAACCAGGCAGAAATGTTCTTACAGGCTTTTATTTTTCTGTTTTTCATTTGAAAGGAAAAGTCGGGAGTTTGGGGTTATTTAATTATAGTTTTAAATGGAAGGTATCTCTATCAGAGCCCCATAGTGGCTGTTTTTAGTTAAAAATGCATTTAGCTAATTATTTCCCAAGGAGCCACAGTTAGGCATGAAACGAGAACCCACATCTCTGAGGTGCCCCTGAACCTCCAGAGAAGCTGGGTTTGGTTAGTCCCTGTGCCCACACTAGCTTTCCTGCTTTGCTTTTAATCCTGAGTGATCTGTAGACAACAAAAGAGAACACATACAACACCCGCAAAACTAAAATTATGAGGGATGTTTTTAAGGATAAAAACACTATGAGCACACTTAAGAAACCTTGGGAAAAAAATCAGCTAATATAAGAGGGAAATTCAGACAGCCTAGTATATATAACCATCCAGAAATAAAACATTTCAACATTTATAAAACAAATTTGGGAGAACTTTTTTTAAGTTGAGAGTATATATTACATATATCGTTTCATCTTGTCTTTTAACATTATATTGTGGGAATTTCCAATTATTAACATTCTTTTATATTGTGAATATCGAAGGCTTCATAATAATGTTGCAAAGTATGGATGTATCACGATTTCCTTACCTTCCTTCTTTCCCTGCACCTTCCTCCCACCCTCCTCCCTTCCTCTCCCCATTCCTTCTTGCTCTTCTCCCTCATTTCCTCTTTCTGTCCTTCCTGAGTTCTTTCCCTTTTTCCTCCTTTCCTTCCTTTTTGATTTGTTCTTTTATAGTTTAACCAAATTTATACATTCACACTATTTAAATATTCTGCAAGGCAGGAGAAATAGCAGTCCCCCACCGTATTTCCCACCTCCCAGAGGCAACCATACATAATTCTTTTAGTGATTATTATGTTATTCATTCTATACTAAATAATGTTTATATTGTAAATTCTTGATTTTAAAAAACGTTTAGGCATTATCCAAAACAGAACTGCCTCCCCTAACACACACATACACGACTCCTCTGCCACATCCTTCCATCCCCGTATGGCAGTCACTGTGATTAGATTAATATTCAGTGATCAGGTTATTGCAACCACATAAATGCTGTTCACAACTGAGCCATGTCTTGTTTACAATGACTTCAATGCCTGCTCGGACCTTGCCTGCTTCTAGGGAATGACAGGTCAGGATGATGAGGAGGAGCATGACTTCCAGAATGAATTCAGTAAGGATCTCCCTGCAGGGAGAAACAAGTGCTCCATCTGCAGAAGGGCAACTTTCAGCGTTACCAGAGGCTGTGCGATGACACTGCCATCGGCCTCTACCAAACAGCCTTGACCATCAACAGGACCTTGACTGAGAAGGCAACACTGATCATTAACCTAAGAAGAATCGCCAATAAATAATCACACCAGACCCCCAAATCCAGGTGTTGGCCCCTGTGACATATCTTGTCTCTGCCAGCTTCTGTTGCTGCATTGGTTCATGGAGACAGTTGGATGGACAGTCCTTGAATCCATGGTCCTAGATTCTGGATCCTGGATTCAGTCCCTAAATCCATGGGGAGCAGAGGCTCCCCACTGGAGAGGATCAGACATTCACAGGTGGTATCAGTGAGGTTCACCGGGAGTCAGGAAGAGGGAGAAAAGATGAGAGGGAAAAGCATAAGTCTCACCAAAAGAGAAAGGGAAGTAGAAAATGGCTACTAAACAAAGAACACACTAACACACAACCCTTCAAGCCTATGAGCCTCATGGAGTTTTATTCAAAGTTCAAATATGGCTGTTTGTATGTCACAAAGTAGCTATTATGCTGTTTCCACATATTAGCCAATACCAATTATTGTTTATTATTGCAGCCTAACCATATCAGAAAAGCATATCAACTGTTATTCCGTCCATCTGACGGTACTGTAAGGCTCTGGGAAAAGCCCATGAACATGGGCTTCCAGAGACAGGGGTGCAAATCAGGGGTAGTGAAAATACGTGTACATACAAAACTAAAACACAAAGTGATTCCTGAGCTTTAGTCTTACCACGTTCACATTTCTTTCTAGTGAAAACGCATTAGGACACTCCTCAGGGGCAGCCTCGGGGCTTCCGCCTCACACACGGCCACCCGAGCTACACCAGCTGGTGAAGACAGTACATTGACTTCAGGAAAAACAGTGGCATCATCTCTCCACAGCACTTTTCTTCTCAAACCAGTGGATTTAGGACCTGACTCACAATTCAAGGTTCATGAACACACATGGTTGTGTGTATCAGTCTTCAAGTATTGAACATCAGCTGTTGTTGTTTAATGAGTGGAATTTGATTTTGAGGACTGCAGCAAACTAATTTGCTTCATCTGAGCAATGTAAACTCTTGGTAAACAACAGCTATCACAGATGAGACTTGATAAAACTCATTATAGAATCTTTATAACTGACACGGCTGGAGTGTCACTGGATTTGACTCGACACCTACTTCATGAGGACATGACAGAGTGTCCTTTAGATCCCCAAACACAGGGCCATTCTGCTGGACAGCCTCTCGGGGCCCAGTGATGAGAACCGGGTGCTTATGCACCAAGCTTCCCTCAAGGCGGTCTCAGGTTATTTACCAATGAACAGCTCAGTCTAAAAGTTCCAACACAGGGGGCAGTGTGTGCTGTGTGTGGGTACAAAAAGAAATACGGTGCATTTGAACCTGTGTGGACAAGCAGAATGGTTATGACCTTTCACACGTCAGTGATATTTTAGAAGTCTTAAAGAAACTACCCTGTGGTTGAAACACAAGCTGCATAATGGCCATGATTAAACAACAACAAAAACGCGAGTGCATTTCTAACCCTAACTGGAGAGACTTAGGTTATCTTCAACATCATCATTTTCTTGGATATAAAACTATAAAAGGGCTGGGAAAGAAAAATAAGGACTTTAGAAAAATTGAGCCAAGACATTTTGGACATGCTTCGATCACTGACTTGATGATGGTGAATGTGTCCACCTGGCCTTCACTGATACTTCCTCATGAGGTTCACCACCTCCTTATAGAGCTGCCAAGGGGCATCCAAGCCCCAGATAAAGTCCAGATGTTCCCACCCTTCATTACACTCATGGTACACCAAGTTGGGGATCTGGGTCAGTAAGACATTGACGTCACTGACGTCTGCGAGCCAGTCATGGTCCCCGCTCCACACCGCAGTCGGCACAGACATGTCTCTCACGTTGTAAGCGGGAGGAGAAGTCTGTAAGAAAAACCCACAGAGCACCTTCATGATGGTTGTTTTAACTTACAAAAACACAATCGACAGTCTCCATTAAACACTGATTAGTTCATTGAGAATAAAAGGCTACATTTTGAAAATCGTTCTCAGTTTGCTTTTCACATCACTTTACCAGAACAAAAAGAAACCTAACCCACAATGAAAGAACAGTTACTATAGTAATGTGGTGGGCTTGGTAACAAGTGTTTAAATCCCCTGGAAGGAGGCTGTACTCCCAGGTGGTCAGTGCAAACCCACAGAACCAAGCAGTTGGGAAGGGGCTATGGATCCATATCCTCCCCCTTTCCCTCCCTCTGGGGTGTGACACAAGGCACAGAAGGTCTCTAAGCCTCAGTTTCTTCATGTTTGATCATCATCATCATCACAGGGAAGTTGTAAAAATTAAATAAAATATGGCAAAGTGCCTTACACTTTAGAATACTTAGCACTCAAAAAGGGTAAATTTCTTGGTATATGGAAGAAAAGGCTTAGGCAATGTAATCTGGCCAAGGCCCTCCAGCTACAGATGACAGACCTAGTTTTGTCTGATTCTAAAGTCTGTGTTCCTAATCACTGTGAGTCACATGGAACAGTGATGGTGACAGCTGGTCCACAGGGCCAAGGACAGAACAAAGAGGGAAGGCTTGGACCACAACACCGACCACCAAGTTCAGGTTGTTCTGGAACTGAATGCTATCTGCCCAGCTCTCCCAAGCCTTTCCATGCACCCAAGCCCTGGCAGCGTCCCGACAACGACTTCCTTGATGCGTCTCCAGGGCCCATGATTTCTGAAGACTTTCAAGACTTACCTGGTTGTAATGAAAATAGTTCCTGGCACTGCTCCCCCAGTCAAAGGCTTGAAACTTTTGTGATTTCTTAATCTAAAGAGAAGATAATTTGGAAAAAAAGTTATCTGGCACAGATGTTTGAGATAACGTCACAGGTTGCTAGAATCAGCCACATCCTCAGAACCAATCCTACACCAATACTCAGACCTAGTCTTCACTTCCAAACTGTAATTTAAAGTAAATGACATCAGTTTGCTCTCCTTTAATAAATGACGCAATTTCTCACTGTAGGACAGGAAAGCAGCTACTGCATGACCCGATAAAGCAGCTATACACATGCTGTGAATGATACAGGACGGGGTGAAAGCAGGTGCAGTTGTGAGTGAGGAAAACACAGAGTTCTCTTCTTGTGTTATTTACTTACTAATGACTGCATTATTTTCCATATGAACAACTGTAAACCTACTCTTTCCTCACCCTGTACTGGATCAATGGTTACGTCCATTGGATAAACTTTGTGCTGACACCTTTTACTGAAATGTGAGTCTTAAACTTTTGAAAGACTTAACTATCTTATTTGGGAAAGATATATATCATACATAATATATAGGTTACTATATATTTATGTGGATTAATAGGTATTTCTATGGATTAATAACATATTTATACTTGGATATAAATATTGATTATATATCACATATTTATATGGCTTAATATAAACATTGTATATCTATATGTGGATTAACACAGTTATATATGCTTATATATAATCTCTATATTTTCTATGTATGCATTCTACTTGACTACTTACATTATTCTATATTTTAATGATTTTACTGATTTGGCACTTTGTCCTGAGTACCAGTATCAGCATAACCACCAAATTGTACAGCACACCAGCACAATTCTGACTAGTTGGGGACAGCAGTAATGAAATAATATTGTACATAAAATTTAAACTTATGCATATATAGTGTAATATAAAAGTATTAGCAAAGGTCACTTAGTTTTTTAATTTTAAGTAATGTACATTCATACTTCCTCTATACCCGCAAATTAAAACTGTCAAGAATTAAATCCAAAATTGGCAAGCCAAGTGAATTAGAAACTGTTCAATCTTTGGCCAGAGGATGGCGTATGGTCAAGAGGAAGAACCTAGACATTCTTTGTCTAGACTGCTCTTGATTTGTGTGAGGTTTCAATTCTTATCAATTGCATAAAACTCTACTGCTTGATGTAACAGGAAACAGGGTGAGACTAGAAACTACAGGGATTTCTGCAGGCAAAACGCTAACATCTGCTTTTGCCATAGCAAATAACGAATTTTTAAATGCGTCTGGCAGGTCTGGCAGGTCCAATGAGCCCGCGCATCTGCAGCATCTGTCAGTGCATCTACGCTGCAGCTCTAGCTGTCTGTGAGAAAACAGCCATGCAAGCTGCTCTGCCACCATAGACCGTTTACCACCTGAAACTTCATCACAGTGTCTTTCAGCACTGGTTAAAGCACCCGGTATGAGCAAGGAAGACACTGAGAAAACCTGCCTAGGGCTCAGGCTGAACCTCTAAACTTGACGTTTGTGCTCACAGTCATTGCCACTTGAAAGGGAGTCTCAGAAGGAGGGAAATGTGAAGATGAATGTTTACAGCCACAAAAACAGGGAAAAAAGTTAAAGCCCCACAGTAGATGTTCGGTTAAACGCATCGTGTTACCTCAATATGTTGCAACAGTATGCCACTTTCATAAATATAAATACAATAACATAGAAAGAGAAATATGGATAATGTTTATAAATAACATTGAGTGGGAAAAAAGAAAATGAAAATGAACAAGCACCTTGGTTACACTTACATGACAAGTATATGTGGCCAAAGATCAGAAGGAAATACTCATAACATTAAGCTTTAGGATAGATGGGTTTTTAGGTGACATTTTCAAGGGAAATTATTTTTACACCTTGAATGGTAATAAAAATGCCAATAGGTTCAACTCTTCTAACGTACAATACATATTGTCTTAAAGATATGCCAACCCTCTGGCCTCTAAGTCTACTTCTACCACTAGACCCTAAAAAAATAATCTAATGTATAAGGAGAGATCTTTAATTCAAGAATATTCTTCCCGGGATGTTTACTATTGCAAAAATAGCTATCATAGCAAAAATAATAGTAATGGTAATAATTATACCATTAATAATAATAATACAAGCAAAGGAAAACTGTCCTCAGTTACAAATATTTAAAATCATTGACCTGAACGGGTATTTTTGATTAAAGCAGAGACGGCTAATGGCCCATTCTTGCCCTCTTCCTTAATCCCCGAAGCTTTCGCTCAGCACATGGCCACCAGGGCAGGTACCACATCCCTTGCGGGCTTCCTTCCTGTGGCGGTAACACACATGGAGACCACCCGGCTTCCCTCAGACAGAAGAGGACCGCAGCCAGTAATGGCAGAGCTGCAGTGCGGAGGGAACCGGGATCCCGCGTGACCCTGGGGAGCACCACCACACCCCCCGCACCGCACACCTGTGCCGCTGATGTCTGGACTGCATCATGAGAAAGACAAACTATTCACAGGCTGTGTTTTGGCATCTCTGATTCAGCAATTTAGCAAATATAATGCTATTTAACTAAAAATTTTTTAAGTTACTTAAACGTGCACATAGTAGGATTGTACTTTTCTAATGAAAACACTTACACCAAAAGAATGTAAGCTGACACTGAGAGAGTTCAGAACATGCCACCAAAAATATGCTGCTTTGGCTGTTTTAATTACTGACTTAAAGGCACTTACAAAATGGCAGATTCAAGGAAGGTACTCTGGCCTTCCTTTGACTTTCTAAAAGCAAGATATAAAATTTCCAAGTGAAAAAAGCCATCCATCCCTGGACCATAAGCAAGAACAGTTCTTGTCACCAGAGACGGGGGGAAGCCTAGAGAAATTGTACAAAAAGACCTGGTTAAAATAACTCTTATCTCCTTTAGTCTCTCATATTTATTTTAGTAATTTTTTACAGTTGTTACTCTTTGTTCAACGTAAGCACTTAGGCCTAGGCACTTCTTTGAGTCTTCATCTTTCTTGTGAGAGCTCTTATGCACACGTAAATAAGATTCATGTGTCTTTCTCCTGTTAATGTCTTAGGTCGGTCCCAGACAGAAAGCTTAAGAGGGGAAAGGGAAATTTTAGCCTCCTCTACAATACCAACACACGAACAGTAGTTATCCCTGGGGGTGGAAACATGGGTGGTTTATTTTCTTCTCTGTACTCCCATATACTTTTAAACTTCATAATGAACACATATTACATGTATAATAAAAATTATGCTAAACATTGTTTTATAATGTTTTCAAGAGCCTACCCTCTTGAAAAAATGCTGCACATTTTTTTTAGGCTACTAGGTGGTTTCAAAGAACAGAACATCAGAATCGTAACAGGAACTACTTAAAATGCAGATCGCAGGAACATACCTCCAGGAATTTGAATTCTCAACAGGTCATGGGCAGGCCCAAGAACCTGGATTTTGTACAGCATCCTAAGTATTTCTGAACAACCCTGAAGAGACAGGTTGGGACCAGCTTTCTTCCAACACCAGTGAACACTGGGGCTCTGGACACTGGAGGCAGGGACTAGGGGACTAAAAGAGGCGTGGCTCTGGGGGGCGGGGCTCTAAAATTTGCCAGCTTTAGAAATGGAATAAGGTTTCTAAACTAAATTTAAAAGCCCAGTAGAGAACTAGGTTTTGGACTGTCTAATGACTATGCTATACATCTGAAACAAATATAAAATAAAACTGAGGGTACACTCTAATTAAAATGTTTTTAATTTAAAAAGAGTAGGAAACCAAAAAAATAAACATGTACAGAATAACAAGTAAAAAGTAAAAATGAGATTTTAGCACTGGCTGGTGTGGCTCAGTGGACTGAGTGTAGGCCTGCTAACCAAAATCTTGCTGGTTCAATTCCGAGTCAGGGCACGTGCCTGGGTTGGGGGCCAGGTCCCCAGTGAGGGGCATGTGAGAGGCGACCACACATTGATGTTACTCTCCCTTTTTTTCTCCCTCCCTTCCCCTCTCTCTAAAAATAAATAAAGAAAATCTTAAAAACAACAACACTAGGTTTTGGAACTGTTTAAAAAAACAGAATTGTAACTACTTAATTAAACTGTAAATTTCTGAATGTACTATGAATAAAATGGCCTGAAAAGGCACCTCCAAACTACCACAGGAACCCAAAACAAAACAGCTGAACTGCAGCCCTTAGCCTGCCAGCACCCAGAAGGCACACCTTCAGCAGCAGCCTCTCCCAGCTGGCACCACGGCAGCCTCAACCAGTGAGTTGTTGACAGGCAGAGGGGCAGCCCCTGGCCACCAGCCCAGAGGAGAGAGAATCAAGGAGAAGGCCCTCTGAGACAGCTGCACGAAATAACCTTTCTCAACAAAGAGATGGCACAGGGGAAAGAGGGCAAAGGGCAAGACTGCCTCCCGCAGTGAATCTGGACTTGGGAAACGTTCCTGAGGCACATTCCAATGGGGTTAGAACCTAAAACCACAATGGGGCCCCAGAGCAGTGCTCTGAACCTCCGCCTGTGGCCCCTGACCTCGGCCAGCTGCTAGATTAAAGGGTCTGGGCCACAAACAGAAGCCTGGGTTGCAGCCGGCCCAAGAGCTCTTGTGCACCCACAGCGCAGTGGCGGCCTGCCACACAGCAGGGTGAAGGAGCACTTCTGTACATGCAACAGCGTGGTCTGGCAGTCTTGGCTGCCACATTCCCAAAGTGCCCTGACAGGTGGGGTCTGGCGGTCATTTGAGAGTTGCTGAGGCATGTGGCACAGCACTCATGGGCTGCAGTGGTCACTCAGCATCTGCCTTCCTCCTGGCCAGTCATCCTCCCTACAAAAGTGCACTAATTCCTGAGGCAACAGAAACTGGACCTTGAAAAACAATGTCCACTAGGTAAGAGGGTAAAAAGTGTTCCAAAAGGTAGGGGCACTGTGGTGATAGGGCACACAAAGAAATCAAGTGCCCATAAACAGAAATGGGACTGAGGAGAAAAGCAGGAGGCCTGAGTGAAGGATCGTGAATCTGAGAACTTTTCAAGGTTTCGGGACATTCCTTAAGAGCTAAGGGGTGCTCTTCAGCATATCAACTACCTGTGTTCCCGGAGCCCCTCATCTAAGCCACAGGAAACTGGCACTGCATCACTGACATTTAACACTGGGCCTTACTGTCACCAGGAGGGGCCAAAAGCCTCAGGCACAGTCCTGCCTGGTTCCTCAGGGACCAGCCCAGGGAGAGGTGACCTACAGCACTCCCACCTGCCGCAGGTCACTAAGCCACTCAGCAGCAAAGGAGTGAACTGCTGACACACCTGACAACAGGTACCAATCTCAGAACAGTTATGCTGAGTGGGAGAAGTCACACAAAGCAAGTAGAGACTTCATTACTGTGGTCATACAAAACTGTAGAAAATGCAAACTAACCTATAATGAAAGAGCAGATGGCTGGTGGTTTGGGGACAGAGGTGAAAAGGGTGGAGAGGAGGGTGTACAAAGGGGGCAGGAGAAAACCTTTGGGGTGATAGGTTCACTCTCTTGATCATAGTGATGGTTTCATGGGCATATGCCCATGTCAAAGCACGCTAAATTGAACACTTTAAATATTGTATGTTCTGCCACTTACACATCCATAAAGCTGATTTTGAAAAAAATAAAAATAGAGATTCTGCAGTCTAAATGGATTAGAACCTCTAGGGATGGGACACAAGAGCCTTTGTTTTTAAAGACTCTGATTGTAGCTAATCCAACAGCTCTGCCACCAATTCAACTCCCCTTGGGGCAGACTAAGCTTCTTTCAGATGGCTGGGAATGTCCTTCAGTTTCTCTTTATTTTAATCCTCCCCCTAGGATATGTTTATTGATTTTAGGGGTTGGGAGAGAGCAAGAGAAACACTGATTGGTCACCCCGCCCCTGCACATGTCCCCACTGGTGATTGGAACCACAACCCAGGTATGTGCCCTGACCAGAAATCGAACCCGCAACCCTTTGGTGCATGGGATGATGCCCCAACCAAATGAGCCACCCGGCCAAGGGCCAATTACTTCTAGAGCCTCTCCTAGATAAGATTAAAGTTTCACTTGAATACTCAATGCTGCCAGCCCAGGGGGAACATGGAGGACAAGAGACACACTCTGCTCACCTGCATGAAGAAGGAAAAAAGAAGAAACCCTGTGCTGTAAGAGCCAGACCCTGGAGGCAGTTCCGGAGCCACACTGTCTACCAGTGCGGGCGCCCTTGATGCGTCAGGCTCCCTCCCTCCACCTTTTCCTCTCAGCCCATTTTCAGTAAACCTCTTTTCTTCTCAGTCTGTTCTGCCTCCTCTCTTGCTTTCTCTGGGGCCAGCAGGGGCTGGGAGAGGAGGCATGGCAAGAACCCCCTTACTGTTCTTAAACAATATTTTCTTAAAGGTATACTTTTCAAGTAATTCTGATGACTCTGATGCAGGCAGTGACTGCCCAATGTTTGGAAATTACTACCCAAGACACCCGCTGCATCTTGGTTTGAAACTCAAAAGGTAAGTAATTTCTATGTAAAAATTTAGGGGAGGGGAATTGTACAAAAATAGGTTCTGAGGTAAAAAATAAGGCCCTCACATATTGTTAGTTTGTTTTTTTTAAAGGCAAGTTACAGAAGAGTAAGAGAAGGTAAATTAATATATTTCTACTGCACAACTGTTATTTCTATCTGTACCTGTAACCACTGCCTCCTGAAATGACACGCAGCAGGAGGTGCAGGGCAGAACACAGAGACATTTCAAACCTCCGGGTACACGTTTTCCCTCTCTGTGTACAATTATAGGATAATTCTATTTTTTAATAATAAGTGAATTTTATTATTTGTTGCCTATGTGTAATTTCTAATTTTCTAGAATGAATATGCATTACTTTTGTGATATGTGATAAAACGATCAAACTCTACTTTAAAAGTTAGTTGCTCCCATTTACCTCCATGAGTGGTTTACCCATTGATGTTTCAGCATATTATGTTCACAGGTTGATGCTGAAATAGCAGCTTCTGTTTCCAAAGTGGTTCTAAAAGCTTGTCTTATGGAGCAATAGAGAAATAAAATAAATCTGGTGCCCTAGCCAGGTAGCTCAGTTAGTTAGACTATTGTCCCCATATGCCAAGGTTGTGGGTTCAATCCCAAGTCATGGAACATACAAGAATCAACCAATGAAGGCACAAATAAGTGGAACAACAAATCAATGTTTCTCTCTCACGTGCGCCACCCCCACCCCTTCCTCTCTCTCTCTTTCTCTACAAATTTAAAAAATATATACATAAATAAGAAACTTAATGCAAAACTGACAGAGGGGAGAGAAGGGGAAAGAAAAAGTGAAGTCAACTCCAACAGCTGTTTGGCAAACTCACACAAACAGTACAGTTGTGCCAGGGAGGAAAACAAAAGCAACACACACACAAACCAGGGATCCACCAATAGGGGGAGGACACCAGCTCAGCTTTGTAAGCAGACTGTCTTGCTGTTCGGGAAGGGCTTGCAGGAAGGTGTTTCATGGATGCAGGGATCGTTGTAATGCTGGTTTGACACAAATCCCAAATGCACTGCCGGGATGCCTACCTGGCCCCAATGTAACATGGTCTGCACTGAAGTCCCGGCAGGAGAGTGTGTCATGTACAACGCCACTCTAGACTGGGAAAGAAAAGTGTTGCAATAAAGAATCAACAAAATAGTGTTAAGAAGGCATTGATAATAAACAAAACTTCATACTTCAAAGCATTAAAAACCACAGAGCCACAATCTCAAATATATGAGATTAAGAGCAAGAAACAATTATTTGACTATAAGTATGCCCTATAAAAATAGAAAGAAACACCCTGACTGGTGTGGCTCAGTGGACTGAGTGACAGACTGCAAAGCAAAGGGCACGTGCCTGGGGTTGCAGGCCAAGTCCCCAGTAGGGGGAGCGCAAGAGTTTACAAACTACACATTGATGCTTCTCTCCCTCTCTTTCTCCCTCCCTGTCCCTCCCTCTAAAAATAAATAAATAACATACTTTTTTTTAAAGTAGGAACAAACCCATACATGGAGCAACACGGTAACCCGGGACTATATGAGCTGAGAGTACTGCCCATTTTTATTTTCTTTATCAGGCTTCTCTGAATTTCCAAAATTTTATGTAACAAGTATACCTTACTTTTACCATGAGAAACAAGAAAAATTATCATCGCTTTAAAAAGCTGCCTAGAACCTTCCAGAACATCAAAACCTGTTTTTAAGAGACAACATTACGCACTACAAGCATATTCAGAAACACCAGTGCATTGTTGGCCAAGGGCTGACAGCTTCTAAAATAAATAAATGAATGACAATTCCAAAATTAAACAATTATAAATATCAAGACCTAAGTGATGGGGACCTCCCCATTCAACAGTGTCCTCGCAGGGGCACTCGGAAGGGACCGTCGCTGGCCTGAGGACAGCAGCAGACAGTGCTCCAGGCCCTGGCTGAAGTCCATTCTGGTGCCTCATGAGTGAAGGACCCGTCAGAGCTAACGAGGGCACTCCTTCCTCTCCAGCATCCTCCCACACAAACAACCATATTTGCAGATGAAATAAAATCACTGGAAGTTTAAAGCAAGTCTTGTCATGAACATACTTACCATATTTAAGTTTCTCTCATTGAACCCGGACAGAAGAAAAAAGATATTTCCACAAAGCTCCTTTAACACAACTCGATCACAAACGTGAATACTCATCCACTTCAGAAATGTATTCTGGGGAAGAAATTCTTTGTCTCCAAATAAATCCTGCCAAATAAGAAGAAACCCAAGAATACCTCAGCATTACATCCTGATCCACGGGCGGACCCCATGACCCACCCCCGAAGCGAAGGCACGTACACATGTGCCAAGCATCTCCACAGGTGGCCTCAGGACAGAAACGAAACCCAGTGGATGTTCGAACTGGAGTACTTGTGCAATCTGCTTAGTAAGACAACAGCAGTTGTTACAGGTGTGTGTTTAATCTTTCAAATGAAGAAAAGGAGACAGAAAGTCAAGTAAATTTGCACCAACGTTTACAGTAGGAAAGGGCCTTAGTGGCCGCTCATCCCAGGGCCGACCCCACAGTGTTTCGCTAAACTCCAGTGGGCGGGCAGGGACCCTGGGAGAGTAGAATCAGTGCTTGGCCAGCAGCGTGCCTGCCCAGGGCACACACATCTCATCTGATCTACTGGCCAGTGTGCCGAATCCTGCCCACTGCCTGCTGTTTCCTTTAACACTTTCTTTATTGTGGCAAAAAGCTACCATTTTCACATGTTCCACTCAGTGGCATTAAGTACAGTCACGTGGTACGACCAGTGCCACATTCCATCTCCAGAACTTTCTCAACATCTTCACCTGAAACCCTGTGCCCGTGAAGAAGTAACTCCCCATTCCCCCTCTGCCAGCACGGCCTGCCTTCGCAAATAAAGTTTATTGGAGCACAGTCACCTCCTTTCTTTGCACATGTCTCTGCCTGTTTTTGCACAATAGGGGCAGAGATGAGTAGTTGCAGAGACCATGTGGCCCACAAAGCCGAAAGTAGTGACTACCGGGACCTTTACAGAAAAAGTTTGCCAGCTGCTTGTCTACATCGGCGCTAACCAATAGCCACGGAACCTGTGCTCAGGTATTTCCAGGATGATCACCATGGCCTCAAGGCAGATCTCAAAGTACTTCTCCACCAGGAAATAAGAAAAAGAACCCACATTTGTCCCCTTATTGCTTACACTTTTTTGCTGATGCCTACCCTCTGCATGGACAAGCAGGAGTGAAAAATTCAAATGCCAACAGAGGCAGTTTCATGAACTGAACTGTGATCCACCCACCACCACTGAAAAGACACATCAAAGTCCTAAACCCCACCATCTCAGCATGTGGCGTTATTCAGAGACAAGGTTTTCACAGATGTAATCAAGATAAAATGCAGTTGTTGAGAGTGTGTTCTAAGCAATAGGACTAGTGATCTGACAGGAAGGGGAAATTTGGACACAGTGGACTCAGGGACAGACACAGAGGGAGATCTGAACAGACACAGGGAAAATGCCAAGTGAAGATAAAAGGCAGAAATTGGGGTGATGTTTCTGTAAGCCAACGAACACCAAGCAAACCACCAGGAGCTAGGGGAGAGTCATGGAGGATTCCTCTTCACAGTCCTAACAAACTAAGATAGGCAGGCGTGTAAATTCAGACGATAAAATGGCCAACAGCATGTGAAAAATCGTCATCCTGTCCAGAGTGAGGATTAAGGAACAGTGAGAACGAGTGGACAGGAAAGCTTATGCTCAGCCTCCAGCAACTGCTCTGTGGCACACAGCTTCATCCCCACCCCCGAAAAATCCATTATCAAGATTTCACGTTAAATATCCTGCTCTGTAAAAAAGGTGCAACTAATTTAACTAAAACATTGCATGAGCCGCATTCAACACTCTTCAGGCAAATCTGGTCTACTGCCACCTGTGATAAGTCCTCGACCAGGCACCCAATGGCTCTCTAAAGACAGACACCAGGCCTCCTTGAAGGCTCCTTTGCTCTAGATTAAAAACATTAAGATTAGCTGGGGAGAATGAGGAACCAAGTACCACAGCAGAGAAAAATCACAGGCCATGAAAAGCCATCAGTTTCCAAAACTCCTGGTTTTGAGTCTACATAATAGTCACAGGTGATAAATGTGATAAATGTATATATTTTTGAGGTGCTACATAAGTCATATGTGATACATGTGATAAAACTTCTGCTTTGGAGTCTGCAGAATAGTCACATGTGATATATGTGATAAATGTACATATTTTTGAGGTTGTCTACTAAAAACAAGTTAGTACGATCACTGACTTAAATCACAGTAAGCTAAGCATTCATTTTGACTGAGAAGGAATGTGACGTCGTCTTATACCCAGGACTGTTACCTGAACAATAACTACTGTGGCAAACTCCACTGATCATTAAGGCAAAGCAGGATGGCATTGCAGAAAAATTCACCTTACATTTACAGGCCTGCTCATCCCAATTTTGATGTCTTATAATATATACCTGTGCATTTTGAGAGCTGCAATACTCAACCTTTATGTAAGCAACATATATATCCAGGAACAGCAAATTCCAAGGTTTTATGAACATAACCTTGAAGAACAAGGTTTTCTTTCACTTTGTCACATGCCTAGGATATAATAAAACACCAGTGTCTGGAACAGTAATTCCTAAATACCAGTCTGTTTGGCCTACCTTGAAATCAGGTAGCATGCTTGGTAACACCTCAGACCCTGGACCCCACGCCAGTGTAACAAAACACCATCTCCAAGGCTGAGGGAGTAAGGGGCAGAATCTGTATGTTTACAAAGCTACTAAATCACAATCTCCAAAGATGAAATTAAATTGAACACATTCCTATGACACAGCAATTTCAGTTCTCCATAAAAACAAGGCACAAGGATCCAGCAACAGCAAATTAGCAAGAACCTAACTATCCAACACAGCACCTGGTTTAATAAGTAGTCATTCTTCACAATGGAAAACTTATTACGTAGCAGTTAAAAAGAATGTAATGGAGCTTCATGTATTAACCTAACAGCTGTTCAAGAGTGAAAAATGTAATCTGCAGAAAATATGCATAGTTGAATCCTGTCTACATTAAAACAAAACAATATATTTTTCTCTGGAAATTCACAGACAAGGTCTATAGGAAAAGACCCTGAAGTGAGCACTGGGCTTAATCATGAGGAAGGTGGAAAGAGAAGCTAAGGTAGTTAACCAGTACTTTATTGGCACCTCTGAAATGTTCATAATGAAAACTGAGGCTTCTATTGCCCAAGGCATTACAAGTTAATTTGGTTTTTGAGGGAGTCACATCTCATCTGCATGTCTGTTCACCTATGCAGAGAATCCCATCTTATGTGAGTCAGATTCTAAATTCAGAGTATAGTCTGTATCTCTTCTGAAAGTAAATGGCCAGTACATATGTTATACCTGATTTTAAGTATATGGTCCTTAACGGGATTTAAGATAGCTGTGTCTGTATAAACTTGCCATACATAAAACCTATACAGTGCATGCACAGTGGACCATCTGTCCTGGGCTGGCTCTCAGCTCCTCATAAAAACTGCTCCCTCCTTGAACAGAGCCTGGGGGTCACATAGCTCTAGGGAGAAGCCCCCATGAGGTTACTGGCTTGTGTTTAGGGGCCACGTTATAAAACATAACAGCAACAGTGTCTTTAGATCGCCCTCAGTGTGGTTTGGGTTGGGCACGTGGGAACAGTGCATTTCCTTGTCCCATCTCCAGCCTGTTCCCATACACCACTCACTGCACAGAATAAAAGGCAACTCCCAAAAGGTTTAAGGTCCCTTCTCCCAGACTTTCTTGTGCTTGCTTTGTGTGATTGGTGGAGATTTGCACCTTCCCTGACTCCCCAGGATCTGAAGGAAGGAGTGAAAGGGAGATAAACCATGGAGAGAAGAAATCCCACTTTCCATGATAGCAAAACACAGAGGAGAAAAACACAGATTCTCCTTCTAATGGCCAGTTCTTCAGATCTGAAAAGGAAATTGGGGGCAGGGTGGGTTAAATACCTTGATGAGAAGACTTGGAATCCATGCCATCTTCACTAGAGGGCTAATAGAGAAGTTGATTGCAGCCACAGGAGCCAGGGCAAAAAACATTTTAATCTTTTTGGCCAGTGCTGGGAGCCGTGTAAATCCTATAAAACCTGTGGGACAAAAGGAAGATGACAGGAATTTGATCTTCTGGAAGGAACTTTCCATGAAAAGGCAAGGGTAGTCACACGTGATGCCCTCTAGTGGCAACATGAGAAACATGCGAGCAAACTCTTCAAATGGGGTCCTCTGAACTTTTCTATGCAGAAACACTGAGTTTGACTAAACGAGTAAATCAAGTATTTCTTACGTGATTGTTTCAATATTTCAACCTAGATACTCACTGGAGGAAATCTAGGTCGCTAAAACCAGATGTTTCCTGTTCCTCTAAGAATGTAAACCAAGCTAAGGAAATGCTGTATTCCTAACATCTAGGGCCCCACCATCCCCATCTACCAGTGACCCTCCCACAATCCCCAAGACCAATTTATAGAGGCATTCAAATCAACCACCAACAACTCTGAAAAGAGTTATGCATTTAGAGTGCCCTAGCATTAAAGTATCTCTTAGCTTCCTCTTGGGTTACTGCTGGCCTTAAACTTGGCTCCAGAATATTACTACAGAAAGCAGTGAGGCAAAGGACATTTAGTAGACTAGTCAAGAAGAAGAAGTATAAATGAAGAGTAATGCTTAACTTAATGAATAATAAAGGAAAAGGTGTGCACATTAATTTTTGTTTGTGGCCTCTCAAACTGGCAAAGAGTGTTTGCTTGGTAGTGAGGGTGAGGCCATTTAACCAACATATATCAAGACACTTAAAAGCATTCATATCTTCCATAGACTAATTCTCCTTCTAAGGATGTGTTCTAATGAGACCATGTGATATGAACACAAAGCTATTGGTCACAGTACACACTCAGCCCTGACCAGTGTGGCTCAGTCAGTTAGGTCTCATTCCAGAAAGCCAAAGGTCACTGGCTTTCCAGAACGACTAATAACACTAATATTAATTTTAATAAGTAGTAGTAGTAGTAGTAGTAGTAGTATTAAATGTCCATTTGAGCTAACATTTTTTATATTTTACTTTTCAGAACAAATGGAAACTGCGACAAAACATTACATCAACTTCCAGTCTTTATATCATACATACCTATCGTGGTGCCTTGGGAATGACCCACATAATACACTTGCTTTTGGCTGGTTTTGTTCAGAACATAGTTAATGGAAGCTGGTAAGTCATAGATGGCCATCTCATGAAAACTGCAACCCAAAAATGGAACTCTTTCACTGAGACGTTGCAGCAAATACAGCAGCACACACATAGGAAGGAGGCAGTGTGACCCCTTATCACAGACCGAACACAGCTGCGGGAGCCCCCCCTGAGTGCAGGAAAGAGAATTCCCAGGACTGCAAAAGCTCCCGGGGCCCCTTCCAAATGGGACTTACATCGTAAATGAATTCCACCCATTTTTGAACTTTTCTCTAAATTGGGTCAAACAGTATGTATTCTTCTATATTAGGCTACACCCAAACTGCCGCACATAGTTATAGGTTGTTCGTTGTGCAAACATACCACACTTAATTTGCCCATTCCTTGCTAATGGGCATTTGGTAGTTTTTAACTTTTCACTATCACAAACAGTTGTCACACATGTCATTGGCAAAAGCTCTTGGTCTTGCATTTGGTGGCCCTAGGTGGGCTCTGCTGTACACCTGCAAAGCAAGACTGGAGGATCCACAGCCTGGCCTTCTCTCACCTGGTATCAAGACAGAGCCCTGGACCTGGTGTGCAGGAGAGCGTCTTTGTCATCGGGAGAGTGACTCGTGCATTGCTGCCACCACTCATGATGGTGTGCCAGGCTCTTTGCCTGGATCGCCTCTTTTAACCCCCCAATAACCTGATGAGATAGGTATTCATTATCCCCGCTGTACATGAAGAAAACTCAGACACAGATGGCTTATGTGACAGGCCTGATGTCACACCGTGATTCATCAGTAGAGCCAGAAGCAAAGGAGAGGAGAGGAAATCTTCTGGGTACAGAATAGTGAGCATTTGGAATGTGTGTTGATAAAGGAAGGAAGAAGGTTATGGGACATAATTCACTCAGCAGCTCCCACACCACCAGCAATGCCAAAATAGCTAAAACATTTCTGATTGAATCTAAATCTCAGTGTAGTCATTTACTTAAAATTTACCTCACTGCTATTTAGTAAATCCCTAAAAAGGTTTCCAATCTTTCACGATCCATCAGTCTCCTCTCCCATGACCCTGAGTTACCCACCTATCTGCACCCGTGTGTCTGTTGAGAGCACTAAGGGACTGGAGCCCTGTCACGATCAATCCAAAGATACCTGAAGGCCCAATACTCAGCCTGAAGAACTGAAAGCATCTTGTGTTTCTGAGACCAGGTGTTTCCCCGGCTGTTCCCCATCCACACGTCAAAACCAGCGTCTGCCAGAATGAAGCCCAGGCTGCTGTTGGGTAGGTTTGTGACCCAGTTACTCGAATCTCCCAGCAGGCCATGCTGCAGGAACACCACTGGCTTGGGACCTGAAACACACTCATGTTTAGGAGCAAGCAGCACCTATCTTCAAAACAAACAGGTAATGCATAAATGACCCAAAGCAAATAGTGAAAGAGAGATCAGTTAAAATATTGAGGTGGCAGTGTACTCATATATAACATTACCAAAGAATTTTTTTTTAAACACCACTAGCAAGGTAACAACGAAACCAGACTATTTTTGCACATCTAGTAACAAGACACACTGACTTAATCGTCAAAAAACTGTTAATGTAACTTTAAGAAGTTATGAAATGTTTCTGTACTTTTTTCCAATAGATTTCTCAGAACGCATCCTAACAAAATAAACCAAAAGGAAAAAAATCTCTCACACACAAACTCATAAATATCTACACACATGTATTCATATGTATACACACACATATACATTTATATGTAAACATCTTCTACTCACCCATACCTGAGACAATGATACAGTAGAAAAAACAGACCTGGGAGTAAAAGAAACCTGACCTGCAGCTGCTTACATTGTGTTAAGAACATTGAGTGATTCATTAAGCAAACATATACTGAGTACCAGCTACATGCCCAGCACCTCAACTGTGTGCTGTGGACACAGCAGGGAATAGCGGGAAATGAGAAAAAAAGGAAAGGAAAACCTCATCCTCACGGAGCCAACATTATATTGACCATGAGTTTGAGAGTCAGACACTCCTGGGTTCAAATGTGTCCTTTCCTAGTTCTGATGTGCCCTCTTCAGCAAAGTATTTCAACATCCTCAGAAATTTATGTCATCCCCATTCAGAATGGAAAGGTAATGTGCCCCTTACAGGGAGTAATGAGATATGAGATATTATATGAAACATTCTTAGAAAAATGTCTGACACACAGTAAGACTTCAAGAAACATTAGCTCACATTATTCAGTCACTTAACCAGTCCCAGTCTCAGTTGCATAAATAACTGCTAGGAGGAATAAATGAGATCATTAACTGTATGGTGGAGTGACTGACACATAGGTCAAAATAAATAAGAACTCCCTTTGCCTTCCATCCATCCTTTATAACAGTGAAACACCAGAAATGAGCTGATGATTGAGCGGTCAAATACTTCACGGCCATCTGACTGGGGCCATGACAAGGACAGCGGCAGCACAGAGAGAGAAGCTTCCGGCAGAGCTTAAAGGGGGAAGAAGAGGAAAAGTACAAAATTAGGGACTACTCTGCATGACAGCTATGCAGCCATGATGTATGCAAATGAGAAGTCCAAAATGTCCAAGGAAAATGAGAAGACTCACTGGATAGTCAGATGGGAAGTGAGCTGACAAACTTATTTCTCTAAATCGGATTTCTTTGCGCCTTCTTTGCTGAGAAAAGCTGACTGGAATAACACCGAGGCATTGTCACCTGCTTGTAAGTTCTGAGGTGCTGTGGTGAAAATCCCGTGAAGCTGCCACTATTCCCACTTAGCAGACAGGGAACTGTGGCTAAGAAAAAAGTAATTTGACCACTATGAACCGAGAGACAGTAAGTGTGGGAGTTGGGACAGGAAGTCAGGTAGACCTGGTGCCGGGTCCATGATCGGAAACGTGCTGCGATAGGAAAGGACGTTAGCTGGAGAGGAGTCATTCTACACCATCCAGAAAGTCACTCTACCCCTCAGAGAATGACAGCCTGTGGAGGGGATGCTGTCTTGGAGGGAGCTGAACTGCATGCTTGGAAGGAAGCAATCTCTGCTAGGTGGAGGAGATAGAGAATGGGGACAGGGACATGCTACTCAACTTGGCTGCTCAGGCAATTCCCCCAAGGACCAGCCTGGCCCATGCACTCCAGCACCTGAGGCCTGGTGTGTGACACAGCAAACTGATGTGTCAGGGCCAGGGCTGCCTCCTCTGGCTGTGCCTGCATTTGGTTTGTTTCTCCCAAACTGGCTCTTGGGAGAGCTGGGAACTGACCGAAGGAAAGTCCCAAAGGCACCTTGGAACAGAGAGGGCAAGTGGCGTTCTCATGGTCACCTATATAGTTAGCCACAGAGCCAGCAATGACAGGCAACCCCGTGATGGCCCAACTCAGTACTGCCCGCCTGATTAGGCCCCCACGTGGGCGGCAGTGCAGAGGGGACTGGTCAGGCTATGAAAACGAATCTGCTGAGCCCACAGTTTGAAAAGAGGAAGATGACGAGGGCACGGGTGAGGGAGACTTTAGCAAAAAGGAAATAACTCATGAGAGTGAGTTATTTGGATTGGAGAGTGTCAGGAAGTAGTTCTCTAACTTATTAACAAAACAAATGCAACTTCAATTACAGCATTAATAATTTGGCTATCATGTCAATTTAAATCTGTACAGTCAATAAGTTATAAATGTTTCTTAGATAACGGGTAAACACAGCTGGCAACCAATAGTTCTCAAGCACTCCCTGTACACCTTGCAGAATAGGTGTCCAACCCCATCCTACAGAGGCAGACACCATGGACATCAGAGCCTACGACTGTACCCACTAACTCGGGGAATCATCTCCACGGTGAACTTCAAAGGCCTACTGCTGTGCAGAATGGGGGTGAACAATACGGACAACTTCTAGGATAGGCAGGATATTAAGGGGAGGTATACATCTTCATTTCACAGGCCCCTGTAGATGCTGAATGGCATGGTCAGGCAGTTATGCCCGGGCTCTGAGAAGGTCAATCCTGTGGGACTACACGAGATGAATGAAAACCACCAGGCTGGCAGAAAAGACAGCAGCTGCTGTGTGTGGAGGAGCAGTGGCTAAGCCCTGTGATCATAAAGCCTCCAATAATCTCCACATGAGTCTCTACAGGCAACCAGAGGACCACTGACACAGGACTGAAGGATGCTCACCACACAGCTGCAAACTCTGCTTGTGGCAGCACCACAGTGCAACCAAAACACTGAGAAAAAAACACTTTGAAAAGGGTAGGAGGAATGGTTTCACCTTGTCCTCCATAAACGACTCATGTTTCACTGTATCTTGCAATAATTTGTGGATAATATAGACGCTTGGATTATTTCTGTGTGTATTAAACATACTAATTTCTTAAAAGAAAAGAAGACTGAATATTTTCATATTCTTGTTTTGATATGCTTTCTTTTTTTAATACACAGGAAGCCTTAAAAATGGAAGTGGCTCAAGCCTCTTTTGGGCTCTGAGTTTGTCTCAGGCATCCAGTGAAGTGCTAACAAGAACTCAAGGAGGAGTGGATGGGAGTCAGGAGTGATTCTGCAGTTTCTAGCCGAGGTCATGTGGAGGGTGATGGTGGTATTAATAGAGGAGGAAGTCAGGAGAGGAAGTGGCATGAATGAGAAGGTGATGAGTTCTGTGTGAAGGACTTTATGACTTCGTCTCAAATGAGCCAAGTAACACCAACAACACTGTTGCTGACTATGAGTGAGGACAATGAAGAGCCTCTGCCTTGGACCACGAAATGCAAACCAGCTGTCAGAGAAAACCCCAGGCAGGGTCAGGAAAACCACAGGTTCCTTTAGATCACTGAGTCTCTTGTCCCAGATTTCCTCTGAAACTCCCCTCAGAGCCAGCTCACCGCAGGTATTATATAAACACCACTGAGGCCTCTGAAGAAGAGAAGAAGAAGGTGGGAACCTAATGCTATGGCCAGATTTAGGGTACTCTCTCTTCCCCATTTTGGAGACCAATGTTATCCACTGCCCCACACCTCTGCCAAAACAAAACAAAATGCCAGTAAAACAAAAAGAAGGTAGAACATAGCCTATAGAAGTAAAGAGTGATAAAGATAGAAGGGAAACAGCCAATTGACTATTTTTACAGATGAAGAACCCTAGGCCCACACACGTGAAATCACACAAGCACTTAGGGGCTGACACAGCCCTAGCACTGAGGTCTCCCAACTTTTCTTCCTACCCCCTGGGGATGAATGCAAAATCGTGCTCACTCTCTTCATATTCCGGGCCATAGTACCTTCCCCTGCAATGGTCTTGATACATATACACAGGGCCTGTGGCTCTACTTGCTTTTAATTGCTGTATGGACAGAGAAGCTTGGAGGTGGCAATAGGATAAAAAGAGGAGGCACAGTCTCTAATCTTGCTCTTACTGAGTATCCCTGCATCTTTTAACAATGACTTACATTGCTAATTATTCTAGTCAATTAACCATTTTTAAGAGAAATAATATCAAGACATATTTTTCTTTATATGGGATCTGAAGTCAGTATACAGAGTTTACTTTAGACAAAAAAAGAAAAGGAAGCATCATATGACCACTGTAGAATGAAATACGAGGTTTGTCTGGAAAAACTCAAGCCATTGTCAATATAATGAGAATGGTTTGCACGACATTGATGCAACCTGGCTGCCAAGAAGAGTGGACTGGAATGAAAATTCATGAACAATGATGACTTCCCTGTTCTAGATAGTGGGGGCAGTAGATGCTATTGAGTGAGCATTTGTACTGTGTGGCTGTTGCATTCAAATTGACTGCATCAAATTTCGCACTAAGCTTGAACATTCCTCTGCAGAAATGATTCAGATGATTCAAAAGCCACAGCTATGGACAACTGGTGATTGGCAACTTCATCACAACAATGTGCCCACTTATGAATTAGATCTTGTGCAGAGATTTCTGATGAAACATCCAGTCAGCCAGGTGACTCAGCCCCCCTACATCCCAGCGCACATTTGGCGCCCTATAACTTCTGGATTTCCCCAAAACTAAAATCACCTTTGAAAGGAAAGAGATTTCAGATCATTGTTGAGATTAAGGAAAATACAACAGGGCTGCTGATGGAGATTGGGAGAACTGTGTGAGGTCCCAAGGTGCCTGCTTTGAAGGGGACTAAGGCGTCATTGTCCTATGTACAATGGTTCTTGTATCTTCTTCAGTAAATGTCTCTGTTTTTCATAGGACATGACTAGACATCATCTGGACATACCTCGTGTATGTTTTGTGTGTTTGAGCACAAATTATATATAGAAGCCCTCACTATAGCTCACTATTCATTTCTGTGATATGCTGACAAAAGGGAAGCTTAATAACGTGTACCTGTAAATCATAGAAATCTTAAGAATTAGAAGTTAAATTTCAAAAAGAGCAAGGGCCATTTTAAACATCATTAAAAGCCTTATTATAGTTAGAATTTATGGAAAAAGAAATAGGCAAGTCAGATATTAAAAAAAAAACAGAAAATGATCATTAATGACGTTTTTAACTTTGCTTTGACTACTAATTTGGGAGGGAATTGAGACAAAGACGGCACTTCTGCTCGTATAAAAATTTACCTAAAGAGGACATCCGGCAAGATGGAGGAATAGGTGGGCGCACTGTACCTCCTTGCACAACTAAGATTAGAACAACAACAATTTACAGCTAAAATAACATTCAGAACTGACAGAGGATTTATCTGAATGGAAGTCGGACAGCCAAGAAGTTGAAGTAGACCTGTTCAGTTCATCCAGACTGGTAGGAGAGGATGAGCCTGGCGGGCGCGGGTCGGCGGCGCGCGGAGGTTGGGGGAAACTTGGTGCAAAATCGGCGCAAAAGCCATCCGGCACGCAAGAACACAGCGGTGGTCCCTGAGTACCCAAGCTGCGGCTGGCGGACCCAGTGAGGCGGTGATTGTGGACCAGGGCAGAGCTCGCAGCCCAGGGTCCCAGAGAAGGGACTGAGATCCCAGGAGAACTGAACTACCGCCATTGTTTCCTCCCGCCCCCACATATAACGTCACAATCTAGCAACTGGGGTGCCCAGCCCCAGTGAACACCTAAGGCTCTGCCCCTCACCGTAACAAGAGCGAACAGACCAAAAAAAAAAAAAAAAGAGAGAGAGAGAGAGTGATGGCTCAAATAGATGAACAAATCAGTGCCCCAGAACTCATCCTTTTGAGCGACCAAGAAATAGCTAACCTATCAGATGCACAGTTCAAAACACTGGTGATCAGAAAGCTCACAGAACTGGTTGATTTTAGGCTCAAATTATATGAAAAGATGCAGGTTACCATAAAAGAGATGCAGGAAGATACACGGAGGATAGCCAATAGTGAAGGGAAGGAAACTGAGTCTCAAAACAATACAGTGGACCAGAAGGAAAATAGAATCAACCAAGTAGGAAAGCATGATGAAATAAGAACTCAAAAAAACGAGGAGAAGCTTAGGAGCCTCCAGGACATCTTTAAATGTTGCAACATCCGAATTATAGGGGTACCAGAAGGGGAAGGGGAAAAGCAACAAATTGAGCACGTATTTGAACAAATAATAAAGGAGAACTTCCCCATTCTGGCAAAGGAAATAGTCTTCCACGAAATCCAGGAAGCTCAGAGAGCCCCAAAGAAGTTGGACCCAAGAAGAAACACACCAAGGCACATCATAATTACGTTAGCCAAGGTAAAAACGAAGGAGAGCATCCTAGAAGCAGCAAGAGATAAGGGAACAGTAACCTACAAAGGAGTTCCCATCAGACTGTCAGCTGATTTCTCAAAAGAAACCTTACAGGCAAGAAGGGGCTGGAAAGAAATATTCCAAGTCATGAAAGACAAGGACTTACATCCCAGATTGCTCTATCCAGCAAAGCTCTCATTTAGAATGGAAGGGCAGCTAAAGTGTTTCTCAGATAAGGTCAAGTTAAAGGAGTTCATCATCACCAAGCCCTTATTTTATGAAATGCTAAAGGGACTTATCTAAGAAAAGAAGATAAAGAAAAAACATGTATAGTAAAAGGACAGCAAACTCACAATTATTAACAACCATACCTAAAGCAAAACCAAAAGAAACTAAGCAAACAACTAGAACAGGAACAGAACCACAGAAATGGAGGTCACATGGAGGGTTAACAACAGGGGGGGTGGGAGGAGGACAGCGGGGGAAAAGGTATAGAGAATAAGTAGCATAGAATGTAGGTTGAGAATAGATAGGGGGAGGGCAAGAATAGTATGGGAAATGTAGAAGCTAAAGAACTCATAAGTATGACACATGGACATGAACTAAAGGGGGGGAAAATGTGGGTGGGAGAGGGAGTACAGGGTGGAGGGGAGAGAAGGGGGAAATGGGACAACTGTAATAGCATAATCAATAAAATATATTAAAAAATTTAACTAAAGAAGAGACAATTATCCAATTACCTTAATCTCAACATTTACTTATTAAGGAAAGTTTCTAGACCCAGAAAATGTTCAAGATTAAGCTACATCTGGAGAGGATTAAATAAGAATCAGATCTTTATTCTGATATTTAACAATTTCAAGTAATCTTTCTAGAAATTCTTTAATCTAGTTACTGATATAAAAACTGGCCCAATTCCTGCCTTGACAAAAAACACCCTTACCTTTGTCAGAATGGTCCTTCCTCCCATGAGGAATTCGGTGGAGGCAAAGAATGTATCCATCTTCTGTCTCCACGAGGTGTTCCTCACTAGGAAACCCCCAGGAGGAGATAATTTCACTCTATGGAGAAAATACGTAATTATAGCAGAAGGTCTATGGATAGAATCTGACAAAATCTCCCACATTCACAGGCAAAGAAGACACGATGTCAAGGACAGTCTCCAGGCTTTGTTTAAGAAATTGAACTGTCAGTCTGCTAAGTCTAGTCACACTCCCATCGCCAGAGGAAATCCTCCACGTGTTTCATCCCTGCGTTCTATTCCTCAGTGTTTGGTGAAACCTATGGTCACCCCAGCATGTTCTACAACAAGGGTGACTAATTCTGCCACAGCTGTGGGCCTCTTTGTTTCCATCCTGGCCCCCAGGCACAAATAAACACTCTCTTTCTTTTCAAAGTATGCCAGCCAATACTGTGGTCTACCTCCATTTTTATTTTAAAAGGCCCCATCCTGGTCTTTAAGTAATCTCTATTACCAGGATACTTTGCACCCAAACAAGGTATTTCCAAGCTTTATGGTTTACTTAGGATTAAAAACTTTGAAATGTCTTCATTACTGAAGGGATTGTTTTTGTTTCTCTGTTCTAACAAAATGTTGTTTTCAGATCTTTTCATTTTGATATTGAACTGTGCTTCCTGGACATTGCTAATCACGATCCTTGTTCAATGTATTGGAAAGCAGCTCCCAGTAGTAATGTTCTTGCAAAGTTTTGACACTCTTTTATTGTTCTTTAAACAGATTTAGTGAGACTTAAGAATTAAACAAATCTATACAAATGTCATTTATTGCTCAGTAAGAAGCATGTAGTTTTCACAGTAAGGGGCAACCTGTAAAATACACACCACCTGTGAGGAGAGTCTAGCAAACTGAATCTAAGCTTCAGAGAACTAGAAAAGCACTGAGATATCAAGCAATGAGAGCGTGTGGCTCCACGTAACCCTGAATTTAAGAACATACTTAACACTTGTCACATACATTCAAAAGCAGGTGACTTTGAGAGACCTACCACATTCATATTTGTTTCAGGATCCACAGGTGGTGTATTCCCTCTGGATGTCTCAGAATGCAGGGTCCCAAGGGCCAAACAGAACACCAAACCCAAAAGCCACATTTTCATTCTGTATAAAACAGTCCATTGTTATTTGTCCAAATTTTACTGCACATAATTACATTCATAGATTAATTTCCCATAGAGAGTTCAGAACCAGGTTCAGGGCAAATAAACCTTAGGTGAAAGGCAGATATGAAACAACTGACTCCAATCACATCTGGAAGCGCAAAAAGGAGGGATTCTTTTACTAGGAGACCCACCACCCCCACCTGCTGCCCCCAGTTACTATGTGACCTTTGGAGCCCAGCACACCTACTCACTGCTTCATCACGAGGTTAAATAAGTTATTACTGGAGCGGTAGCAGAAGGCCGCTCACTGTAGAGGAAACTAGGCTGAGAAAAAGGAAGATCCTCAAAAATCCCGAGCATGTTAACCTCCCGCCTTTTTTTCTCTAATTGTGATATCAACACTTGTGAGTTTGGCCAGTATTAGCTTTTGTCACCACTACCTACTAACTTCCATTCTTGCTCCAAAGTATGTGTGAGGATTCAAATTTGTCACCCAAAGGGAAAAAGTGAAATGAAAGAAAAGAGCCTACTAGAGGAACAGAGGGAGAGAAGACCACCCCTCTCCCCTCCTGGGACCCTCCAACCACTGACAAAGACCATCTGGTTTCTGGCTGTGGCAGCACAGAATCACAGCATGGCCGAGAACTGGGGATGGAGATTACAGGCACAGCGAAGGGACTCTCCCAAGGACACCCATATGGTTAGACACAAGGCTGGGATTACAGCCTGGGCCTCTGGCATTGTTTCAAGTAAATATAACCACTTAAAAAGGTCCATGTGTGTATGTCCACACAAAGTCTTGGACAAAAATGTTTATCACAGTCCAGCTTGTGTGGCTCAGATGGTTGGCGCATCCTTCCATGCACAGAAAGGCCGAAAGGCAACTGTCAGGCACATGCCTGGGCTGTGGGTTCAGTCCTGCTTGGGGCACATGCAGGAGGCAACCAATCTATGTTTCTCTCTCTCTCTCTGTGTCTTTGGAATCAATAAATATATATTTTAAGTGTTTATAACAGGTTATGTATCATAGCCCAAAACTGGAAAATCCCAAATGCCCCAAATGAGTGAATTGGTAAGCATATTATGGTGTATACACACTACTCAGCAATACAGAGGAATGAACACAGTAACATGGATAAATCTCAAAATAACTCTGGTGAGAGAAGCCAGACTTCCCCCCAAAAAATCCTATATATGATTCCATTTACATAAAACTCTAGAAAATGCAACCTAATCTATTTTGACAGAAAGCTGATCAATGGCTGCCAGAGGGGAAAAGAATTGGGAGGAGGGAGTTACAAAGGGCTATGCACAGGCAGGCTTTGGGGGTGGGGGTAGGGCGTGATGGACAGGTTTATTATATTGAATTTACTGATGGTTGCACGTCTGTGGACATATATCAAAGCTTATAAAATTGTACATTTAAAATATGTCTTGCTATTGAATGTCAATTAATACAATACAGCTGTTTTTAAAGACTATGCTTAAACCGAGTACACGCATACCTCGGTGATAGGAGGGTTTGGTTCCAGACCTTCCCAATCCAGTGAGTATGGCAACAGAGCTTTATTTGTTTATTCAATCTGGAAACAAACTCCAAATATCTCCAAGGTATGCCTGTATTCTACAAATCTGAAGAAACTGGTTCTCAGGAAGATGCAAAAGCGACCTGACACCTTCTTTCATGCAACTCCTGCTGCTGCTGCACTTATTTGTCCAAGCAGTGGCGAAGCCCACACTTGTAGATGGGGGAACGTTATCTTGGGGTCTGCACTGGCAAAGCAAGCTCACTTGCATTTATGCAAAAGTTTGTATTTCTTTATGGCAGTTAGAAGGGCTAACTTTTATTTTAAATATAACCTCTCAAAAATCTGTTATTACCAGGAATTTAGTCGATTGAAAAGAAAAATGAAAGGTTATAAGCACAATTTAAAACAATGAGGCATCCAGCACTAGCCACTTTCCATTCAGCACCTGTACTACAGCACCTGGACCCGCTGTCCACAGAGGACTCTCTCCACAGTAACAGCTGAAGCTACTCCAGGAAATATGGCCTACCTAAGTTTTCCTTCCTACACTACACTAACCAAGCTACTAATCAACCTACACTTTCTCAACCTACTAGTCAAGTGATTACCATAAAGATGAAGATTGACAGGGCTAAATGGAGGAAAAACCCTTTCAGGCTGGATTCCAGGGGCTTTTCTGGACTCCCTCAGCCACTTTCACTCACTTCTTTCTCTATTGTAACAACCCAATTATCTGCCCTCATTTCAGCCAAGCTGGAGGGCACAGTGGGTGTCTCATTCTACTTTAATCTCTAGGACCTATCCAAGTGCTACTCACATATGAGATGCACAGTCCAGATTTTGCAGTATGGAGTAGGAGCGGTCCAACAGTCCAGTGGCTGAAGAAAAGCCCCAAAGCAGTTTGTCATAGAGCTTAATAATAACAACAACAGCATCAACAACAGCAACAATAACATCGACTCCCATTTAAGCTCTTGCTATGTGCCAGACCCCACAGGCAGCGCTTATGACCTACTATTTTAATTACTCCTCCACCACTCTATGCAGCAGCCTTCAATACTTTTTGCAGGAAACTGCGGCTCAACCAAGTTAAGTACTGGACGCAAAGTGCCAACTGGTTAAACAGTTGGAATTTTCACCAGCACCAATGCCAAAGTTCACTCTCGACCAGGTCGTGAGTTCACAAGTTAGTAAGGCCGGGCAGGCTGCCTGAGGGAGCTAACGGGAGTAGAGGGCCAAGAGGAAGCCGGGAATCCAGAATCCTGGCTGTCACGGCAGTCGAAAGGCTCTGGGCAGCTTCCCTGTGCAGACCACGCCTGTCAGGGAATCAGAGGGCACCTGGGGAGAAGGCTACAACTTCGGAGAGCTTCCGACTCCTGGGTCGCTGCGATGTGGCTGGGCCACCCGCAATGTGCACGAGTAAGGTGCCTAGAGCCAGCAGAGGCTTGGGACGGCGGAACTGAAACCCCAGGAGTGGTGCCTACGCTCCCCTGGAGCCCGCAGGATGGATTCGAACTGCAGCACTCACACTTGGCAGAGCAGCTGGGGCAAGCACTCACCTGGAGCCGCCCTCCCCTCACGCTGTCCAAAGCCGCGGTGCCAGCCAGCAGAAGCCGGGCCTCTTAGAGTGGCCCTGGAGAGGGCGGAGACAGTTCCACCCGAGGGCGGGCGTCCACCCCGGCCTCAGGCTCTTAGCGCCAATCAGAACGGCCCGCCACCCGGAAGTGCAGCGACCACTCCCCGCTTTAGCTGAAAAAGGCGGTTCCCGAGGAGGCCCTGGGTCCCTGGAAAGCCAGAGCCACTGGCGGGCTGGAGCTGTAGGGCAGCCTGGGCACTACCTCCCAGGACGCGGCAGATCGCCGCCTAAACAGGGTAGCTAAGCCCTAGTCTCTTAGCTCTGCACCTGGAGCTACTTCTGTAGGGCCCACACCCTCTGCTTCAAATTACATACTCCATATGAAACACTTAGCATTGTGATTGATGCAAAGAGATCTTGCTGTACATTTTATTGTTATTGCCAAATGTGCCAAGCATTATTGAGACACTACGGGTACAGCAGCCAAGAAAACAAGACCCCTGTCCTCCTGCCTACATTCTAATGAGAAGAAGCATACCACGAATAAATAACTATATAAAATAAAATAGCAGGAAGCGCTATGAAGATCAACAAAAGGGAGTAAAAGGGGTAGGTAATGAAAGAAAATGCAATGTTACATGTAAGGTAATCAGAAAAGGACTGATGAAGTGACATCTAAACACAAACAGAAAGGTGTTTTCAGAGCAGAGTAGGGAGTGGAGACTGATGCAGAGAGGAGGGAGGGTGGAAGAGGAGGAGGAAGAGAGAGGGAGACAGAGAGAGAGAGAGGAGCGCCAGCCTCCAGGATCCAAGGTCTTCAAAGGGTTCCCTTGAAGTCTTGGGCTGAGTACCAATTCGGTGCTGCATGTAAAAACACTACACAAGATCAAGAAAAGACCCACTTAAAGGAAACAAATGGGAAGCCCTGCCCCAAGTTCACACAAGATTGGGAAGAGTTTTCAGGTTCCATCTGGCCAGAATGGGGAAATCCTGTAATGTAAAGGCACTAGGTAAGAGTCAAAAGGATATCACCTTGATGTTGGAACAAAATTAGCCCTGAAGTAAGGACACTTAAATATAAGAGTCCTGAAACACACCCTCAAATTATATTTTACCAGGATGCCAAGACAATTCTGTGGGGAAAGAATAATCTTTTAATAAATGTTGCTGGGGAAATCAGATAGCCTTACCTCATATCTTACACAAAGTTAACTCAAAATGGACCATAGACATACATTTGAGACTTAAAACTGTTGAAATTCTTGGGTGGTGAAGGGGGCATGGAGAAAATAGTAGGTTTGCCAAAGATTTTTAAAACACAATATAAAAAAAAGACAACCCATGAAAGAAAGAAAATCAACAAATTGGACTTTTTCAAATTAAAAGCTTGATTCTTTGAAAGACACTTTATAACCAGAATGAGATAGCACTTCGTATCCACTGGGATGACTATAATCAAAGACGTACAATAACAAGTGTTGCAGAGGATGTGGAGAAATTGGAACCCTCACACACAGCTAGTGGGGATGTAAAATGGCACAGGCACTTCGGAAAACAATCTGCAGTTCCTCAAAAGGTTAAATATCCAGTTTCCATGTGGCACAGCAATTTTACTCCTATGTATCTATCAGCCCAAGACTAAGAAGAACTTATGTCCACATAAAAATTTGTCCATGAATGTCCATAAAGCATTCATAATAGCCAAAGGGTAGACACATGTCTACCAACTGATGACTGGATACATGAAATGTGATATATCCATACAATGGAATATTATTGCATAATTTTAAAATGCAGTACTGATACATGCTGCAACATGGATGAAGCTTGAGAACATGCTAAGTGAAGACAAGCCAGTCACAAAAACACAAAACAAAACACTCTATTTATATGAAATGTCCCAAATAGGCAAATTGATAGAAACAGAAAGTAGATTAGTGGTTGCCTAGGGACAGTGGTGGGGGATGGGAAGAGAGTGGGTTGATGCCTGCAGGGTGTGGGGTTCCTTCTTTCGGATATGAAAGTGTTCTAAAAATAATGGTGGTGAAGGCTATACAGCTCTGAATAAACTGAAAGTCATTCAGTTATACACTTTAAATGGGTGGATTGTGTGGTATGTGAATTATATCTCAATAAAGCTGCTTTTAAAAACTATAAAAATCATGAGATGTTCTCCTTACAATTTAATAAGAAGACTAAAAGCCCAAACAAAATGGGCAAAAGATGGAACACAGCACCATAGTAGATATACACATGGCAAATAAACACATGAACATATGCTCACCATCATCAGTCATCAAGGAAATGCAAATTAAAGCCACAATAAGATATCACTGTTCTACCCATGAGAATGTCTAAAATTAAAAAGTGTTGAAAAGCATGCAGAGTAACTAGAAATCTCACACATTACTAATGGGAATGTAAAGTGGTCAGCCACTTTAGAAAACAATTTGAAAGGAAATAAATTTGCCTCCTATATGACTAGCTATTCTACCCCTAAGTGGAAATGAGAATTTCCCAACAGAAATACAAATTATTTGTATACAAATGATCTTTGTAGTTTTATTTGTAACAAGCAAAAATGAGAGGCTACACGTATGTCCATCAACAGGTAAATGGGTAAACAACTTGTGATATATCCATACAGTGGGTTACTCAGCAATAAAAAATAATGAACTATCTTTTAATCCTCACTTGAGGATATGTTTACTGATTTTTTTAAAGATTTTGTTTATTTATTTTTAGAGAGGGAAAGGACGGAGAAAGAGAGAGAGAAACATCAATGTGCGGTTGCTGGGGGCTATGGCCTGCAACCCAGGCATGTACCCTGACTGGGAATCGAACCTGCGACACTATGTTTACTGATTTTAGACAGAAGAGGAAGGGAGTGAGAGAGAGACACACATACATATTGATGTGAGAGAGAAAGATCAATCAGTTGCCTCCAGTATGCACCCTGACCAGGTATAGAACCCACAACCTAGGTATGAGTCCTGACCAGGAATCAAACCCACAAACTTTTGGTGTATGAGACAGTTGTCTACTCTATGGAGCTACTTGCCCTGGCCAGGGCAAAAATAATGAACTATTGACACACACAGCAACATGTATGACTCAAAATAGTTATGCTGAGACAAATGAAACAGACAAAAAAATCTAATACTGTATTATACTGTAATAATACTATATTATTTCACTTAGAGAAAATTCTAGAAAATCTAAGCTAACCCACATTGACAGAAGGAAGATAAGTGGTTGCTTGGAAAGGACATATTTTGGGGGGGAAGTGGTGGCGGGAGGAGGTCAGATCACAAAGTAACATGAAGACAGTTTTGGAGGGAGTAGATATGTTTACTATCTTAATTGTGGTGTGGGCACTGAAACAGAGCCCAGTTGTAGCATTTCTTCTCAGCCCCACACACCTGGTCATCTTGCATTTCGCAAGCTTGTTTAGAAGCACTGGTTTAGGAATGAGTCTTTTCTCAGAAAGTTTAATTTCCTAATCCAACTTCTTCCTTCCTCCAATCCATCCTCCTACATCGAGTCACTCATCACAGATTTGCCACCTCTAAACTCTCATACTATCATGAAAAGTCATTAAGATTTTTATATGCAGTAATCATGGTTTCAATTTGAGATGTACCAAAATACTCTCACAATTTTATTGTTATTTGTTATATCATAGGTATTGGACTTTACCTACAAATGTTTCATCTTGTGAAAAACTAGTCTTTGGTGGATTGCTACTGAATATTTAGAGGTAACAAGTTCCCTGTGTTTGGATCTTTGGTTAGGTTCATGTTCAGGAAAACAACTTGTTCTCTGAGATTCTTTCTGTTTACCATGGTAGAAACTACCCCTCACCTCTAACTCTGCCAAACATATCATGCAAAGGCAATAAAACAAATATACACAGAAAGGTATGATTAACTACAGTTGCTTGAGAAGCACAGATTAGTTTAAAGAAGTGCTAACAGCATATTAAATCAGTCAACATACTGCATGAACCAAGAGCAACAGAAAGAATGCTCTTGAGGACTTGTATTCTTTTATTTTTCTTCTACATTTTAAAAACATGTTCATTGAATCCATAGAATATCTGTGGAGCACTCATTATGTGCAAGGGTTAGGTTTAAAGATTATGAGAGACTTCATGAGTCTTCTTCCTGACCTGCTTCTTTTGGTTGATATTTGTGTCTTGGAGCTACTGATAGCAAGATGTCTTCAAGGAAATGCTAAAACTGGGCACCCTGCCTCCAACTTCAAAGCCATAGCTGTTATGCCAGATGATCAGTTCAAAGGTATCAGCCTCTCTGACTACAGAGGAAAATATGTGGTTGCCCTCTTGACTTTACCTTTGTATGCTCCATGGAGATCGTTGCTTTCAGTGACAGGGCAGAAGAATTTAAGAAACTCCACTGCCAAGTGATTGGGGCTTCTGTAGATTCTTGCTTCGATCACCTTGCATTCATGGATCAACACACCCAGGAAACAAGGAGGACTGGTACCCAGGGACATTCCCTTGATGTCAGACCCCAAGCACACCATTGCTCAGGACTATGGGGTCTTAAAGGCTAATGAAGGCATCTCATTCACAGGCCTCTTTATCACTGATGAAAAAAGGTATGCTTCACCAGATCACTGTAAATGTCCTTCCTGTTGGCCCCTCTGTGGATGAGACTCTGAGAATATTTCAGGCTTTCCAGTACATTGACAAACAAGGGGAAGTGTGCCCAGCTGGTTGGAAACCTGGCAGTGATACCATCAAGCCTGGTGTCCAGAAGAGCAAACGATAGTTCTCCAAGCAGAGGTCAGCACAGGATCATTACATGGTCATGGCGGCAGTGTAGAGCCTTCAGAACAAAACCTCTCTTTTCCTACTGTCATGCTTTAAACCCAAGATCTCAGATTTGGGCCGGATGTGTCCTGGGACAGGGTAAGACTTTCCTGTTGGGTGTGGGGAGGCCAGCCTTTCTTTTTCTGCAGGAAATGGCCTGAACTAATGTAGCAGGCCAACTGCTACATTAGTGGGTGTACAATAGTGGGGCGAAACCTTTTATTTCACGTAGTTTCTATTCACATTGAAGTGATACTTGAATCTTCATGGTTGAAGGATATTCTTGTAGACAATTTCACCCAGACCACAATTTTATAGTTTACTCTTTCTAACATTTCTCAAATCTGAAGAATTGAGCTATTAATGGAAAAAAAGGCCTTTTATTTTATCGGGAACTGAGATGAGAACTACCTTCAATACCCAATGTATCTATTTTGGAAAAAAGAAGAGTTTCCTCTGCTTTTTTGCCAGTAGCTTCTGTTAAAATGGTAGTCCTGGTGCCTGTGTGAAGCAAGTCTCTTTCAGTGGCAAGTAGAGTAAATGAAGTGGCCACTGGACAACATGATTCCTTTTTCTCTCTCCTAGACCACTTGGTGAAGATAATGTAATAAATATAGTGACTACAGCAAAAAATGCAGGTGTTTTTTCTCTGCTTCTTGCTAAGTGGCCCCAAGTTTCACACTAGTGGCAGGTGGACCTGGTTCTCAGCATAGACTTTCCAAGATGCCTCTAATCCACCAAAGGCAAATGCCAACCACAGATCATTTTGCAGCTCCTGCAAAGTGGCTCCAGGCAAGGCACAGGCAGCACAAGCCCTTGGCCTGCACTGGAGCCTTTCCCAAGAGGCCCCAGAGCCAACACAATTGGTGGCCGACTTCAGGTCACACCAGAGTACCATCCAATTAAGTTCACAATTGACACACCCAAAGAATGACTTTGCCAGGCACCAGGCTCTGCTAAAGCAAAGTACCTTCCATTGGGTCAGCTGCCACAAAACAGCTTCTCAGCTATAGTCATAGTCAGTCTTCATGGCCAGTCAGTCTGAAAGTCACTTTCACCCACTGACATGCCAACAGCAATCAAGGGTCAACAAGAGGGTACCCGCAACCCATACAAGAAACACCGCTAGAGTACTCAGCCCAGGTCAATTGGGAGATTGCACCATGAGGTCATACAGGACACCTACTGCATAAGGACACTCTGCCAAGACTAGGAGATATAGCACTTCCACCTATTACACAAAAACAGCCAAAATGGGGAGACAAAGAAACATCTTTGAAATGAAAGAACAGGAGAAAACCTCAGGAAAAAAAACTAAATGAAATGGAGGCAAACAATGTATTATACAGAGGTCAAAACACCAGTTATAAAGTTGCTCAATGAACTTAAGGGAAGAATAAATTAACTCAGTGAGAGCCTCAACAGAGAGATAGAAATTTTTTAATAAACAAAAGTGAAGACTACAATAACTGAAATGAAGAATACATGAGATGAAATCAGCAGCATATTAGATGAAGCAGAGGATCAAATTAGCAATTTGAGAGACAAGGTAGGAGAAAATGCCCGAATGCAACAGCAAAAGATAAAAAAAAATTTTAAATGCGTACACTGTAAGGGGCTCTTGAGAAAATGTGAAGTATACCAAATTTGCATCATACAAGAAGGAAGACACAGAGCAAGGATTGAAAAGCTGCCTGAAGAAATAATGACTAAAAATTTCCTTAACCTGGTGAAGGAAAGAGACATACACATCCAGGAGTCAGAGAGAGTCCCAAACAAGATGAACCCAAAGAGGCCCTCACCAAGACACATCAAAATTAAAACACCAAAAGTTAAAAGCAAAAAGAGAATCTTAAAGGCAGAAAGAGAAAAGCAGTTAGTTACCTACAAGGGAGCTTTCATGAGTCTGTCAGCTGATTTCTAAACAGAAACTTTACAGGTCCAAAGGGACTGATGCAAAATATTCAAAGTGATGAAAAGCCAGGACCCACAACCGAAGTTTCTCTATCCAGTCAGGCTACCATTTAGATTTAAGGGCAGACTAAGAGGATCCCAGACAAGAAACACACAAAGGAATTCATCAGCACCAAAACAGTATTATAAGAAATGTTAAAATTTCTGTTCAAAATGGCAGCATAGGTAAACGTGGCTCACCCCCTCACGCAACCACATTAAACTTACAACTAAACTATAGAACAATCACCACTCAGGACTGACAGTAATCGAGTTGAGTGGAAGTCACACAGCTATCGAATTAAAGGAACCACATCCATCCAGACTGGTAGGAAGGGCATAGACATGGAATAGGCTGGCCCCACATCCACATGTGGTGTATAAAAATTTGAAAGGTATATCTTGTGAGCAAAGCATCCCAGCCCCACACCAGGTCCCCCAGCCCATGGTTACAGTGCCCACACTTCCCCACATAAGTCCCCACAACTTCTGGCTGCAAAACCAGTGGGGATTGAGGTGGTAGAAAACAACTCCTGGAGTCCTAAGCAGTTCCTCTTAAAGAATCCCTGTGTGGACTTACTGAGACTCACTTTTCTCTGAGTTCTAGGCCCTGGGTAGCAGCTTGAAAAGCACTAGTGACATACAGGGATGAACTGAAGTGCTTGGCAGCAAGGCAAAAGCTAAAAAACAGCTCTGTAGCCCTAGCTGACGTATCTCAGTGGATTGAGCAGGGGCTGGGAACCAAATGTTGCAGGCTCAATTCCCAGTCAGGGTACATGCCTGGGTTGCAGGCCATGACTCCCAGTGCCACACATTGATGTTTCTCTTTCTCTTTCTCCCTCCCTTCCCTCTCTAAAAATAAATAAATAAAACCTTTTAAAAAGAAGATATACCAAAACACTGGATTCACATAATTCAAACAACAACAACAACGACAAGAAAAAAAACAGCTTTCTCCCAGTCAGAAATCTGGGCAGAGGCTATTGTCCTGTTTCTGAGCCCTCCCCTGACAGAGTCACTGAGCTGGTAAGCTGGATCCATCTCTGAAACCCCATCAACTGGGTTAACACTGCTTGTCCCACCCTGGAGATTCCTTGAGGCTCTATCCCACCCAAGTCACAGCTGTTAACTGTGGCTTTCCTATATGAATGACTGGCTTTGGCTCATGCTTTGCAACTTCCTGAGTCCTTTCAAAGAAGCAACAGCCAGCCATTGCAAAAAAAAATTTCTCACTGAAAAAGGCAAATACATATAAAAGCAGTGGATTGATCAACTAACTATAAAGCTATTACAAAGGTAAAAGGCAAAACTAGAAAAAATCTGTGTCATTACTACAATAAACTAATGGATACAAACACACATGCACAAAAGAAGTAAAAAATAATACTAAAAATGTAAATGTGGAGGGAGGGATAAGAGAAATGGTGATGATTTTTGAACATGTTTGAACTTAAGCCATTGCCAGCTTAAAATATGCTGTTACAAACACTGTTTGGTATATATAAAGCATGTGCTAACCACAAAGCAAAAATCTATAGATGCTATATGAGAAATAAAGGAATCCAAACACCATGTACAGAAAGATATCAATATATAAGAGTGGAGAGCAGGAGAAAAAGAAAACAATAGAGACTACAAAATCAATCAGAAAACAATTAATAAATGGCAATAACACATATTTATCAATAATTACTTTAAATGTAAATGAAATCAAAAGACATAGGGTCACTGAATGGATAAGAAGACAAGACTCACACACATGATGCCTATGTGAGATCGACCTCAGACCAAAGGGATGAAGAAGATATCTGAAGAAATCCAAAACATTAATTCCAAAAGATACATTGTAGGTTCAATGTTGCAATGAACCTACAGATGTAGGTTTTACAACATTATTTACAACAGCCCACATATACAAGCAACCTAAGTATCCATCAGTAGATGAATGAATAAACAAGATATGGTACAGATATACAATAGAAATGTACTTTGCCATAGAAAATTAATGCTAACATTTGAGACAATGTGGAGGGACCTAGAGGGTGTTGTGCGGAGTGAATCTGAAAAAAAAACAGAGAAAGAAATGAACAAACAAAACAGAGATAAATTCATTGATACAGAAAACAAACTGATGGTTTCCAGGTGGGAGAGGATTTAGGAGGGTGAAAAGGGTGAAGGGATTAGGAAATACAAAGTGGCAGTCACAAAACAGTCAGGGGACATCAAGTACAGCACGGGGAACATAGTCATAACATTGTGATAGCTGTGTGCACTGTCAGGTGGGTGCTGGGCTCCCTGGGGGTTCCCCTTGCACGGTACAGAAATCTCTGTACACTGGGATGTACACCTGAAACTAATGTAATAGCAAATGTCAACTGCTATTAAAAATAAATTAATCACAATTTAAAAAGGAAAAAAATGGTAACATGTTATAATTTAGTGAATTTGATCAATAAAACTAATTTATGTTGGATAGATGTGGGTAACAAATTTGAATTATAAAGTAAATCTCCAGGATTCGAACTCATTAAAGGCATCATATTTTCTCTTGTATTTTCATCCTAAACTGTATGGGGTGTGGTATCTCTTCAAGGTGGTGATTTCACCTCCTTTGGATATATACCATAAGTGAACTTGCTACATTTATTCTATTTTTACTATTTTTATGAAGAAGATTCTATTTTTATAGGACAGTTCAATCTTGAGTATTTTGAGAAACCTCTGTACTGCTCTCCCAACAGTGGTACCATCTATATTCCCACCAGCAAAGCACCAGATTTCCCTGTTTTCCACATCAAAAATGGCACCTGTTATCTCTTTATTTTTCTTTTGTTTTGTTTTGTTTTAGGTATTTTTTAGGGTTCTGGGATTTGTTACTCATTTTAACAGGTGTCAGGTGATTTCTCATTGTGATTTCTTATTTCCATTTCCCTGACTATTACTGATGCTGAACATATTTTCATAAACCTGTTAGCCATCTGAAAGTCTTTTTCAGAAAAGTGTCTACTCAAGTCCTATGCCCATTTTTCAATCAGCTTGCTTTGTTGTTGTTTGTTTTGGAGAGGTGTTTGTTTGTTTCTTTTGTGCTACTGAGTTGTATGGATTTCTTATAGCTTTTGGGTATTAATTCTTTATCAGACATATGTTTTGCATTTTGTTGATTTTTTTAAATTCAGAATCTTTTTAGTTTGATGTAGTGTCACTCATTGATTTTTCTCGTATTGCCTGTGCTTTTGGTGTCATATCCAAAAATTCATTTCCAAGAAGGCTGTCAAGGAGCTTTATCTGCAAGAGCCAAGCCTAGAGGAGTGGGAAGAGCTAACAGGGTGTCCCACTAGGGGGCGCGCGTGGCCCACTCTCCTGCCCAGCTGAGCTGCTCTGTGGTGGACAGTCTACCTTCCTCCTCTACAGGGCTACCTTCTACCTCCTCAGAAGTCAGTGCTTAAAAACAAACAAACAAGCAGCATTTTATTTTGTATTTCTTATTTGAAAAACAACACATACAAAATTGAGAAAATACCGGAAACCACAAGGAAAGAAAACAGAAATTATCCCCAGTCTCAGAACACTGGGATTCATCCCTAAGCAATTAAGTATGGAATGAGATGGCTTTTCTTTTTTTAACTAAGCTAACAGCTGACATTTAAATTCTTCTTTTGGGGAGGAGCTCCTTTTCATATTCATTTCCATTTCTTTTTCTCTCTGTTTTCTTCGAGAAAAATAAACTCACACATTTTCAGTGTTCAGCGTGGAAGGACATCTTGCCCTAGGAAGAGATGCAGTGTGGGGGCGGGGCGTCCTCCCACAAAAGGGCTTCAACATGCCTCCTGTCTCTTTGCAGCACAGTCTCAAGCTCAAGTTCAGTACACGTGTTTAATGAGCTCGAGACTTTGAGTGAATGGGCAGCCACGCAGGAAGTAACTGTTGGGACTCTTCCCTCCCCTCCCCTGTCTCCATCAGGCTTCTCCTGTTCTGGTGAAGCAGCACCCTAAGCTGACAGTTAAATCTGCTCCCGCACTGCTTGGAAGAGCCCTGACGGAGGCAGCAGTCCTGACTCCTGCCTCCAGGTAACTGGACTACATAGATTCTTTGTTTCTTTTTTTAAAAATTATTTATTTATCTGTTCAGGGGAAGGGAAGAGAAAGAGGGGGAGAAACATCAATGTGTGATTGCCTCTAGTGCACCCCCTACTGGGAACCTAGCCTTCAACCCAGGTTGTGCCCTGACTGTGAATGGAACCAGGGACACCTTGCTCCCCAGGCTGGCACTCAGTTCACTGAGCCACAACATCCAGGCCAGATTCTTTCCATGTGTGACACTCGATGGGTTTTGCCAAGGGTATACGGATTGGCCATGCTTCTGTTTTCTGCAGCAGAAAGTGAGTGTTGGGAGGCATGCAGGCAATGGGGAAAGGAGAGAGGGAAGCTGAAGTTTTCCATGGACATGCTTTGATATACTTTATTATTTTGACTTCAGGTAGGTAGACACTTTAAAAGATCTCATTTCAATTCTGAAAGTATTACCTCTAGAAGAAAACTGTGAGGACAAAAACCTATGTCTGGCCTTTTTGAATTTGAATGGTTCACAGGATATACTTGCAGATAATTTCACCCAGTCCACAATTTTATAGACTTTACTGTTTCTAGCATTTCTGATATCTGAAGAATTGAGTTATTAACAGGAAAATAGCCTTTTATTTTATTGGGAACTGAGATGAGAACTACCTTCAATCCCCAACAAATCTATTTGGAGAAAAGAAGTGTTCCCATTGCTTTTTTGCCAGTAGCTTCTGTTAAAATGGGAGTCCTGATGTCTGTGTAAAGCAGGTCTCTTTCAGTGGCAAGTAGAGTCAGTGGAGTGGCCACTGGGCAACATGATTCCATTTTCTCTCTCCTAGATCACTTGCTGAAGAGAACACAGTAAATATAGTGAAGACAGAGAAAATTTCAGCTGTGTTCAAACAGTTCAACGCCAGTGGGCCTTTTCCCAATTGATTTGCTCTCCCTTCCACCTCCTTACTCTAACAGAATTTTAATTGGCCAAGATGTTCAAGACCAAGTCAACTGCATGGCTAATATACACTCAACAAAATACACATGGAAGCTAACCTTAAGGATAAAGAGATTAATGACACCTTCAAAACTTCACATGCTTTCAGCTGCATCAGTTATTAGAATCTTGTCACTAGAGGGCCCCTGAAGGTCATCTGAGAAATGTACACCATCCAGTGACTGTGGCAGATATCACAAATTGATGGCAGAATTTTTCCCACTCTGCAGACATGACCTGAGAACCCTTCTTATCCAACCATTCCACTTCTCCACTAACGTATATTAAAGTCAGTGCTCAAGGTAGAACCTCTTTTCTCCTCCTGGCTTAGTGGGACTACCCACTGTTGAAGGTAGTTTCCCTTATAAGGGAAGGCCTTTGGTGGATAACTCAAGGCTTCCCATCTCTGCTTCTAACTTTTCTCTCTAGCTCTAAACAGTGAGATGTAACATGAAGCTCAGCCTAATTAGATGCTCCCTGGTCCATAAATGAAGCCTTCATTGTTCTTGTATGACTATGCAAATGGTTGGGAGTCTCCAGCATTGCTACCAGCCCAACAACATTCCAGCATTCTTCAATGAGCATCCAAGAAATGCCTCTGCAGCAAAGACTTCTGAACCCTTGTGCCTGGTAGAATGTTATGTGGTCACCTCTTCACTGAAGTCCTCACAGCACCCGACACCTTGTAATCAACCCTAGCAGGTGTTTTGCCATCAAGCCTTCTTATGTGGTTGGTGCTTTTTGTTTTCTGTTTAAGAAACCGTGTCTACCCCAATTTACCCACACTTCTTTAAAGTATTACCAAAGACACTGAGAAAACATCTCTGATGACTACTAACACTTTTGACATCCAGGAAAGAGGTCTGCTAAGAAAAATACTGTAGAGTGGGGAGCTGCAAGGAGCCTGCTAAGGTGAGACAGAAGCCACAATTTGTAGGACTTGATTAAAAAGTTAGTCAAAATATTTAGCCAGCGTATACACAGAGATGGCATGTTTGGGATATTTAATGAGATGTTCCTGAGTGGTAGGGAACCTACAGTAAGAACATGAATGGGAAGTTACAAAGGGTAGAGTGAATACCATTAGGGACCATTTCCTCAAGATGCTCTGTGAACATGAAGGACTTATTGGGCCACAGAGCAAGGATACACAAACTACAGTTCATGGACTCAATACAGTATGCCACCTGCTTTTGCAAAGTTTTACTGGAACATGTACTGTCATTGGCGCTACAACAGCAGAGCTGAGTAGCTGAGACAGACACCATGTTTCCAACGATGCTGAAAATAGTTTTTATCTGACCCTTCAGAAAGTGTACAGTCCCTGCTACAGAACAGCATTATGGCCAAGATTCATATTCCCCGGATCCTCGAGACGCTCCAGACTGAAGGAACTGATGGAGATGGCGTGCCAAGGACCATGGACATGAGTGCAGATGCTCTCTGGGCAATCTTGGGGTGTTTTGAAATGTTTCAATGTTGCCTGTAACATATAATTTAATAAAACAACAGCAAGCATCTAGAATAGACCAAAGGATTGTCTCTGGTTACATGTTTTGTTGTAAGATTATTTGCACACTTACTGCTTTCAATTGTTTCTGTTAGAGAAGAGAGAAAACTCACCTTTTAGTGCCCAAATGAGAATGGAACCCGATATATAGATGCCATCACTGTCGGCCATTGGGGATAAGTAGAGAAATAGACAGGTGAACTTGAGGAGAGGACCAGTGATATGATATGTTGCTGATGCCTGAGTGCAGGCAGACTTTTGTGCCGGCCCCTTGTAAGCTGGGGCATGTGCACATCTCTGCTCTGCTCAGCCCTGAAAGCAGGGGGCAAGTTAAAAAGAGAGACCTCTGCATTGGACAGCTGAGAAACTAGGGAAGATCATGCATATTTTTATAGCATCTTGATTAAAAAATAAGGGATTTTATTTAAAACCAGTTTTGACTGAGATCTGTCCCTTGGTATGGTAGATATTATATTCTTTGACTCATAAAGTAATATTCTTTGTTGCTGTTGAAATCCAGCAACATAAAAGGCTTTTGCCCTGATGCCTGGACCGTGACAAGAGACTGAGAGTCAGAGGGTGACCGGGGCTCCCCGCAGGAACTGGCGTTTCCACGTCAGATGGGAGGAAGGTGCCTTGCCTGGGGACAGGCTTTCTGGGAGTTTTCTTCCTCTCAGAGCACACACAGAGTTGCAGATTGACTTACTTTGTTGGTGCTGCTGTTATTATTAGGAGAGGCTTCAGGTGCTATTTCTGTCATCACCCCAGAAATCAAGAACGCATTTTATTCTTCAACATCTTCTTCTGATGGAAAGGCATTCAGTCAGAGGGAGACACTGCCCAACGTGTCACACAACAGTGGCGCAGTTACTCAAACACGACATCCAGTTGTGAACTGCGGGGGCTTGGGAATGTGTCAACTTGCCTCGACTGAACAGTGTTTCCCAGAATTTTTGTCTTTGTATGACTCTAGTAAAGGTGAGGCAGGGGACATTTCTGCATGTGATCTGGAGGGTGGAAAAGAAGCCCTCATTCTGCTTTTTATGCTTGGAATGGCAGGGTGGGTGTTTTTGTAGCTTGTAGCTCACTGTTGCTTGTCTCCCGGCTCCACACCATGGTGTACCGGGCCTACCACCCCCAACCCCAACCCTCCCCCAGGGTCTCTGAATCCCACGAAGCTTAGCTCCACAGTGAAGAGCACCAGCTTCTCCTGTGGGACCCCCACATCATCCAGGGTGGTGGCAGTAAGAACTGGCTTGGATTCCAGTCCACCGTTGTGGAGGTGCACGCAGCCGGCTGAGGTCCTGCTGTTCTGGCTGTCCCCACATCACACCCATCTTCCCTTCTCTACTGCCTGCTGTGGACTTTCAGCTCCTGCATCACACAGGAAGGCGGGAGCCTCACAGGCACTGCTTAGCCAGCTCCTGCCATTGCATAAAGTCAAATTCCTGTGAGAAATACATACTCATATGCATACCCCGCAGCGGTTCTTCTTCTCTCACTCAACCCTAACGCACGATTAAAGACACTTCATGAAACTGGGAACTAGGAAGTTAGTGATCTAGTTTCATTTCTGCCAGTTCTGGTTCTGTCACTTGGTGAAAATTATTTCACCCTTTTAGGCTTCAGTGTCTTTCAACTACAAGAGTGTTACCGAGTGACCAACTTAAATCCCATTCCAGCCCACTTAGGGCTACCAAGTGACTTGATGACTCTGTGCCAAAGTATAGCAAGCCCTTGATAAGTAGCTCTCTCACTGTGATGTATGGAGACTATATCATAAAACATGGGGGCTGAACAGAGCCCAGACAAGGTAGGGTGAGGGGAGTAAGGCGCCTAGGGCACATCATTCAAGGAGACACCCACTCTCATGGTCAGGCAAGTGCAGGGTCAGCATTCATACCATCCTGAGAGCAAGGGTCTTCTTCAATATTACACCCCAGGTGCCTCACACCCCTCACTCTGGTCTTCTGTCTGGTTCTGGAGCCAGACACAGGGGTTTGAAGCAAAGATCCACCACTTGCTAGTGTGTAGTCTTATGCAAATTATTTAATCCCCTGGAGTCTGTTTTCGGATCTCTAAACCAGACATAATCACAAAATATATCATAGAGCTGTGTCAGGGATTAAAACACCACAGTATACACAAAACAGCTAAAGCAGTTCTTGGCACACAGCTAAGGATCAGTTAATGTTAGCTATCTTTATTTTTATTTGTGTTATATTCCAATATTAGAGGCATAGAACCATGTCTACCCTGTGGTTGAAATTCAATAAATATTGATTGAGTGAATTACTGAATGAATGAAGAGGATAGATGATAGACAGATGAACGAGATATTTATTCTGCGTTCAGCACCCCTGAATTTCCCCTGAGCTCTTCAGAAAAATGCCAACAAAATAAAGGAAACAATCGCTAAAAAATTATTGACGATTATTTTTAAATGGAGGAAACTCTTTAAAACAGCCACAATTCACAACTTGATTTAGGGATATGACTGGTTGGCAGCAGTGAGTTGCCTTCATTCATTCATTCATCCATTCATTCATTCATTTATTCATTGTGTAGGAAAACACAAGTTGCAGTTTGAATTTCCCTAGTGTCTTTTATTCTGTTGTTTTTACCCAAATAGCAACCCACTTCCCACTCTTTTTTATGGGAACATACTCCCCCAATTTTTATTTTGCCTTTGTTCATTTATTCTTAAGTGTTCCAGCCTCAGCTGTATTAGAAATGAAACTTGAAAATACACAGTGCTGTGTAAATGTGACGGATATGAGATGGCATGCTGTTGTGTGGAAACTCTGTTGTACAACCCTGCCTTCTTCTTTCCCTCTCCCTCTCTCTGATCAGAAAAAGTGCTTTGTGGGAATCAGGCTCAGGGCCAAGAGTCTGAGTGAGGCGACACCAGTGTGGCAACGGGAGAAAGAACAATTCTCATTCGAATAACATACTGAGTTTCTTTCCTGGGAAGTATAAAGAGGGTGGTTTCGTTTTCTCAGTTCTGACTTCATATCTGTGCTGAAGAAAAGGAACAGCTGACAGTGATCTCCTTACTAAAACTTTTGACAAACATGCAATGTCATGGCTGGACTCACTCCAAAAGCTAGAGTCCAGACAGGACTAGACTAGCTGGGGCACGAACCTCCGTGCCCGAAGCCCCCAGCCAGTCTTGTGAGATAAGTCTCTCTGTGCCACAGTGCCAGGGCGCTGTGGGCAATGTTATCCTGTAACTAACCCTTAGCAATAGCTTACCCTTTGTCAGGTGCTATCCTTAGGGCTTATCTTGGTTTATCTCATGGAATTCTTACAATAACCAGGTGGAGTAGGAAGCAGAGGCAAGAGGTTAAGTAACTTTTCCAAAGCTACTCAACTGGGAAACCTGCCCTACTTTACTTCAGAGCTAGAGGACTTGACAATTAAAATGGTTAGTTTGGAATATTAGCCCCCAAAAATGATAAAGACAGACTCCAAGTTGTGCTTTATGCTTTAGGAAAGCAAGAAATCTCATAATATATGATTAAATTGTAAAAAGTATAAAGTCTTAAGTTCAGGTTAAGCACACAGAATATATATTACTGAATCATACATTCATACATATTATACAGAATATATAATAGAATATTATATGATAAAATACATTAATTTTATATATTATGTAACAACATATTTGCAATAATAAATAATGTATAATAAATTGATATAAATATTTATTACATTTATGTGATATTTAAGTATTAAAATATATTTTACATATAAATATTAACATTTTATAATATAACATCAATTTTACATGTTATATAAAATATATTTTAAAATAATATATAAATTGCTCAAGTGAATAATAAGTGTGTCATCATAAATGGAAGATATTATAAATACACATACACACATGTATCACGGGATCATGGAGAACAGCAGAGATTTTTGTCAACCTCTGCTTTACTGCAGCTCACATAAAATATACTTGAGAGAGTGACTTCTGTGAAATATCAGTTATGATTAAGAACATGATATGCCCCTGGAAAAATAGCTGCCCCTTGGCTACATTAATACAGGCAAGGTATTGCAAAAAAAGGTCTTCAGATTCTGTGTGATGTGATGAGTCCATCTGAGACTCCAGTGCGCATGGATGAACCCCTACCTGCCTCTCCCACCACCTTCTCTGCCCTTTTCTATGATATGCACCCCACCTTCTTCCCTCCCTCTGAGCTTCATGAGTTTAATCTCCAATGAGTTTAGTCCAAAAGGGACTATTCTCTAGAGGCGGATGGAGGAAGAGTGATGAGGAGGCCCTGCTCAGCAGTGAGGCTGGGGGATGTTTCTAGAGAAACATGCAAGATTGTCTTTCTACCTCAGAGGCAGGTGGAGGAAACAGGGCAAGGTGGGAGTGGAGGAGACCTCCATGTTCAGGAAGGATTTCAGGAGCCAAGGGCCTGCCCCAACCTTGACTCGGAGAACAGGGCTTCTAGCCAAGCCACAAGAAACGATAGAGACAACCAATGGAGAAATGCATCCGTTTCCTGAGAAAGGGCTTTGAGCTGAATCTTGACAAATAAGAGGATGCATCAAGAGAGTACAGATGTCATTAACAGAGACCTTTCAGCAAAGTTCACAACTATAACAATACATTACAGTGCAGGCAAAGTTTAACAAGGTACAAGAAATCTAGAAAAGGCTCTGAATTACTCATAAGGGTTTATGAATTCTCACCAAAAATTGCCTACCTGATTCACCAGACCTAAAACTACTCTGGGGGAAAACAAATTTAAAATGCAAAAGCTTATGAATCAAATGGGAAAGAACAAATTGCACAGACTCTAAGGAGATATGCTAGAAATTCCTTTTTTAAATACAATGTCTTTATTTTTATTTTTTCTTCCAGTTTTACTGAGATATAACTAACATACAATACTGTTTAAGGTGTATACCATGACTTCACATATATACATACTGTAATACCGTGAAATATTTACCATAATAATTGTACTTAACATCCATCACTTCATATAGTTACAAATACAATTGTTTTCCCTTGTGATGAGAAGCTTATAGGATCTTCTTTCTTAGCAAGTTTCAAGTACAACACACCACATTAACTACAATCACCATGGTATGCCTTACATCCCCAGTACTCATTTATCTCATAACTTCTAGTTCCCCTGCACCCCTGGCTCTGGCGACCACAAATCTGATCTCTATTTCCATGAATTTGGACTTTTTTAGATTTCACATATAAATGAGATCATGCCGGGGTTCAGCCTGGGTGGGTTCTCAGGGTCCCCAAAGGATGCACGACTAGGGTGAAGCGCATGAAGCGAGACACCCAGTGGGGCGCCACAGGACAGCCAGGCTTTTTGGGCTTGACTGACTCACCGAAAAAAATCAATCTTGATTTTTATAGGAGAGGCTATACAACACTCAATGCATAGTGTGATTATTAAAACAGAAATGGTTACCATAGAAATAACTTCAAAAAGTACAGAAAATTTTACACATCAATCATGTTGAACAAAGAAATAACCAAAAAAAACAGGAGGTCCCACAGATCAACCATATTAAACAAAGGTTATTTTGACCAAGAGGGTCATTAATCAGATAGCCTACGAAGCTATACAGGCACAAACTTTCAGGTGCCAATTATTAATTAGCTGTCTATTCAGATTCTAGGGACTGGTCTAAATTGAAGGGTGCAAGGGGTGATTTCTAGGTTATATAGAAATTAGCTATTGTCTGCTGAGGTTAGATTTGTCCCAGTTAGGTCACTGGTTTTTTACCTAGGTTTTTTGATTTATACATCTTGGGGGGGGGGCATGTTTTATATTCGTTTTCATATACTGAGCTTATTATTTCCAACGAGAACTCCTGGCTTCTTTACACTCCTGTCCAGGGTATGGGAAGGGTAGTAGCTATAATAAATCTTAACCTTTTGAGTGGTGACTCCTTAAGAAACATTCCTAGCAACAGCTTCCTTCAGCGTTCTGGCAGTTGGTTTGCCCATAGTTTAATTTTGCCCTTAACTTCCCAGGTAGGGGAAGCAGGCAGCATTAGGGTTGCTAGGGGTCTCTATTCTGTGGTCGGCAAGTCATTTCATGAAGACTCAGAGGCATCGTGCAGATTTTTTGTTATAATGCACAGGTATCCCATACCCCACCACCTATTGCTAGGAGGGACAGGCATACAGGAAGAGATAGACAGGAGATCTGGCCACAGTTGCCTCTGCTGTGCAGATGTGTCTCATCCAACCCGACTGTGTCAGAGGTCAGCTGTTAGTCGGCTTCCAACAAGATCAGATAGTATTTGTGTGTTTTTGTTGGACTCATTTCATTTAACATTAATGCCCTCAAGTTCCATCCACATTTTCACCAATAACAGTATTTCCTTTTGTGACTGAACAATATTCCATTGTATACATAGGCCACATTTTCTTTATTGTTCACTCATCCATCAGTGGACACTTAGGTGGATTTCGTGTGTGAACTCCTGTAAATAATGATGCAACAAACATGGGGGCACAGATATCTCTTCAACATAGTGGTTTCCTCTCCTTCAGGGGCATATGCAGAAGTTGAATAGCTGGATCATCTGGTAGTTCCACTTTTCATTTTTTGAGGAAGCTCCATACTGTTTTCCATAATAACTCTACCAATTTACATTCCCACCAACAGTGTATAAGTGAATCCTTGAAGTTCAGATCCAGAGAGCCCTTCCTCTTAGGCCCGCAACTAAACAAATGAGGTTCTAAAGTCAGTCTGACCTAGATTTGTCTCCTCGAGCATATTTTAAGCTCTTGGAGTCTTCTCTTATTCCTGCGGTAAAATGGCATCTCTCACATGGGTGTCCAAGATGTAATAAATCAGGCCAATCCTATAAATTCTTGAGCAAAGATTCTCAGTTGACATTAGCTAGTGTTGTTACCAGTGACAGCAGCTCCCCTGAAGCTACACGGGTCCAGGGGCCATTTAGACTTCTAGTTCTCTAAGTGCCACATTTGTGGTCCTCTCTTTTGTAAAATTTCCTCTGCCTTGAACTTCCTTCCACAAGCTTTCTCCAAAACATTTTGTCCCAGTTGAGTTCTCAGGCAGAAAAGTCAAAGTGAAAGGGCTTCTTGCTAGAATCTCCTTTCTCCCAGCAGGAAACCAAAGTATCTGAAAGTTAGCTGTGCATGCCCAGATCAATGTCCGTGTCCTGTGTGCAAGTGCACATCGAGGTACCCTTGCTCCTTGTCCTCGGGAGTCTGCTGCAGCTGCGGTCAGCTCAGGCCGATTCTCAGCAGCAAAGCAACCAGCCTCTGCCAGACACTGCAGGAAGGACAGCTGCACTGCAGCCCATGGCCAACGACCATGAGCTAAATGGTTTCATCTTGCATTGATCCCTGGAAATTGTGTCAAGTGTCTTTGAAAAAACTTAAAGCAGGCTTTTTTTGAGGGCTAGGTTTCAGTACCTGCTTCCATATTTAACATACTTTAATCTAGATGGTAAGTATTTCAAGCGGTGTAAAGTCCCTAGCACTTCCAGGCTCACACAGCCTCTCCCTAATAGAAACCTTTAGAAATCCTAGCCAGGAAGTGGCCAAGGCTGGAGTACAAAGGAACTAGAAGAAAGGGCACCAGAGGCTTTGGGGAGGGGGATGGGAGAATTTATTTCCTTCTGCTGCTGGAAAATTTTCATCAGTTCAGGATGCAAACCAGGCAGAAATGTTCTTACAGGCTTTTATTTTTCTGTTTTTCATTTGAAAGGAAAAGTCGGGAGTTTGGGATTATTTAATTATGATTTTAAATGGAAGGTATCTCTATCAGAGCCCCATAGTGGCTGTTTTTAGTTCAAAATGCATTTAGCTAATTATTTCCCAAGGTGCCCTCGAACCTCCAGAGAAGCTGGGTTTGGTTAGTCCCTGTGCCCACACTAGCTTTCCTGCTTTGTTTTTAATCCTGAGTGATCTGTAGACAACAAAAGAGCACACAAACAACACCCCCAAAACTAAAATTATGAGGTTCACTTTTAAGGATAAAAACACTATGAGCACACTTTAAAAACCTTGGAAAAATACTGGCTAATATAAGGGGGAAATTCATGTAGTCTAGTATGTATAACCAACCAGAAATAAAACATATCAACATTTATAAAACAAATTTGGGAGAATTGTTTTAAGTTGAGAGTATATATTACATATAGTTTCATCTTGTCTTTTGACATTATATTGTGGGAATTCCCCATTATTAACATTCTTTTATGTTATGAATATCGAAGGCTTCATAATAATGTTGCAAAGTATGGATGTATCACAATTTCCTTACCTTCCTTCTTTCCCTGCACCTTCCTCCCACCCTCCTCCCTTCCTCTCCCCATTCCTTCTTGCTCTTCTCCCTCATTTCCTTTCTGGCCTTCCTGAGTTCTTTCCCTTCTTCCTCCTTTCCTTCCTTTTTGATTTCTTCTTTTATAGTTTAACCAAATTTATACATTCACACTATTTATATAGTCTGCAGGGCAGGAGAAATAGCAGTACGTCCACTGTATTTCCCACTTCCCAGAGGTAACCATATATAATTCTTTTAGTGATTCTTATGTTATTCATTCTATACTAAATTATGTTCATATTGTAAATTCTTGATTTTAAAAAACGTTTAGGCATTATCCAACACAGAACTGCCTCCCCCAACACACACATACACGACTCCTCTGCCACATCCTTCCATCCCCGTATGGCAGTGACTGTGATTAGGTTAATATTCAGTGATCAGGTTATTGCAACCACACAAATGCTGTTCACAACTGAGCCATGTCTTGTTTACAATGACTTCAATGCCTGCTCGGACCTTGCCTGCTCTTAGGGAATGACAGGTCAGGATGAGGAGGAGGAGCATGACTTCCAGAATGAATTCAGTAAGGATCTCCCTGCAGGGAGAAACACGTGCTCCATCTGCAGAAGGGCAACTTTCAGCATTACCAGAGGCTGTGTGATGACACTGCCATCGGCCTCTACCAGACGGCCTTGACCATCAACAGGACCTTGACTGAGAAGACAACACTGATCGTTAACCTAAGAAGAATCACCAATAAATGATCACACCAGACCCCCAAATCCAGGTGTTAGCCCCTGTGACATATCTTGTCTCTGCCAGCTTCTGTTGCTGCATTGGTTCATGGAGACAGTTGGATGGACAGTCCTTGAATCCATGGTCCTTGATCCTGGATTCAGTCCCTGAATCCATAGGGAGCAGAGGCTCCCCACTGGAGAGGATCAGACATTCACAGGTGGTATCAGTGAGGTTCACCAGGAGTCAGGAAGAGGGAGAAAAGATGAGAAAGAAAAGCATAAGTCTCACCAAAAGAGAAAGGGAAATAGAAAATGGCTGCTAAACAAAGAACACACTAACACACAACCATTCAAGCCTATGAGCCTCATGGAGTTTTATTCAAAGTTCAAATAAGGCTGTATATATGCTTACAAAGCTGCATAATAGCTTACAAAGTAGCTATTATGCTGTTTCCACATATTAGCCAATACCAATTACTGTTTATTATTGCAGCCTAACCATATCAGAAAAGCATATCAGCTGTTATTCCGTCCATCTGACGGTACTGTAAGGCTCTGGGAAAAGCCCATGAACATGGGCTTCCAGAGACAGGGGTGCAAATCAGGGGTAGTGAAAATATGTGCACATACAAAACTAAAACACAAAGTGATTCCTGAGCTTTAGTATTACCACGTTCACATTTCTTTCTAGTGAAAATGCATTAGGACACTCCTCAGGGGCAGCCTCGGGGCTTCCGCCTCACACACGGCCACCCGAGCTACACCAGCTGGTGAAGACAGTACATTGACTTCAGGAAAAACAGTGGCATCATCTCTCCACAGCACTTTTCTTCTCAAAGCAGTGGACTTAGGACCTGACTCACAATTCAAGGTTCATGAACACACATGGTTGTGTGTATCAGTCTTCAAGTATTGAACATCAGCTGTTGTTGTTTAATGAGTGGAATTTGATTTTGAGGACTGCAGCAAACTAATTTGCTTCATCTGAGCAATGTAAACTCTTGGTAAATAACAGCTATCACAGATGAGACTTGATAAAACTCATTATAGAATCTTTATAACTGACATGGCTGGAGTGTCACTGGATTTGACTCGGCACCTACTTCATGAGGACATGACAGAGTGTCCTTTAGATCCCCAAACACAGGGCTGTTCCACTGGACAGCCTCTCGGGGCTATGCACCAAGGTTCCCTCAAGGCGGTCTCAGGTTATTTACCAATGAATGGCTCAGTCTAAGAGTTTCAACACAGGGGTCAGTGTGTGGGTACAAAAAAGAAATACGGTGCATTTGAACCTGTGTGGACAAGCAGAATGCTTATGACCTTTCACATGTCAGTGATATTTTAGAAGACTTAAAGAAACTACCCTGTGGTTGAAACACAAGCTGCATAATGGTCATGATTAAACAACAACAAAAAAGCGAGTGCATTTCTAACCCTAACTGGAGAGACTTAGGTTATCTTCAACATCATCATTTTCTTGGATATAAACCTATAAAAGGGCTGGGAAAGAAAAATAAGGACTTTAGAAAAATTGAGCCAAGACATTTTGGACATGCTTCGATCACTGACTTGATGATGGTGAATGTGTCCACCTGGCCTTCACTGATACTTCCTCATGAGGTTCACCACCTCCTTATAGAGCCGCCAAGGGGCATCCAGGCCCCAGATAAAGTCCAGATGTTCCCACCCTTCAATACACTTGTGGTACACCAAGTTGGGGATCTGGGTCAGTAAGACATTGACGTCACTGACGTCTGCGAGCCAGTCATGGTCCCCGCTCCACACGGCAGTCGGCACAGACATGTCTCTCACGTTGTAAGCGGGAGGGGAAGTCTGTAAGAAAAACCCACAGAGCACCTTCATGATGGTTGTTTTAACTTACAAAAACACAATCGACAGTCTCCATTAAACACTGATTAGTTCATTGAGAATAAAAGGCTACATTTTGAAAACCGTTCTCAGTTTGCTTTTCACATCACTTTACCAGAACAAAAAGACACCTAACCCACAATGAAAGAACAGTTACTATAGTAATGTGGTGGGCTTGGTAACAAGTGTTTAAACTCCCCGGAAGGAAGCTGTACTCCCAGGTGGTCAGTGTAAATCCACAGAACCAAGCAGTTGGGAAGGGGCTATGGATCCATATCCTCCTCCTTTCCCTCCCTCTGGGGTGTGACGCAAGGCACAGAAGGTCTCTAAGCCTCAGTTTCTTCATGTTTGATCATCATCATCATCACAGGGAAGTTATAAAAATTAAATAAAATATGGCAAAGTGCCTTACACTTTAGAATACTTAGCACTCAAAAAGGGTAAATTTCTTGGTATATGGAAGAAAAGGCTTAGGCAATGTAATCTGGCCAAGGCCCTCCAGCGACAGATGACAGACCTAGTTTTGTCTGATTCTAAAGTCTGTGTTCCTAATCACTGTGAGTCACATGGAACAGTGATGGTGACAGCTGGTCCACAGGGCCAAGGACAGAACAAAGAGGGAAGGCCTGGACCACAACACCGACCACCAAGTTCAGGTTGTTCTGGAACTGAATGCTATCTGCCCAGCTCTCCCAAGCCTTTCCATGCACCCAAGCCCTGGCAGCGTCCCGACAACGACTTCCTTGATGCGTCTCCAGGGCCCATGATCTCTAAAGACTTTCAAGACTTACCTGGTTGTAATGAAAGTAGTTCCTGGCCCTGCTTCCCCAGTCAAAGGCTTGAAACTTTTGTGATTTTATAATCTAAAGAGAAGATAATTTGGAAAAAAGTTATCTGGCACAGATGTTTGAGAACGTCACAGGTTGCTAGAATCAGCCACATCCTCAGAACCAATTCTACACCAATACTCAGACTTACTCTTCATTTCCAAACTGTAATTTAAAGTAAATGACATCATTTTGCTCTCCTTTACTAAATGACGCAATTTCTCACTGTAGGAGAGGAAAGCAGCTACTGCATGACCCAATAAAGCAGCTATACAGATGCTGTGAATGATACAGGATGGGGTGAAAGCAGGTGCAGTTGTGAGTGAGCAAAACACAGAATTCTCTTCTTGTGTTATTACTTATTAATTACTGCGTTGTTTTCTTTATGAACAACTGTAAACCTACTCTTTCCTCACCCTGTACTAGATCGATGGTTACACCCATTGGATAAACTATATGCTGACACCTTTTACTGAAATGTGAGACTTCAAACTTTTGAAAGAGTTAACTATCTTATTTGGGAAAGATGTGTTTCATACATAATATAATGGTTAATATATATTTATGTGGACTAATAGGTATTTCTATGGATTAAAAACATATTTATATTTGGATATAAATATTGATTATATATCACATATTTATATGGCTTAATATAAACATTGTATATCTATATGTGGATTAACACAGTTATATATGCTTATATATAATCTCTATATTTTCTATGTATGCACTCTACTTGACTACTTACATTATTCTATATTTTAATGATTTTATTGATTTGGCACTTTTTCTTGAGTACCAGTATCAGCATAACCACCAAATTGTACAGCACACCAGCAGAATTCTGACTAGTTGGGAACAGCAGTCATGAAATAATATTATACATAAAATTTAAACTTATGCATATATAGTGTGATATAAAAGTATTAGCAAAGGTCACTTATTTTTTTAAATTTTAAGTAATGTACATTCATACTTCCTCTATACCCGCAAATTAAAACTGTCAAGAATTCAATCCAAAATTGGTAAGCCAAGTGAATTGAAAACTGTTCAAACTTTGGCCAGAGGATGGCGTATGGTCAAGAGGAAGAACCTAGACATTCTTTGTCTAGACTGCTCTTGATTTGTGTGAGGTTTCAATTCTTATCAATCGCATAAAACTCTACTACTTGATGTAACAGGAAACAGCGTGAGATTAGAAACTACAGAGATTTCTGCAGGAGAAACGCTAACATCTGCTTTTGCCATCGCAAATGACGAATTTTTAATTGCGTCTGGCAGGTCTGGCAGGTCCGATGAGCTCGCGCATCTGCAGCGTCTGTCAGTGCGTCTGCGCTGCAGCTCTAGCTGTCTGAGAAAACAGCCATGCAAGCTGCTCTGCCACCATAGACCGTTTACCACCTGAAACTTCCTCACAGTGTCTTTCAGCACTGGTTAAAGCACCCGGTGTGAGCAAGGAAGACACTGGGAAAACCTGCCTAGGGCTCAGGCTGAACCTCTAAACTTGACTTTTGTGCTCACAGTTATCGCCACTTGAAAGGGAGTCTCAGAAGGAGGAAAAAGTGAAGAGGAATATTTACAGCCACAAAAACAGGGAAATAAGTTAAAGTCCCACAGTAGATGTTCGGTTAAATGCATCGTGTTACCTCACTATGTTGCAACAGTATGCCACTTTCATAAATATAAATATAATAATATAGAAGGAGAAATATGGATAATGTTTATAAATAATATTGAGTGGGGAAAAGAAAATGAAAATGAACAAGCACCTTGGTTACACTTACATGACAAGTATATGTGGCCAAAGATCAGAAGGAAATACTCATAACATTAAGCTTTAGGATAGATGGGTTTTTAGGTGACATTTTCAAGGGAAATTATTTTTACACCTTGAATGGTAATAAAAATGTCAATAGGTTCAACTCTTCTAAAGTACAGTACATATTGTCTTAAAGATATGCCTACCCGCTGGCCTCTAAGTCTACTTCTACAACTAGACCCTAAAAAAATAATCTAATGTATAAGGAGAGATCTTTAATTCAAGAATATTCTTCCCAGGCTGTTTACTATTGCAAAAAAAAGGCTAATCATAGCAAAAATAATAGTAATGGTAATAATTATACCATTAATAATAATAATTCAAGCAAAGGAAAACTGTCCTCAGTTACAAATATTTAAAATCATTGACCTGAACGGGTATTTTTGATTATAGCAGAGACCGCTAATGGCCCATTCTTGCCCTCTTCCTTAATCCCCGAAGCTTTCACTCAGCACATGGCCACCAGGGCAGGCACCACATCCCTTGCGGGCTTCCTTCCTGCGGCGGGAACACACACGGAGACCACCCGGCTTCCCTCAGACAGAAGAGGACCACAGCCAGTAATGGCAGAGCTGCAGTGCGGAGGGAACCGGGACCCCACGTGACCCCCGGGAGCACCGCCACACCCCCTCCATCGCACACCTGTGCCTCTGATGTCTGGACTGCATCTTGAGAAAGACCAACTATTCACAGGCTGTGTTTTGGCATCTCTGATTCAGCAACTTAGCAAATATAATGCTATTTAATTACATTTTTTTTAAGTTACTAAATGTAGGATCGTACTTTTGTAATAAAAACACACCAAAAATGTAAGCTGCCACTGAGAGTTCAGAACATGCCACCAAAAATATGTTTCTTTGGCCGTTTTAATTACTGACTTAAAGGCATTTACAAAATGGCAGATTCAAGGAAGGTACTCTGGCCTTCCTTTGTCTTTCTAAAAGAAAGATATAAAATTCCCAAGTGAAAAAAGCCATCCATCCCTGGACCAGAAGCAAGAACAGTTCTTGTCACCAGAGACAGGGGGAGACCTAGAGAAACTGTACAAAAAGACCTGGTTAAACTAACTCTTATCTCCTTTAGTGTCTCATATTAATTTTAGTAATTTTTTACAGTTGTTACTCTTTGTTCAACCTAGTACATAAGCACTTAGGCCTAGGCACTTCTTTGAGTCTTCATTTTTCTTGTGAGAGCTCTTATGTACACGTAAATAAGATCCATGTGTCTTTCTCCTGTTAATGTCTTACGTCGGTCCCAGACAGAAAGCTTAAGAGGGGAAAGGGAAATTTTAGCCTCCTCTACAATACCAACACATGAACAGTAGTTATCCCTGGGGGTGGAAACATGGGTGGTTTATTTTCTTCTCTGTACTCACATATACTTTTAAACTTCATAATGAACATATTACATGTATAATGAAAATTATGCTAAACGTTGTTTTATAATGTTTTGAAGAGCCTACCTGATACACATTTTTTTAGGTTACTAGTAGGTTTCAAACAACAGAATATCAGAATTGTATCAGGAACTACTTAAAATGCAGATTGCAGGAACATACCTCCAGGAATTTGAACAGTTCGTGGGCTGGCCCAAGAACCTGGAATTTCTACAGCATCCTAAGTATTTCTGAACAACCCTGTAGAGACAGGTTGGGACCAGCCTTCTTCCAACACCAGTGAGCACTGGGGCTCTGGACTCTGTGGGGGTTAGAGGACTAAAGGAGGCGTGGCTCTGGGGGGCGGGGCTCTGAAACTTGCCAGGTTTAGAAATGGAGTAAGGTTTATAAACTACATTTAAAAGCCCAGTAGAGCACTAGGTTTTGGACTGTCTAAACATTATGGTATACATCTGAAACTAATACAAAATAAAACTGAGTGTATAGTGTAATTGAAATAAGTTTTTAATTTAAAAAGAGTAGGGAACCAAAAAAAAAAACATGTACAGAATAACAAGTAAAAAGTAAAAACGAGGTTTTGGCCCTGGGTAGTGTGGCTCAGTGGATTGAGTGTGGGCCTGCTAACCAAAATCTCGCTGGTTCAATTCCCAGTCAGGGCACGTGCCTGGGTTGGGGGCCAGGTCCCCAGTGAGGGGCATGTGAGAGGCAACCACACATTGATGTTACTCTCCCTCTTTTTCTCCCTCCCTTCCCCTCTCTCTAAAAATAAATAAAGAAAATCTTAAAAAACAACAACACTAGGTTTTGGAACGATTTAAAAAAACAGAATTGTAGTTACTTAAACAAACAGTAAATTTATGAATGTATTATGAATAAAATGGCCTGGAAAAGCACCTCCAAACTACCACAGGAACCCCCAAACGTCACAGCTGAACTGCAGCCCTTAGCCTGCCAGCACCCAGAAGGCACCTTCAGCAGCAGCCTCTCCCAGCTGGCACCACGGGAGCCTCAACCAGTGAGTTGTTGACAGGCAGAGGGGCAGCCCCTGGCCACCAGCCCAGAGGAGAGAGAATCAAGGAGAAGGCCCTCTGAGACAGCTGCACGAAACAACTTTTCTCAACAAAGAGATGGCACAGGGGAAAGAGGGCAAAGGGCAAGACTGCCTCCCGCAGTGAATCTGGACTTCGGAAACGTTCCTGAGGCACATTCCAATGGGGTTAGAACCTAAAACCACAATGGGGCCCCAGAGCAGTGCTCTGAACCTCAGCCTGGGGCCCCTGACCTCGACCAGCTGCTAGATTAAAGGGTCTGGGCCACAAACAGAAGCCTGGGTTGCAGCCGGCCCAAGAGCTCTTGTGCACACCCAGCACAGTGGAGGAGGCCTGCCACACAGCAGGGTGAAGGAGCACTTCTGTACATGCAACAGCGTGGTCTAGCAGTCTTGGCTGCCACATTCCCAAAGTGCCCTGACAGGTGGGGTCTGGTGGTCATTTGCGTGTTGCTGAGGCATGTGGCACAGCACTCATGGGCTGCAGTGGTCACTCAGCATCTGCCTTCCTCCTGGCCAGTCATCCTCCCTACAAAAGTGCACTAATTCCTGAGGCAACAGAAACTGGACCTTGAAAAACAATGTCCACTAGGTAAGAGGGTAAAAAGTATTCTAAAAGGTAGGGGCACTGTGGTGATAGGGCACACAAAGAAATCAAGTGCCCATAAACAGAAATGGAGCTGAGGAGAAAAGCAGGAGGCCTGAATCAAGGATCATGAATCTGAGAACTTTTCAAGGTTTCAGGACATTCCTTAAGAGCTAAGGGGTGCTCTTCAGCATATCACTACCTGTGTTCCCGGAGCCCCTCATCTAAGCCACAGGAAACTGGCACTGCATCACTGACATTTAACACGGGGCCTTACTGCCACCAGGAGGGGCCAAAAGCCTCAGGCACAGTCCTGCCTGGTTCCTCAGGGACCAGCCCAGGGACAGGTGACCTACAGCACTCCCACCTGTCGCAGGTCACTAAGCCACTCAGCAGCAAAGGAGTGAACTGCTGACACACCTGACAACAGGTACCAATCTCAGAACAGTTATGCTGAGTGGGAGAAGTCACACAAAGCAAGTAGATACTGTATTACTGTGGTCATACAAAACTGTAGAAAATGCAAACTAACCTATAATGAAAGAGCAGATGGCTGGTGGTTTGGGGACAGAGGTGAAAAGGGTGAAGAGGGGGGTGTACAAAGGGGGCAGGAGAAAACCTTTGGGGTGATAGGTTCACTCTTTTGATCGTGGTGATTGTTTCATGGGCATATGCCATGTCAAAGCACGCTAAATTGAACACTTTAAATATTGTATGCTCTGCCACTTACATGTCCAGAAAGCTGATTTTGAAAAAGATAAAAATAGAGATTCTGCAGTCTAAATGAATTAGAACCTCTAGGGATGGGACACAAGAGCCTTCGTTTTTAAAGACTCGGATTGTTGCTAATCCAACAGCTCTGCCACCAATTCAGCTTCCCCTAAGACAGACTAAGCCTCTCTCAGATGGGTGGGAATGTCCTTCAGTTTCTTTTCTTTTTTAATCCTCCCCCTAGGATATGGTTATTGATTTTAGGGGTAGGGAGAGAGTGAGAGAAACATTGATTGGTCACCGAACCCCTGCACATGCCCCTACTGGTGATCAGCCCCACAACCCAGGTATGTGCCCTGACCAGAAATCGAACTCGCAACCCTTTGGTGCATGGGATGATGCCCCAATCAAATGAGCCGCCCGGCCAAGGGCCAATTACTTCTAGAGCCTCTCCTAGATAAGATTAAGGTTTCACTTGAGTACTCGATGCTGCCAGCCCAGGGGGAACCTGGAGGACAAGAGATACACTCTGCTCACCTGCATGAAGAAGGAAAAAAGAAGAAACCCTGTGCTGTAAGAGCCAGACCCTGGAGGCCGTTCCAGAGCCACACTGTCTACCAGTGCGGGCACCCTTGATGCACCAGGCTCCCTCCCTCCACCTTTTCCTCTCAGCCCATTTTCAGTAAACCTCTTTTCTTCTCAGTCTGTTCTGCCTCCTCTCTTGCTTTCTCTGGGGCCAGCAGGGGCTGGGAGAGGAGGCACGGCAAGAACCCCCTTACTGTTCTTAAACAATATTTTCTTAAAGGTATACTTTTCAAGTAATTCTGACAACTCTGATGCAGGCAGTCAATGCCCAATGTTTGGAAATTACTACCCAAGACACCCACTGCATCTTGGTTTGAAACTCAAAAGGTAAGTAATTTCTATGTAAAAATTTAGGGGAGGGGAATTGTACAAAAATAGCTTCTGAGGTAAAATATAAGGTCCTTACATATTGTTAGATTTTTAAAAAAGGCAAGTTACAAAAGAGCAAGAGAAGGTAAATTAATATATTTCTTCTGCACAACTGTTATTTCTATCTGTACCTGTAACCACTGCCTCCTGAAATGACACGCAGCAGGAGGTGCAGGGCAGAACACAGAGACATTTCAAATCCCCGGGTACATGTTTTCCCTCTCTGTGTACAATTATAGGATAATTCTATTTTTTTAATCTTCAGTGAATTTTATTATTTGTTGCCTATGTGTAATTTCTAATTTTCTAGAATGAATATGCATTACTTTTGTGATATGTGATAAAACGATCAAACTCTACTTTAAAAGTTAGTTGCTCCCATTTACCTCCATGAGTGGTTTACCCATTGATGTTTCAGCATATTATGTTCACGCGTTAATGCTGAAATAGCAGCTTCTGTTTCCAAAGTGGCTCTAAAATCTTGTCTTATGGAGCAATACAGAAATAAAATAAATCTGGCGCCCTAGCCAGGAAGCTCAGTTGGTTAGACTATTGTCCCCATATGGCAAGGTTGTGGGTTCAATCCCAAGTCATGGTACATACAAGAATCAACCAATGAAGGCATAAATAAGTGGAACAACAAATCAATGTTTCTCTCATGTGTGCCACCCCACCCTTTCCTCTCTCTCTTTAAAAATTTAAAAAATATATAGATAAATAAGGGACTTAATGCAAAACTGACAGAGGGGAGAGAAGGGGAAAGAAAAAGTGAAGTCAACTCCAACAGCTGTTTGGCAAACTCACACAAACAGTACAGTTGTGCCAGGGAGGAAAACAAAAGCAACACACACACAAACCAGAGATCCACCAATCAGGGGAGGACACCAGCTCAGCTTTGTAAGCAGACTGTCTTGCTGTTCGGGAAAGGCTTGCAGAAAGGTGTTTCATGGATGCAGAGATCATTGTAATGCTGGTTTGACACAAATCCCAAATGCACGGCCGGGATGCCTACCTGGCCCCAATGTAACACGGTCTGCACAGAAGTCCCGGCAGGAGAGTGTGCCATGTACAACGCCACTCTAGACTGGGAAAGAAACGTGTTGCAATAAAGAATCAACAAAATAGTGTTAAGAAGGCATTGATAATAAACTAATTTCATACTTCAAAGCATTGAAAACCACAGAGCCACAATCTCAAATATATGAGATTAAGAGCAAGAAACAATTATTTGACTATAAGTATGTCCTATAACAATAGAAACAAACACCCTGGCTGGTGTGGCTCAGTGGACTGAGTGACAGACTGCAAAGCAAAGGGCACATGCCCGGGGTTGCAGGCGAGGTCCCCAGTAGGGGGAGCGTTAGAGTTTACAAACCACACATTGATGTTTCTCTCCCTCTCTTTCTCCCTCCCTTCCCCTCTCTCTAAAAATAAATAAATAACATACTTTTTTTTAAGTGGGAACAAACCCATACATGGAGCAACACGGTAACCGGGGACTATATGGGCTGAGATTACTGCCCATTTTTATTTTCTTTATCATGCTTTTCTGAATTTCCAAAATTTTATGCAACAAGTATACCTTACTTTTACCATGAAAAACAAGAAAAATTATCATCACTTTAAAAAACTGCCTAGAACCTTCCAGAATATCAAAACCTGTTTTCAAGAGGCAACATTATGCACTACAAGCATATTCAGAAACACCAGGGCATTGTTGGCCAAGGGTTGACAGCTTCTAAAATAAATAAATGAATAACAATTCCAAAATTAAACAATTATAAATATCAAGACCTAAGTGATGGGGACCTCCCCATTCAACAGCGACCACGCAGGGGCACTCGGAAGTGACCATGACTGGCCTGAGGACAGCAGCAGATGGTGCTCCAGGCCCTCGCTGAAGTCCATTCTCGTGCCTCTTGAGTGAAGGACCCGTCAGAGCTGTAACGAGGGCACTCCTTCCTCTCCAGCATCCTCCCACACAAACGACCGTATTACCAGATGAAATAAAATCACTGGAAGTTTAAAGCAAGTCTTGTTATGAACATACTTACCATATTTAAGTTTCTCTCATTGAACCCACACAGAAGAAAAATGACATTTGCACAAAGCTCCTTAAGGACAACGCGATCACAAACATGAACACTCAGCCACTTCAGCAATGTACTCTGGGGAAGAAATTCTTTGTCTCCAATTAAATCCTGCCAAGTAAGAAGAAACCCAAGAATACCTCAGCATTACATCCTGATCCACGGGCAGACCCACATGACCCACCCCCGAAGCAAAGGCACGTACACCTGTGCCAAGCATCTCCACAGATGGCCTCAGGACAGAAACGAAAACCAGTGGATGTTCGAACTGGAGTACTTGTGCAATCTGCTTAGTAAGACAACAGCAGTTGTTACAGGTGTGTGTTTAATCTTTCAAATGAAGAAAAGGAGGCAGAAAGGCAAGTAATTCACACCAACGTTTACAGTAGGAAAGGGCCTTAGTGGCCGCTCATCCCAGGGCCGACCCCACAGCGTTTCGCTAAACTCCAGTGGGCGGGCAGGGACCCTGAGGGAGAGTAGGAACAGTGCTTGGCCAGCAGCGTGCCTGCCCAGGGCACACACATCTCATCTGATCTACTGGCCAGTGTGCCGAATCCTGCCCACTGCCTGCTGTTTTCTTTAACACTTTTTTTATTGTGGCAAAAAGCTACCATTTTCACATGTTCCGCTCAGTGGCATTAAGTACAGCCATGTGGTACGACCAGTGCCACATTCCATCTCCAGAACTTTCTCAACATCTTCACCTGAAACCCTGTGCCCGTGAAGCAGTAACTCCCCATTCCCCCTCTGCCAGCACGTCCTGCCTTCGCAAATAAAGTTTATTGGAGCACAGTCACCTCCTTTCTTTGCACATTGTCTCTGCCTGTTTTTGCACTATAGGGGCAGAGATGAGTAGTTGCAGACACCATATGCCCCACGAAGCTGAAAGTAGTGACTACCGGGATCTTTATAGAAAAAGTTTGCCAGCTGCTTGTCTACATCGTGCTAACCAATAGCCACGGAACCTGTGCTCAAGTATTTCCGGGATGATCACTGTGGCCTCAAGGCAGATCTCAAAGTACTTCTCTAGCAGGAAATAAGAAAAATGTCTTTCTTACATTGAACCCACATTTGTCCCCTTATTGCTTACACTTTTTTGCTGATGCCTACCCTCTGGATGGACAAGCAGGAGTGAAAAATTCAAATGCCAACAGAGGCAGTTTTATGAACTGAACTGTGATCCACCCACCACCACTGAAAAGATACATCGAAGTCCTAATCCCCAGCATCTCAGCATGTGGTGTTATTTGGAGACAAGTTCTTCACAGATGTAATCAAGCTAAAATGCAGTTGTTGAGAGTGTGTTCTAAGCAGTAGGACTAGTGATCTGACAGGAAGGGGAAATTTGGACACAGTGGACACAGGGACAGACACAGAGGGAGGTCTGAAAAGACACAGGGAAAACGCCAAGTGAAGATAAAAGGCAGAAATTGGGGTGATGTTTCTGTAAGCCAACGAACACCAAGCAAACCACCAGGAGCTAGGGGAGAGTCATGGAGGATTCCTCTTCACAGTCCTAAGAAACTAAGATGGGCGGGTGTGTACATGCAGATGATAAAATGTCCAACAGCATGTGAAAAAACGCCATCCTGTCCAGAGTGAGATTAGGGAACAGTGAGAACGGGTGGACAGGAAAGCTTATGCTCAGCCTCCAGCAACTGCTCTGTGGCACACAGCTTCATCCCCAACCCGAAAAATCCATTATCAAGATTTCACGTTAAATATCCTGCTCTGCAAAAAAGGTGCAACTAATTTAACTAAAACATTGCATGAGCCGCATTCAACACTCTTCGGGCAAATCTGGTCTACTGCCACCTGTGATAAGTCCTCGACCAGGCACCCAATGGCTCTCTAAAGACAGACACCAGGCCTCCTTGAAGGCTCCTTTGCTCTAGATTAAAAACACTAAGATTAGCTGGGGAGAATGAGGAACCAAGTACCACAGGAGAGAAAAATCACAGGCCATGAAAAGCCATCAGTTTCCAAAACTCCTGGTTTTGAGTCTACATAATAGTCACATGTGATAAATGTACATATTTTTTGAGGTGCTACATAAGTCATATGTGATACATGTGATAAAACCCCTGCTTTTGAGTCTGCAGAATAGTCACATGTGATATATGTGATAAATGTACATATTTTTGAGGTCTACTACAAACAAGTTAGTAAGATCACTGACTTAACCACAGTAAGCTAAGCATTCATTTTGATTGACAAATGTTAAGTTGTCTTGTATGCAGGTCTGTTACCCGAACACTACTGTGGTAAACTCCACTGATCATTAAGGCAAAGCAGGATGGTAATACAGAAAAATTCAACTTGCATTTACAGGCCTGCTCATCCCAATTCTGATGTCTTATAATATATACCTTTGCATTCTAAAAGCTGCAATACTCTCAGCCTTCATGGAAGCAACATATATGTCCAGGAACAGCAAATTCCAAGGTTTTGTGAACATAACCTTGAAGAACAAGGTTTTCTTTCACTTTGTCACACGCCCAGGATATAAGAAAACACTAGTTTCTGGAAGAGTAATTCCTAAATACCAGTCTGTTTGGCCTACCTTGAAATCAGGTAGGGTGCTTGGTAAAACCTCAGACCCTGGACCCCACACCAGTGTAATAAAACACCATCTCCAAGGCTGAGGGAGTTGGGGGCAGAATCTGTATGTTTACAAAGCTGCTAAATCACAATCTCCAAAGATGAAATTAAATTGAACACATTCCTATGACACAGCAATTTCAGTTCTCCATAAAAACGAGGCACAAGGATCCAGCAACAGCAAATTAGTAACTATCCACCACAGAACATGGTTTAATAAGTAGTCATTCTTCACAATGGAAAACTTACTACGCAGCAGTTAAAAAGAATGTGATGGAGTTTCATGTGTTAACTTAACAGCTATTCAAGAGTGAAAAATGTAATCTGCAGAAAATATGCATAGTTGAATCCTGTCTACATTAAAACAAAACAATATATTTCTCTCTGGAAATTCACAGACAAGGTCTATAGGAAAAGACCCTGAAGTGAGCACTGGGCTTAATTATGAGGAAGGTGGAAAGAGAAGATAAAGTAGTTAAGCAGTACTTTATTGGCACCTCTGAACTGTTCATAATGAAAACTGAGGCTTCTATTGCCCAAGGCATTACAAGTTAATTTGGTTTTTGAGGGAGTCACATCTCATCTGCATGTCTGGTCACCTATGCAGAGAATCCCACCTTATGTGAGAGTCAGATTCTAAATTCAGAGTACAGTCTGTATTTCTTGTGAAAGTAAATGGCCAGTACATATGTTATACCTGATTTTAAGTATACATTCCTCAACGGGATTTAAGATCTGTGTCTGTATAAACGTGCCATACATAAAACCTATACAGTGCATGCACAGTGGACCATCTGGCCTCAGCTGGCTCTCAGCTCCTCATAAAAACTGCTCCCTCCTTGAACAGAGCCTGGGGGTCACATAGCTCTAGGGAGAAGCCCCCATGAGGTTACTGGCTTGTGTTTAGGGGCCACATTATAAAACATAACAGCAACAGTGTCTTTAGATCACCCTCAGTGTGGTTCGGGTTGGGCACGTGGGAACAGTGCATTTCCTTGTCCCATCTCCAGCCTGCTCCCATACACCACTCACTGCACAGAATAAAAGGCAACTCCCAAAAGGTTTAAGGTCCCTTCTCCCAGACTTTCTTGTGCTTGCTTTGTGTGATTGGTGGAGATTTGCACCTTCCCTGACTCCCCAGGATCTGAAGGGAGGAATGAAAGGGAGATAAACCATGGAGAGAAGAAAGCCCACTTTCCATGATAGCAAAACACAGAGGATAAAAACACAGATTCTCCTTCTAATGGCCAGTTCTTCAGATCTGAAAAGGAAATTGGGGGTGGGGTGGGTTAAATACCTTGATGAGAAGATCTGGAATCCATGCCACCTTAAATAAAGGGCTAATAGAGAAGTTGATTGTAGCCACAGGACCCAGGGCAAAAAACATTTTAATCTTTTCGGCCAGTGCTGGGAGCTGTGTAAATGCTATAAAACCTGTGGGACAAAAGGAAGGTGACAAGAATTTGATCTTCTGGAAGGAACTTTCCATGAAAGGTAAGGGCAGTTGTGCGTTTCGCCCTCTAGTGGCAACATGAGAAACATGCGAGCAAACTCTTCAAATGGGGTCCTCTGAACTTTTTTTCTAGGCAGAAACATTGAGTTTGACTAAATGAGTAAATCAAGTATTTCTTACACGATTGTTTCAATATTTCTACCTAGATACTCACTGGAGGAAATCTAGGTTGCTAAAACCAGATGTTTCCTGTTCCTCTAAGAATGTAAACCAAGCTAAGGAAATGCTGTATTCCTAACAGCTGGGACCCCACCATCCCCATCTACCAGTGACCCTCCCACAATCCCCAAGACCAATTTATAGAGGCATTCAAATCAGCCACCAACAACTCTGAAAAGAGTTATGCATTTAGAGTGCCCTAGCATTAAAGTATCTCTTAGCTTCCTCTCAGGTTATTGGTGGCCTTAAACTTGGCTCCAGAATATTACTACAGAAAGCAGTGAGGCAAAGGACATTTAGTAGACAAGTCATGGAAGAAGAAATATAAATGAAGAGTAATGCTTAACTTAATGAATAATAAAGGCAAAAGGTTTGCACATTAATATTTGTTTGTGGCCTCTCAAACTGGCAAAGAGTGTTTGCTTGGTAGTGAGGATGAGGCCATTTAACCAATATATATCAAGACACTTGAAAGCATTCATATCCTCCATAGACGAATCCTCCTTCTAAGGATGTGCTCTAATGAGACCATGTGATATGAACACAAAGCTATTGGTTACAGTGCACATCCAGCTCTGACCAGTGTGGCTCAGTTGGCTCGGGGTCATTCCGGAAAGCCAAAGGTCACTGGTTTGATTCCCAGTCAGGGCAGACGCCTCAGTTGCAGGCTCCATCCCCAGGAGGGGTGTGCAGAAGAGGCAGCCGATAGATGTTTCTCTCTCACACTGATGTTTCTCTCCCTCTCTTTCTACCTCCAGATGCCCTCTCTAGAAATAAATAAAATCTTTAAATGCTAAAAGGGGGAGTTCTTTAAGTTATGGGACATTCTCCTAATCCCTAATCAGAGGAACACTTGTAGAATTATGGGCAATTTTTATTTTCTTTAAAATTTGCTAATTTTCTGTTTTTGTTTATAATGAACGCACATTACTTTTATAATATCACAAATAAAAATGCATGACTTTTAAAAACTATTTATTACAACAGTATAACATGGCATCTTTGTAGTTAGTTTCACTCCACTCAATATTAAAAGTTAGTGTACTTTCTTGTTTTCTTTTTAAAAGCCTCTGCACTTACAAAACTTCTTGTTTTCTACCCTCTCACATCCCCATATTGCTTAATGAGAAAAATACATAACAGGCTGTGGCTTACATTAATTCCTTTACATTCAAGAGAACCACAAAACATGTCTATCCATTCATGATAAAGCCTGAATTCCCAGAGAAGACAAGCACTACCAAAATTCTTAGGCTTTGCCCTAATCATTACTTCTCCTTGGTATTAAATAATAATAACAATACTACTACTATTATTATTATTAAACACACATTTGAGCTAACATATTTTATATTTTACTTTTCGGAACAAATGCAAACTGCAACAAAACATTACATCAACTTTCAGTCTTTATTTCATACATACCTATCGTGGTGCCTTGGGAATGACCCACATAATACACTTGCTTTTGGCTGGTTTTGTTCAGAACGTAGTTAATGGAAGCCGGTAAGTCATAGATGGCCATCTCATCGAAACTGCAACCCAAAAACGGAACTCTTTCACTGAGACATTGCAGCAAATACAGCAGCACACACATAGGAAGCAGAGAGTGTGACCCCTTATCACAGACCGAACACAGCTGTGTGAGCCCCCTCTGAGTGCAGGAAAGAGAATTCCCAGGACTGCAAAAGCTCCCGGGGCTGCTTCCAAATGGGACTGAAACCTTAAATGAGTTCTACCCATTTCTGAACTTTTCTATAAATTGGATCGAACAGTATGTATTCTTCTATATTAGGCTACATCCAAAATGCCCCACGTAGTTATAGGTTGTTCATTGTGCAAACGTACCACACTTAATTTGCCCATTCCTTGCTAATGGGCATTTGGTAGTTTCCAATTTTTCACTATTACAAACATTGGCAAAAGCTCTTGGTCCTGCATTTCATGGCCCTAGGTGGGCTCTGCTTTACACCTGCAAAGCAAGACTGGAGGATCCACAGCCTGACCCTCTCTGCCCCTGGTATCAAGAGAGTACCCTGGACCTGGTGTGCAGGAGAGCGTCTTTGTCATCGGGAGAGTGACAGGCCCATTGCTGCCACCACTCATGATGGTGTGCCAGGCTCTTTGCCTGGATCGCCTCTTTTAACCCCCCAATAACCTGATGAGATAGGTATTCATTATCCCCACTGTACATGAAGAAAACTCAGACACAGATGGCTTATATGACAGGCCTGATGTCACACCGTGATTCATCGGTAGAGCCAGAAGCAAAGGAGAGGAGAGGAAATCTTCTGGGTACAGAATAGTTAGCATTTGGAATGTGTGTTGATAAAGGAAGGAAGAAGGTTATGGGACATATTTCACTCAGCAGCTCCCACACCACCAGCAATGCCAAAATAGCTAAAGCATTTCTGATTGAATCTAAATCTCAGTGTAGTCATTTACTCTAAAATTTACCTCACTGCTATTTATTAAATACCTAAAAAAGGTTTCCAATCTTTCATGATCCATCAGTCTCCTCTCCCATGACCCTGAGTTACCCACCTATCTGCACCCGTGTGTCTGTTGAGAGCACTAAGGGACTGGAGCCCTGTCACGATCAATCCAAAGATACCTGAAGGCCCAATACGCAGCCTGAAGAACTGAAAGTGTCTTGTGTTTCCGAGACCAGGTGTTTCCCCGGCTGTTCCCCATCCACACATCAAAACCGGCGTCTGCCAGAATGAAGCCCAGGCTGCTGCTGGGTAGGTTTGTGACCCAGTTACTCGAATCTCCCAGCAAGCCATGCTGCAGGAACACCACTGGCTTGGGGCCTGAAACACACTCATGTTTAGGAGTAAGCAGCACCTATCTTCAAAACAAACAGGTAATGCATAAACGACCCCAAAGCAAATAGTGAAAGAGAGATCAGTTAAAATATTGAGGTGGCAGTGTACTCATATATAACATTACCAAAAAATTTTTTTAAACAGCACTAGCAAGGTAACAGTGAAACCAGACTATTTTTGCACATCTAGTAACAAGACACACTGACTCAATCATTTAAAAAATTTTAATATACTTCTAGGAACTTATGAAATGTTTCTGTATTTTTCTCCAATCAATTTCTCAGAATTCATCCTAACAAAATAAACCAAAAGGGAAAAAATATCTCTCACACAAATTCATAAATATCTATACACATGTATTCATATGTATACACACACATATATATTTATATGTAAACATATCTTCTACACACCTATACCTGAGACAATGATACAGTAGAAAAAACAGACTTGGGAGTAAAAGAAACCTGAGCTCCAGCTGCTTACATTGTGTTAAGAACATTCAGTGATTCTTTAAACAAACATCTACTGAGCAACAGCTACATGCCCATCACCTCGACTGTGTGCTGTGGACACAGCAGGGAATCGCAGCAAATGAGTAAAGAAAAGAAAAACCTCATCCTCACGGAGCCAACATTATATTGACCATGAGTTTGACAGTCAGACACTCCTGGGATCAAATGTGTCCTTTCCTAGTTCTGATGTGCCCTCTTGAACAAAGTATTTCAACATCTCTGGAAATTTATGTCATCCCCATTCAGAATGGAAATGTAATGTGCCCCTTAAAGGGAGTAATGAGATATGAGATATTATATGAAACATTCTTAGAAAAGTGTCTGACACACAGTAAGACTTCAAGAAACATTAGCTCACATTATTCAGTCACTTAACCAGTCCCAGTCTCAGTTCCATAAATAACTGTTAGGAGGAATAAATGAGATCATTAACTGTATGGTGGAGTGACTGACACATAGGTCAAAATAAATTAGAACTCCCTTTGCCTTCCACCCATTCTTTATAACAGTGAAACACCAGAAATGAGCTGATGGTTGAGCAGTCAAATACTTCACGGCCGTCTGACTGGGACCATGACAAGGACAGCGGCAGCACAGAAAGAGAAGCTTCCGGCAGAGCTTAAAGGGGGAAGAAGAGGAAAAGTACAAAATTAGGGACTACTCTGCATTACAGCTATGCAGCCATGATGTATACAAATGAGGAGTCTAAAATGTCCAAGGAAAATGAGAAGACTCACTGGATAGTCAGATGGGAAGCGAACTTACAAACTTATTTCTCTAAATCGGATTTCTTTGCACCTTCTTTGCTGAGAAAAGCTGACTGGAATAACACCGAGGCATTGTCACGTGCTTGTAAGTTCTGAGGTGCTGTGGTGAAAATCCTGTGAAGCTGCCACTATTCCCACTTAGCAGACAGGGAACTGTGGCTAAGAAAAAAGAAATTTGACCACTATGAACTGAGAGACAGTAAGTGTGGGAGTTGGGACAGGAAGTCAGGTAGACCTGGTGCCGGGTCCATGATCGGAAACGTGCTGCAATAGGAAAGGATGTTAGCTGGAGAGGAGTCATTCTACACAGTCCAGAAAGTCACTCTACCCCTCAGAGAATGACAGCCTGTGGAGGGGATGCTGTCTTGGAGGGAGCTGAACTGCATGCTTGGAAGAAAGCAATCTCTGCTAGGTGGAGGAGATAGAGAATGGGGACAGGGACATGCTACTCAACTTGGCTGCTCAGGCAATTCCCCCAAGGACCAGCCTGGCCCATGCACTCCAGCACCTGAGGCCTGGTGTGTGACACAGCAAACTGATGTGTCAGGGTCAGGGCTGCCTCCTCTGGCTGTGCCTGCAATTGGTTTGTTTCTCCCAAACTGGCTCTGGGAGAGCTGGGAACTGACCGAAGGAAAGTCCCAAAGGCACCTTGGACCAGAGAGGGCAAGTGACATTCTCATGGTCACCTAAATAGTTAGCCAGAGAGCCAGCAATGACAGGCAACCCCGTGATGGCCCAACTCAGTGCTGCCCGCCTGATTAGGCCCGCACGTGGGCGGCAGTGCTGAGGGGACTGGTCAGACTCCGAAAACGAATCTGCTGAGCCCACAGTCTCACAAGAGGAAGATGATGAGCACGCGTGGGAAGAAGATGATGGGTGGGCAGGGAAGTTCCTCCTACCTCCCAAGCCACTGGCCTTCTCTACCTGGTCAGGCCACCACTGTTCAGGCTCTGAAATGGTGTGAGAAATCAGCTGACATGCAGGGAGGAACGAGAAGAACAAGGAGGAAGTCACAAAGACCAAGGCGTTGGCGTGAAATGGACCTTGTTTCTTACTAGTTAAGAAACCTCGTAGGATTTACTCAAGCTCTCTGAAGTATAGACGTCCTTTTCAAAGTGAGAAGGATACCACCGCTGACACACAGTAAAGCTCAAGAAGTAATGGCTCATAAAAACAATACTGAATATACAACTGTAATAAAATAATATTAGAACAGAAGCACAGGCAGGAGGGTCCGAGTGAGAGAGAGACAGAAAGATGCTACACTGCTGGCTTTTAAAGATAAAGGATGGGGCCCGAAGCCAAGGAATGCAGGCAGCTTCTAGGTGCTGAAAAAGGTAAGAAAACAGATCTCCCTTAGAGTCTCCAGAAGGAACACAGTCCTGCCAACACCTTGACCCTTGGCCTCTGACCTCGAGGACTACAGGATCATATATTTGTGTTGCTTTCAGGCACTACATTTGTGATGCTTGGTGACAGCAGCGACAGGAAACTGATTCAGTTGGGGATGAGTATTCACCTCCATTTCTCATCTAATGACTCTGAGGCACATTGTGGCCAAGTAGTCTGTGCACAGCCGTGCAGCCAGCAATCCCGAACCAGGACTCCGAGGCGGCGCTATGTCTCCTCGGCCTAAAGAAGAGAGAGAGCCCTGGCTCCTTGTTAGTCTAGCAGGAGCCTCCATGACCTAAAATCTTTCAGGATCTCCTAGAAGATGGACTGTGAGTTGCATAAGAGCCCGCCTCCTGCCACCCCTCTGCAAAGGCAGGCTCTAGACAAAATGGCATCAAGGACTTAGCTTAGTGTACATAAGCATTCCCACCCCTTTGTAGTGAGTGATGCAAAGCCAGACCTGCTCCCTACTTTCGACCTTTCTGCAGTCATGCAAGGGACCGAACAATTCAGGGAAGCTCAGCACCCAGCAAAGCAGGCCCTTGGCTCGCACAAACCCAAAGTCCAAGGGCTGGCTCAATCATCCCTTTTGGTTTTAGGTCACTGAAAGCTTCAGGGCCTGGGAGGCTTCCTGAACCTGCCCCAACTACTTAAGATAAATCCTAGCAAGCACTGGTGCCTGGCTGATGTTAGCATTAGATATTAGCATTAGCATTAGCATTTGTCATAACAGCTAACGGTTAGGTGCCTAGTACTTCATCTCACATGACTTATACTGTTACAAGAGAGCTGGTAAGATCCATCCCGTGTTAAAGAGAAGGTAACTGATGTGTGGAAACAGAAATTAAGTGACCTGCCCTGGAAGACTCACCTCGCAGAGAGCCAGAATTGAAACCCAAGCCAGCCACATTCCAAAGCCCTTGCTTTTAACTACTAGAGAAAATTTCATTAGAAAACAAAGTGGTGGGACAGACGAGGTGGGTTTATGAGTATTCCAGCCATTTCTAAACAAGCTAAGCGCTATGTCCTCAAACTGGTTGCATATCGATATCACCTGGGACACTCAAACATCATACACATTCCCAGCCCTGGCTCTGATTCAGGGAATCAAGGACCACAGGACAGAACCTGGAAATACTTAGTCTTGCCTCACTTCTGTGGCTCTTCTGATGCAGCCCATCCATAGCCATGTTCAAAGTGGAGTCATCTAACAGGGAGCTTGTTCAGCCCTCAAAAGGCAGCCCCTTGTGTTTGCCAAGGAAAGCTCAAAACGTCTGTCTGTGCACACTGAAGGCATTTATTCATATCCCCGAACGCCGTCAGACACAAAACTTTTCAGATACTATTGGTGCTTTACTTCCTGATTGCTTTAATGGACAGTTTATATCCCACTTAGGCGAGGAGCAGGTCTGCCTTGTGGCTCTTCATGTACTTCAGCCGAGGCCTGTATGTATTTCCTTATTTTGGCCAAATGAGATAAATAGTCTGTCATGGGATTAAGTTGCTCAATGCTTCCTACACAAGGCCACGTTCTCTAGTTTAAAGAACACTGACTCAGACTAGCTGGCCCACCATCCTTTGCCCTCAAGCAAATCCCTTTTCCTCTTTGAACTTGGCTGTGTCACCCAGTAAAATAGGGTATTGATCTAGAACACAGTTCTCAAACCCAAAGACTTCACCTCAGAATCCACTGGAGAGCATGTTAAGAATGAAAGCTCTCCAAATCCTTGGCCCAGGTCGGACTCTGATACCCTTCTAGTGCGAACATCCCATGACTTTCTGAACTAAGGCTGAGCAGATAAAAACAAAGATACTTCCCTAAAAATGATGAGTTTCTGAATTTCAATTCCCTTATAGAGTCAGTGCAAAGCAGGGATAGGTCAGCACTCCACAGAGCAGTTTGCTCAACCTTGAGAAACAGCATGTGCCTACCTCACAGCTCACCAAGAGCTTCTGAGAAAGCAGTCTAGACCAGACATGAAAATGGTTCTCGAAACCAAGGGGATTGTGTGCTCGTTCCATAAACTGTCTACATATAAAAACAAAATTTCTGTGCACACAGGTGTCTTTTAACTCACTAGAGAGAGGGCCCATTGCCTGCATTCAGCTGTGTACCCCAGCTCCAGAGACTGCCCTGCTGTAACTGTCACTCAGGTGGCCATGCCACAGACATGGTGCTGCTAGTCCCCATGAGGGACACAGAGATGACAAAGACATCAAAGCCTCGGCCTTCAAAGACTGAGGGAGGGATGAGGCAGAGAAAGAAGCAAAGAAATAAGTTAACCCAAACCAAAATAAGAAAAGCACCTCAAGAAGGGTGTTGGCAAGGCTGCTGGGAGTTCAGAGAAAATGTGTGTCTCCTCCCTGCTTAAGCAACCAGGGAGACTTGGCAGTTACACTGGGCTTGGAAGGATGAAAAGAATCCTTTAAGAGATGACAGCTGGGGTGGGGAGGTTAGCAGGTGGAGGGATTGAGCAACAAGGGAAAAGGACCCATGGGCATGGACAACAGGGTGGTGATTGCTGGGGTGAGGGGAGCACAAGAGACTAAATGATAATGGAAAAGAATACAATAAAGATTAAATTGTTTTTTAGAGAAGATAGTAGGCAGGATGAGCAATATTCCAGAGGTTGTGTTCACCAGCCGAAATCCAGGGAGACATTAGCAAAAAGGAAATAACTCATGAGAGTGAGTTATTTGGATTGGAGAGTGTCAGGAAGTAGTTCTCTCATACTTATTAACATAACAAATGCAACTTCAATTACAGCATTAATAATTTGTCTACAGTGTCAATTTAAATCTGTACAGTCAATAAGTTATAAATGTTTCTTAGATAACGGGTAAACACAGATGGCAACCAATAGTTCTCAAGCACTCCCCGAACACGTTGAGGAATAGGTGTCCAACCCCATCCTACAGAGGCAGGCACCATGGACATCAGAGCCTACGACTGTACCCACTAACTCAGGGAATCATCTCCACGGTGAACTTCAAAGGCCTACTGCTGTGCAGAATGGGGGCGAACAGTACAGACAACATCTAGGACAGACAGGATATTAAGGGGAGGTGTACATCTTCATTTCACAGGCCCCTGTAGATGCTGAATGGCAGGATCAGGCAGTTATGCCTGGGCTCTGAGAAGGTCAATCCTGCAGGACTACACGAGATGAATGAAAACCACCAGGCTGGCAGAAAAGACAGCAGCTGCTGTGTGTGGAGGAGCAGTGGCTAAGCCCTGTGATCATAAAGCCTCCAATAATCTCCACATGAGTCTCTACAGGCAACCAGAGGACCACTGACACAGGACTGAAGGATGCTCACCACACAGCTGCAAACTCTGCTTGTGGCAGCACCACAGTGCAACCAAAACACTGAGAAAAAAACACTTTGAAAAGGGTAAGAGGAATGGTTTCATCTTGTCCTCCATAAACGACTCATGTTTCACTGTATCTTGCAATGATTTGTAGATAGTATAGATGCATGGTGTTATTTCTGTGTGTATTAAATGTACTAATCTCTTAAAAGATAGGCAGATTGAATATTTTCATATTCTTGTTTTGATATTCTTTCCTTTTTTAATATACAGGAAGCCTTAAAAATGGAAGTGGCTCAAGCCTCTTTTGGGCTCTGAGTTTGTCTCAGGCATGCAGTTAAGTGCTAACAAGAACTCAAGGAGGAGTGGATGGGAGTCAGGAGTGATTCTGCAGTCTCTAGCCGAGGTCATGTGGAGGGCGATGGTGGTATTAATAGAGGAGGAAGTCAGGAGAGGAAGTGGCATGAATGAGAAGGTGATGAGTTCTGTGTGAAGGACTTTATGACTTCGTCTACTTGGCTCGAATGAGCCAAGTAACACCAACAACACTGTTGCTGACTGTGAGTGAGGACAATGAAGAGCCTCTGCCTTGGACCACGAAATGCAAACCAGCTATCAGAGAAAACCCCAGGCAGGGTCGGGAAAACCACAGGTTCCTTTAGATCACTGAGTCTCTTGTCCCAGATTTCCTCTGAAACTCCCCTCAGAGCCAGCTCACCGCAGGTATTATATAAACGCCACTGAGGCCTCTGAAGAAGAGAAGAAGAAGGTGGGAACCTAATGCTATGGCCAGATTTAGGGTACTCTCTCTTCCCCATTTTGGAGACCAATGTTATCCACTGCCCCACACCTCTGCAAAAACAAAAGAAAATACCAGTAAAACAAAAAGAATGTAGAACATAGCCTATAGAACCAGAGAGTGATGAAGATGGAAGGGAAACAGCCAATCGACTATTTTTACAGATGAAGAACCCCAGGCCCACACACGTGAAACCACACAAGCACTTAGGGGCTGACACAGCCCTAGCACTGAGGTCTCCCAACTTTTCTTCCTACCCCCTGGGGATGAATGCAAAATCCTGCTCACTCTCTTCATATTCCGGGCCATAGTACCTTCCCCTGCAATGGTCTCGATACATATACACAGGGCCTGTGGCTCTACTTGCTTTTAATTGCTGTATGGACAGAGAAGCTTGGAGGTGGCAATAGGATAAAAAGAGGAGGCACAGTGTCTAATCTTGCTCTTACTGAGTATCCCTGCATCTTTTAACAATGACTTACATTGCTAATTATTTTAGTCAATTAACCACTTTTTTAAAGATTTTATTTATTTATTTTTAGAGAGGGAAGGGAGAGAGAAAGAGAGTGAGAGAGAAACATCAATGCGTGGTTGCTGGGGGCCGTGGCCTGCAACCCAGGCATGTGCCCTGACTGGGAATCAAACCTGCGATGCTTTGGTTCACAGCCCGAGCTCAATCCACTGAGCTATGCCAACCAGGGCTAATTAACCACTTTTAAGAGAAATAATATCAAGACATATTTTTCTTTATATGGGATCTGAAGTCAGTATACAAGGTTTACTTTAGAAAAAAAAGAAAACATCATATGATCGCTGTGGAGTGAAATACGAGGTTTGTCTGGAAAAAGTCCAGCCATTGTCAGTATAACAAGAATGGTTTGCACGACAGTGGTGCAACCTGGCTGCCAAGAAGAGTGGACTGGAATGCAAATGCGTGAACAATGATGACTTCCCTGTTCTAGATAGTGGAGGCAGTAGATGCCATTGAGTGAGCATTTGTACTGTGTGGCTGTTGCATTCAAAATGACTGAATCCAATTTTGCATTAAGCTTGAATATTCCTTTGCAGAAACTATTCAGGGGATTCAAAAAGCCACAGCTATGGACAACTGGTGATTGGCAGCTTCATCACAACTACGCGCCCACTTATGAATTAGGTCTTGTGCGGAGATTTCTAATGAAACATCCAATCAGCCAGGTGACTCAGCCCCCCTACATCCCAGTGCACATTTGGCGCCCTATAACTTCTGGATTTTCCCCAAAATAAAATCACCTTTGAAAGGAAAGAGATTTCAGATCATTGTTGAGATTAAGGAAAATACAACAGGGCTGCAGATGGAGTTTGGGAAAAGTATGTGAGGTCCCAAGGTGCCTGCTTTGAAGGGGACAAAGGCATCATTGTCCTATGTACAGTGGTTCTTGTATCTTCTTCAGTAAATGTCTCTATTTTTCATAGGACATGACTAGACATCTTCTGGACAGACCTCGTATATGTTTTGTGTGTTTGAGCAGAAATTATATATAGAAGCCCTCACTATAGCTCACTATTCATTTCTGTGATATGCTGACAAAAGGGAAGCTTAATAACGTGTATCTGTAAATCACAGAAATCTTAAGAATTAGAAATTAAATTTCAAAAAGGGCAAGGGCCATTTTAAACATCATTAAAAGCCTTATTATAGTTAGAATTTATGGAAAACGAAATAGACAAGTCAGATATTAAGAAAAAAACAGATAATGATTATTAACAAGTTTTTTAACTTTGCTTTGACTACTAATTTGGGAAGGAATTGAGACAAACAAGGCACTTCTGCTCATATAAAAATTTAATTAAAGAAGAGACAATTATCCAATGACCTTAATCTCAACCTTTACTTATTAAAGAAAGTTTCTAGACCCAGAAAATGTTCAGGATTAAGCTACATCTGGAGAGGATTATATAAGAATCAGATCCTTATTCTGATATTTAACAATTTCAAGTAATCTTTCTAGAAATTCCTTAATGTAGTTACTGATATAAAAACTGGCCCAGTTCCTGCCTTGACACAGAAAACACCCTTACCTTTGTCAGAATGGTCCTTCCTCCCATGAGGAATTCGGTGGAGGCAAAGAATGTATCCATCTTCTGTCTCCACGAGGTGTTCCTCACTAGGAAACCCCCAGTAGGAGATAATTTCACTCTATAGAGGAGAAAATACATAATTATAGCAGAAGGTCTATGGACAGAATCTGACAAAATCTCCCACATTCACAGGCAAAGAGGACATGATGTCAACGACACTCTCCAGGCTTTCTTTAAGAAATTGAACTGTCAGTCTGCTAATCTAGTCACACTTCCATCGCCAGAGGAAATCTTCCACATGTTTCATCCCTGCGTTCTATTCCTCAGTGTTTGGTGAAACCTATGGTCACCCCAGCATATTCTACACCAACAGTGACTAATTCTGCCACAGCTGTGGGCCTCTTTGTTTCCATCCTGGCCCCCAGGCACAAATAAACACTCTCTTTCTTTTCAAAGTATGCCAGCCAATACTGCGGTCTACCTCCATTTTTACTTTAAAATGCCCCATCCTGGTCTTTAAGTAATCTCTATTTCCCTGATACTTTACACCTAAACAAGGTATTTCCAGACTTTATGGTTTATTTAGGATTAAAAACTTTGAAATGTTTTAATTACTCAAGGGGTTGTTTTTGTTTCTCTGTTCTAACAAAATGGATTTTTCAGATCTTTTCATTTTGATGTTGAACTGTGCTTCCTGGACATTGCTAATCACGATCCTTGTTCAATGAATTGGAAAGCAGCTCCCAGTAGTAATGTTCTTGCAAAGTTTTGACACTCTTTTATTGTTCTTTAAACAGATTTAGTGAGACTTAAGAATTAAACAAATCTATACAAATGTCATTTATTGCTCAATAAGAATTGAGCAATAATTACTGCCCATTTCACAGTAAGGTGCAACCTGTAAAATACACACCACCTGTGAGGAGAGTCTAAGCTTCAGAGAACTTGAAAAGCACTGAGCTTCAGAGAACTTGAAAAGCACTGAGATATCAAGCGATGAGAGAGTGTGGCTCCATGTAACCCACATACCTGAATTTAAGAACATACTTAACACTTGTCACATGCATTCCAAAAGCAGGTGACTTTGAGAGACCTACCACATTCATATTTGTTTCAGGATCCACAGGTGGTGTCTTCCCTCTGGATGTCTCAGAACGCAGGGTCCCAAGGGCCAAACAGAACACCAAACCCAAAAGCCACATTTTCATTCTGTATAAAACAGTCCATTGTTATTTGTCCAAATTTTACTGCACATAATTTCGTTGGTAGATTAATTTCCCATAGAGAGTTCAGAACCAGGTTCAGGGCAAATAAACCTTAGGTGAAAGGCAGATATGAAACAACTGACTCCAATCACATCTGGAAGCACAAAAAGGAGGGATTCTTTTACTAGGAGACCCACCACCCCCACCTGCTGCCCCCAGTTACTATGTGACCTTTGGAGCCCAGCACACCTACTCACTGCTTCATCACGAGGTTAAATAAGTTATTACTGGAGCGGTAGCAGAAGGCTGGACTCACTGTAGAGAAAACTAGGCTGAGAAAAAGGGAGATCCTCAAAAATCCCGAGCATGTTAACCTCCCACCTTTTTCTCTCTAATTGTGATATCAACACTTGTGAGTTTGGCCAGTATTAGCTTTTGTCACCACTATCTACTAACTTCCATTCTTGCTCCAAAGGATATGTGAGGATTCAAATTTGTCACCCAAAGGGAAAAAGTGAAATGAAAGAAAAGAGCCTACTAGAGGAACAGAGGGAGAGAAGACCACCCCTCTCCCCTCCTGGGACCCTCCAACCACTGACAAAGACCATCTGGTTTCTGGCTGTGGCAGCACAGAATCACAGCATGGCCGAGAACTGGGGATGGAGGTTACAGGCACAGCGAAGGGATTCTCCCAAGGACACCCATATGGTTAGACACAAGGCTGGGACTACAGCCTGGGCCTCTGGCATTGTTTTAAGTAAATATAACCATTTAAAAAGGTCCATGTGTGTAAGCACACACAAAGACTTGGAAAAAAAATTTTATGTACAGTCCAGCCTGTGTGGCTCAGACAGTTGGGTCATCCTTCCACACACAGGTAGACCAAAAGGCAACGGGTTTGATTCCAGGTCAGGCACATGCCTGGGTTGTGGGTTCAGTCCTGCTTGGGGCACATGCAGGAGGCAACCAATCAATACTTCTCTCTCCCTCTCTCTCTCTCTAATCAATAAATATATATTTTAAATGTTTATAACAGGTTATATATAATAGCCCAAAACTGGAAAATCCCAAATGCCCCAAATGAGTGAATTGGTAAGCATATTATGGTGTATACACACTACTCAGCAATACAGAGGAATGAACACAGTAACAGGGATAAATCTCAAAATAACTCTGGTGAGTGAGAGAAGCCAGACCTCCCCTCCAAAAATCCTATACATGATTCCATTTACATAAAACTCTAGAAAATGCAGCCTAATCTATTTTGACAGAAAGCTGATCAATGGCTGCCAGAGGGGAAAAGAAATGGGAAGAGGGAGTTACAAAGGGCTATGCACAGTAAAGCTTTGGGGGTAAGGGGAGGGCGTGATGGACAGGTTTATTATATTGAATTTACTGATGGTTCCATGGCTGTGTACATATATCAAAGCTTATAAAATTGTACATTTACAATATGTCTTGCTATTGAATGTCAATTAATACAATACAGCTGTTTTTAAAGACTATGCTTAAACTGAGTACACGTATACCTCAGTGATAGGGAGAGTTTGGTTCCAGACCTTCCCAATCCAGTGAGTATGGCAACAGAGCTTTATTTATTCATTCAATCTGAAAACAAACCCCAAATATCTCCAAGGTATGCCTGTATTCTACAAATCTGAAGAAACTGGTTCTCAGGAAGATGCAAAAGTGACCTGACACCTTCTTTCATGCAATTCCTGCTGCTGCTGCACTTATTTGTCCAAGCAGTGGTGAAGCCCACACTTGTAGATGGGGGAACGTTATCTTGGGGTCTGCACTGGCAAAGCAAGCCCACTTGCATTTATGCAAAAGTTTGTATTTCTTTATGGCAGTTAGAAGGGCTAACTTTTATTTTAAATATAACCTCTCAAAAATCTGTTATTACCAGGAATTAAGTCGATTGAAAAGAAAAATGAAAGGTTATAAGCACAATTTAAAACAATGAGGCATCCAGCACTAGCCACTTTCCATTCAGCACCTGTCCTACAGCACCTGGACCCGCTGTCCACAGAGGACTCTCTCCACAGTAACAGCTGAAGCAACTCCAGGAAATACGGCCTAGCTAAGTCTTCCTTCCAACACTACACTAACCAAGCTACTAGTCAACCTACACTTTCTCAACCTACTAGTCAAGTGATTACCATAAAGATGAAGATTGACAGAGCTAAATGGAGGAAAAACCCTTTCAGGCTGGATTCCAGGGGCTTTTCTGGGCTCCCTCAGCCACTTTCACTCACTTCTTTCTCTATTGTAACAACCCAATTATCTGCCCTCATTTCAGCCAAGCTGGAGGGCACAGTGGGTGTCTCATTCTACTTTAATCTCTAGGACCTATCCAAGTGCTACTCAGATATGAGATGCATAGTCCAGATTTTGCAGTATGGAGTAGGAGCGGTCCAACAGTCCAGTGGCTGAAGAAAAGCCCCAAAGCAGTTTGTCATAGAGCTTAATAATAACAACAACAGCATCAACAACAGCAACAATAACAACATCGACTCCCATTTAAGCTCTTGCTATGTGCCAGACCCCACAGGCAGCGCTTATGACCTACTATTTTAACTACTCCTCCACCACTCTATGCAGCAGCCTTTAATACTTTTTCCAGGAAACTGCGGCTCAACCAAGTTAAGTACTGGACGCAAAGTGCCAACTGGTTAAACAGTTGGAATTTTCACCAGCACCAATGCCAAAGTTCACTCTCGACCAGATCATGAGTTCACAAGTTAGTAAGGCCAGACAGGCTGCCTGAAGGACCTAACGGGAGTAGAGGGCCAAGAGGAAGCCGGGAATCCAGAATCCAGGCTGTCACCGCAGTCGAAAGGCTCTGGGCAGCTTCCCTGTGCAGACTTCGTGTGTCTGGGAATCAGAGGGCACCTGGGGAGAAGGGGACAATGTCGGAGAGCTTTCCAGTCCTTAGACACTGGGATGGGATGGGCCACCCGCAATGTGCTCGGGCAAGGTGCCTAGGGCCAGCAGAGGCTCGGGACGGCGGAAATGAAACCCCAGGAGTGGTGCCTACTCTCCCCTCGAAGCCCGCAGAGATGGGTCCGAACTGCAGCGTTCGCACCTGGCGGAGCAGCTGGGGCTTGCACTCACCTGGAGCCGCCCTCTCTGGATGCTGTCCAAAGCCTTGGCCCCAGCCAGCAGATGTTGGGACTCAGAGGATGGCACTGGAGAGGGCGGAGACAGTTCCACCCCAGGACGGGCGTCCACCCCAGGCTCAAGCTCTTAGCGCCGCCAATCAGAATGGCCCGCCTCCGGGAAGTGCAGCGACGACTCCGCCCTTGGCTGCAAAAGGCGGTTCCAGGGGAGACCCTCGGGCTCCAGCGGAGCCTCTGCTGCCCTGCTGGAGGGCTGGAGAGGTCTGGAAAAGACCCACCTAAAGGAAACAAATGGGAAGCCCTGCCCCAAGTTCACACAAGATTGGGAAGAGTTTTCAGGTTCCATCTGGCCAGAATGGGAAAATCCTGCAATGTAAAGGCACTAAGTAAAAGTCAAAAGGATACCATCTTGATGTTGGAACAAAATTAGCCCTGGAGTAAGGACACTTAAATATAAGAGTCCCGAATTCTTTTTTACCAGGATGCCAAGACAATTCTGTGGGGAAAGAATAATCTTTTAATAGATGTTGCTGGGGAAATTGGATAGCCTTACCTCACATCTTACACAAAGTTAACTCAAAATGCATCATAGACATACGTTTGAGACTTAATACTGTAGAACTTCCCTAGTGGGGCAGGGGGTGTGGAGAAAATAGTAGGTTTGCCAAAGATTTTTAAAACACAGTATAAAAAAAGACAACCCATGAAAGAAAGAAAATCAACAAATTGGACATTTTCAATTGAAAAACTTGATTCCTTGAAAGACGCTTTATAACCACAATGAGATAGCACTTCGTATCCACTGGGATGACTATAATCAAAGATGTACAATAACAAGTGTTGCAGAGGATGTGGAGAAATTGGAACCCTCACACACAGCTAGTGGGGATGTAAAATGACACAGGCGCTTCGGAAAACAATCTGCAGTTCCTCAAAAGGTTAAATATCCAGTTGCCATGTGGCACAGCAATTTTACTCCTATGTATCTATCAGCCCAAGACTAAGAAGAACTTATGTCCACATAAAAATTTGTCCATGAATGTCCATAAAGCATTCATAATAGCCAAAGGGTAGACACATGTCTACCAACTGATGAATGGATACATGAAATGTGGTATATCCATACAATGGAATATTATTACATAATTTTAAAATGCAGTACTGATACATGCTGCAACATGGATCAAGCTTGAGAACATGCTAAGTGAAGACAATCCAGTCACAAAAACACAAAACAAAACACTCTATTTATATGAAATGTCCAGAATAGGCAAATTGATAGAAACAGAAAGTAGATTACTGGTTGCCTAGGGACAGTGGTGGGGGATGGGAAGAGAGTGGGTTGATGGCTACAGGGTGTGGGGTTCCTTCTTTCGGATATGAAAGTGTTCTAAAAATAATGGTGGTGAAGGCTCTACAGCTCTGAATAAACTGAAAGTCATTCAGTTATACACTTTAAATAGGTGAATTGTGTGGTATGTGAATTATATCTCAATAAAGATGCTTTTAAAAAACTTTATAAAATGATGAGATGTTCTCCTTACAAGTTAATAAGGAGACTAAAAAGCCCAATCAAAATGGGCAAAAGATGGAACACAGCACCATAGTAGATATACACATGGCAAATAAACACATGAACATATGCTCACCATCATCAGTCATCAAGGAAATGCAAATTAAAGCCACAATAAGATATCACTGTTCTACCCATGAGAATGTCTAAAGTTAAAAAGTGTCGAAAAGCATGCTGAGTAACTAGAAATCTCACACATTACTAATGGGAATGTAAAGTGGTACAGCCACTTTAGAAAACAATTTGAAAGGAAATAAATTTGCCTCCTATATTACCAGCTATTCCACCCCTAAGTGGAAATGAAAATTTCCCAACAGAAATACAAATTATTTGTATACAAATGATCTTTGTAGTTTTATTTGTAACAAGCAAAACCTAGAGGCCACACGTATGCCCATCAACAGCTAAATGGGTAAACAAGTTTTGAAATATCCATAGTGGGTTACTCAGCAATAAAAAATAATGAACTATCTTTTAATCTTCACTTGAGGATATATTTACTGATTTTAGAGAGAAGAGGAAGGGAGTGAGAGAGAGACACACACATATTGATGTGAGAGAGAAACATCAATCAGTTGCCTCCAGTATGTACCTGACCAGGTATAGAACCCACAACCTAGGTATGAGTACTGACCAGGAATCAAACCCACAGACTTTTGGTGTATGAGACAATTCTCCACTCTATGCAGCCACCTGGCCTGGCCAGGGCAAAAATAATGAACTACTGACACACACAGCAACATCTATGACTCAAAATGGTTATTCTGAGACAAATGAAACAGACAAAAAAATCTAATACTGTATTATACTGTAATAATACTATACTATTTCACTTAGAGAAAACTCTAGAAAATCTAAGCTAACCCACATTGACAGAAGAAAGATAAGTGGTTGCTTGGAAAGGACATATTTTGGGGGGAAGTGGTGGTGGGAGGAGGTCAGATCACAAAGTAACAAGAAGACAGTTTTGGAGGGAGTAAATATGTTTACTATCTTTATTGTGGTGTGGGCACTGAAACAGAGCCCAGTTGGAGCATTTCTTCTCAGCCCCACACACCTGGTCATCTTGCTTTTGACAAGCTTGTTTAGAAGCACTGGTTTAGGAATGAGTCTTTTCTCAGAAAGTTTAATTTCCTTATCCAACTTCTTCCTTCCTCCAATCCATCCTCCTACGTCAAGTCACTCATCACAGATTTGCCACTTCTAAACACTCGAACTACCACGAAAAATCATTAAGATTTTTATATCCAGGAATCATGGTTTCAATTTGCGATATACCAAAATAGTCTCAGAATGTTATTGTTATTGGTTGTATCATAGGTATTGCACTTTACCTACAAATGTTCCATTTTGTGAAAAACTATCCCAAAGCCCTTCAGTGGATTGCTACCAAATAATTAGAAGTAACAAGTTCCCTGTGTTTGGATCTTTGGTTGGTTTCATGTTCAGGAAAACAACTTGTTCTCTGAGATTCTTTCTGTTTACCATGGTAGAAACTACCCCTGTCCTCTAACTCTGCCAAACATATATGCAAAGGCAATAAAACAAATATACACAGAAAGGTATGATTAACTAGAGTCACTTGAGAAGCATAGATTAGTTTAAAGAAGTGCTAACAGCATGTGAAATCAGTCAACATACTGCATGAACCAGGAGCAACAGAAAGAATGCTCTTGTTCTTGAGGACTTGTATTCTTTTAGGTTTCTTCTACATTTTAAAAACATGTTCATTGAATCCATAGAATATCTGTGGAGCACTCATTATGTGCAAGGGTTAGGTTTAAAGATTATGAAAGGCTTCATGAGTCTTCTTCCTGACCTGCTTCTTTTGGTTGATATTTGTGTCTTGGAGCTGCTAATAGCAAGATGTCTTCAGGAAATGCTGAAACTGGGCACCCTGCCTCCAACTTCAAAGCCATAGCTGTTATGCCAGATGGTCAGTTCAAAGGTATCAGCCTCTCTGACTACAGAGGAAAATATATGCTGGTGTTCTTCTACCCTCTTCAGTTTACCTTTGTGTGCTCCATGGAGATCATTGCTTTCAGTGACAGGGCAGAAGAATATAAGAAACTCAACTGACAACTGATCAGGGCTTTCATGGATTTTCATTTTGGTCACCTGGCATTCATGGATCAACACACCCAGGAAACAAGGAGGACTGGTACCCAGGAACATTCCCTTGATGTCAGACCCCAAGCACACCATTGCTCAGGACTATGGGGTCTTAAAGGCTAATGAAGGCATCTCATTCACAGGCTTCTTTATCATTGATAAAAAAAGGTTTCCTTCCCCAGATCACCATAAATGACCTTCCTGTTGGCCCCTGTGTGGATGAGACTCTGAGAATAGTTCAGGCTTTCCAGTACATTGACAAACAAGGGCAAATGTGCCCAGCTGGTTGGAAACCTGGCAGTGATACCATCAAGCCTGGTGTCCAGAAGAACAAACGATAGTTCTCCAAGCAGAGGTCAGCACAGGATCATTACATGGTCACGGCGGCAGTGTAGAGCCTTCAGAACAAAACCTCTCTTTTCCTACTGTCATGCTTTAAACCCAAGACCTCAGATTTGGGCCGGATGTGTTCTGGGACAGGACAAGACTTTCCTGGTGGGTGTGGAGAGGCCAGCCTTTCTTTTTCTGGAGGAAATGGCCTGAAGTAATGTAGCAGGCCAACTGCCTTGTACAATAGTGGGACAACACCTTTTATTTCATGTAGTTTCTATTCAAATTGAACTGATACTTGAATTTGAATGGTTGAAAGGATATACTTTCAGATAATTTCACCCAGCCCACAATTTTATAGACTTTACTCTTTCTAACATTTCTCAAATCTGAAGAATTGAGCTATTAATGGAAAAAAGGTCTTTTATTTTATCAGGAACTGAGACGAGAACTACCTTCCATACCCAACAGATCTATTTTGGAGAAAAGAAGTGTTCCCATTGCTTTTCTGCCAGTAGCTTCTGTTAAAATGGTAGTCCCGGTGCCTGTGTAAAGCAGGTCTCTTTCAGTGGAAAGCAGAGTAAGTGGAGTGGCCACTCGGCAACATGATTCCCTTTTCTCTCTCCTAGACCACTTGCTGAAGATAATGTAAGAAATATAGTGACCACAGCAAAAAATGCAGGTGTTTTTTTCTCTGCTTCTTGCTAAATGGTCTGAAGCTTCTCACTAATAGCACGTGGACTTGGTTCTCACCATAGACTTTCCAAGATGCCTCTAATCCAGCAAAGGCAAATGCCAACAACAGATCATTTTGTAGCTCATGGAAAGTGGCTCCAGGCAAGGCACAGGCAGAAAATGCTCTTGGCCTGCACTGGAGCCTTTCCCAAGAGGCCCCAGAGCCAACACAATTGGTGGCCGACTTCGGGTCACACCAGAGCACCATCCAATTAAGTTCACAATTCACACACCCAAAGAATGACTTTGCCAGGCACCAGGCTCTGCTAAAGCAAAGTACCTTCCATTGGGTCAGCTGCCACAAAACAGCTTCTCAGCTATAGTCATAGTCAGTCTTCATGGCCAGTGAGTCTGAAAGTCACTTTTGCTCAGTGACATGCCAACAGCAATCAAGGGTCAACAAGAGGGTACCCACAACCCACACAAGGGACACCCCTGGAGTACTTGGCCCAGGTCAATTGGGAGATTGCACCATGAGGTCACACAGGACACCTACTGCATAAGGACACTCTGCCAAGACTAGGATATAGCACTTCCTCCTATTACAAAGACACAAAAACAGCCAAAATGAGGAGACAAAGAAATACCTTTGAAATGAAAGAACAGGAGAAAACCCCAGGAAAAAAAAAAAACCTAAATGAAATGGAGGCAAACAATGTACCATACAGAGGTCAAAACACCAGTTATAAAGTTGCTCAATGAACTTAAGAGAAGAATAAATTAACTCAGTGAGAGCCTCAACAGAGAGATAGAAATTTTTTAATAAACAAAAATGAAGACTACAATAACTGAAATGAAAAATACATGAGATGAAATCAGCAGCATATTAGATGAAGCAGGAGATCAAATTAGCAATTTGACAGACAAGGTAGTAGAAAATGCCCAAATGCAACAGCAAAAGGTAAAAATGATTTTTAAAAATGAGTATAGTGTATAGGACATTTGAGAAAACGTGAAGTATACTAAATTTGCATCATACTAGAAGGAAGAGACAGAGCAAGGATTGAAAAGCTGCCTGAAGAAATAATGACTAAAAACTTCCCTAACCTGGTGAAGGAAAGAGACATACACATCCAGGAGTCAGAGAGAGTCCCAAACAAGATGAACCCAAAGAGGCCCTCACCAAGACACATCAAAATTAAAACACCAAAGGTTAAAAACGAAAAGAGAATCTTAACGGCAAAAAGAGAAAAGCAGTTAGTTACCTACAAGGGAGCTCTCATCATACCTTCAGCTGATTTCTAAACAGAAACTTTACAGGTCCAAAGGGACTGATGCAAAATATTCAAAGTGATGAAAAGCCAGGACCCACAACCAAAGTTTCTCTATCCAGTCAGGCTACCATTTAGAATTAAAGGGCAGATTAAGAGCTTCCCAGACAAGAAAAATGCAAAGGGATTCATCAGCACCAAACCAGTGATACAAGAAATGTTAAAACTTCTGGTCAAAATGGCAGCATAGGTAAACATGGCTCACTCCTCACACAACCACATTAAACTTACAACTAAATTACAGAATAATCACCACTTAGGACTGACAGTAATCGAGTTGAGTGGAAGTCTGACAGCTATGGAATTAAAGGATCCACATCCATCCAGACTGGTAGGAAGTGCGTAGAGGTGGGATGGGCTGGCCCTACATCCATGGGTGATGGATAAAAATTTGGGAGGATATCTTGTGACAAAGGCATCCTAGCCCCACACCAGGGCCCCCAGCCCATGGTTATAGTGCCCACACTTCCCCACATAACTCCCCACAACTTCTGGTTGCAAAGCCATTGGGGATTGAGTTGGTAGAAAAAACTGCTGGAGTCCTACTCAGTTCCTCTTAAAGAATCCCTGTGTGGACTTACTCAGACTCACTTTTCTCTGACTTCTAGCCCCTGGGTAGCAGCTTGAAAGGCACCAGTGGCACACAGGGATGAACTGAAGTGCCTGGCAGCAAGGCAAAAGCTAAAAAACAGCTCTCTAGCCGTGGCTGGCGTAGCTCAGTTCATTGAGCACAGGCTGGGAACCAAAGTGTCACAGGTTCGATTCCTAGTCAGGGTACATGCCTGGGTTGCAGGCCATGACCCCCAGCAGCCGCACATTGATGTTTCTCTCTCTCTCTCTTTCTCCCTCCCTTCCCTCTCTAAACATAAATAAATAAAATCTTTAAAAAAAGATATTCCAAAACACCAGATTCACATAATTTAAAAAACAAACAAAGAAAAAAAACAACAACAACAGCTTTCTCCCAGACAGAAAGCTGGACAGAGGCTATTGTCCTTTTTCTGAGCCCTCCCCTGATAGAGTCACTGAGCTGGCAAGCTGGATCCATCTCTGAAACCCCATCAACTGGGTTAACACTGCTTGTCCCACCCTGGAGATTCCTTGAGGCTCTATCCCACCCAAGTCACAGCTGTTAACTGTGGCTTTCCCACATGAATGACTGGCTTTGGCTCATGCTTTGCAACTTCCTGAGTCCTTTCAAAGAAGCAACAGCCAGCCATTGCAAAAAAAAATTTCTCACTGAAAAAGGCAAATACATATAAAAGCAGTGGATTGATCAACTAACTATAAAGCTATTACAAAGGTAAAAGGCAAAACTAGAAAAAATCTGTGTCATTACTACAATAAACTAATGGATACAAACACACATGCACAAAAGAAGTAAAAAATAATACTAAAAATGTAAATGTGGAGGGAGGGAGTGGAGAAAAGGTAGTGATTTTTGAACATGTTTGAACTTAAGCAATCATCAGCTTAAAATATGCTATTACAAACTCTGTTTGGTGTATATAAAGCACATGCTAACCACAAAGCAAAAATCTACAGATGCTATATGAGAAATAAAGGAATCCAAACACCGTGTACAGAAAGATATCAATATATAAGAGTGGAGAGCAGGAGAAAAAGAAAACAACAGAGGCTACAAAAACAATCAGAAAACAATTAATAAAAAAAATACCACATATTTATCAATAATTAGTTTAAATGTAAATGAAATCAATGTTACAATCAAAAGACATAGGATCACTGAATGGATAAGAAAACAAGACCCACACACATGATGCCTATGTGAGATCGACCTCAGACCAAAGGGATGAAGAAGATATCTGAAGAAATCCAAAACATTAACTCCAAAAGATACATTCATCTGTAAGTTCATTGCAACATTATTTACAACAGCCCACATATACAAGCAACCTAAGTATCCATCAGTAGATGAATGAATAAACAAGATATGGTACAGGTATACAATAGAAATGTACTTTGCCATAGAAAATTAATGCTAACATTTGAGACAATGTGGAGGGACCTAGAGGGTGTTGTGCTGAGTGAATCTGAAAAAATAGAGAAAGAAATGAACAAACAAAACAGAGATAAACTCATTGATACAGAGAACAAATTGATGGTTTCCAGGTGGGAGGAGGAGCCAGGTGGGAGGTGAAGAGATTAGGAAATACAAACTGGCAGTCACAAAATAGTCAGGGGGATGTAAAGTACAGCACAGGGAATGTAGTCATAACATTGTGATAGCTGTGTGCACTGTCAGGTGGGTGCTGGGCTTCCTGGGGGTACAGAAATCTCTGTACACTGGGATGTACACCTGAAACTAATGTAATAGTAAATGTCAACTGGTATTAAATATAAATTAATTACAATTTAAAAAGGAAATAACTGGTAAGATGTTATAATTTAGTGAATTTGATCAATAAAACTAATTTATGTTGGATAGATGTGGGTAACAAATTTGAATTATAAAGTAAATCTCCAGGATTAGAACCCATTAAAGGCATCATATTTTTTTCTTGTATTTTCATCCTAAACTGTATGGGGTGTGGTATCTCTTCAAGGTGGTGATTTCACCTCCTTTGGATATATACCATAAGTGAACTTGCTACATTTATTCTATTTTTACTATTTTTATGATGAAGATTCTATTTTTATAGGACAATTCAATTTTGAGTATTTTGAGAAACCTCTGTACCGCTCTCGCAACAGTGGTACCATCTATATTCCCACCAGCAAAGCACCGGATTTCCCTTTTTTCCACATCCACAATGGCACCTGTTACCTCTTTATTTTTGTTTTGTTTTGTTTTGTTTTGTTTTGTTTTTCAGGGTGCTGGGATTTGTTACTCATTTTAACAGGTGTCAGGTGATTTCTCATTGTGATTTCTTATTTGCATTTCCCTGACTATTACTGATGCTGAACATATTGTCATAAACCTGTTAGCATTCTGAAGTCTTCTTCAGAAAAGTGTCTATTCAAGTCCTGTGCCCATTTTTCAATCAGCTTGCTTTGTTGTTGTTGTTGTCGTTGTTTGTTTGTTTTGGAGAGGTGTTTGTTTCTTTTATGCTATTGAGTTGTATGGATTTCTTACAGCTTTGGGGTATTAATTCTTTATCAGGCATATGTTTTGCATTTTGTTGATTTTTTAAATTCAGAATCTTTTTAGTTTGATGTAGTGCCACTCGTTGATTTTTCTCGTATTGCCTGTGCTTTTGGTGTCATACCCAAAAATTCATTTCCAAGAAGGCTGTCAAGGAGCTTTTTCTGCAAGAGCCAAGCCTAGAGGAGTGGGAAGAGCTAACAGGGTGTCCCACTAGGGGGCGCGCGTGGCCCACTCTTCCGCCTGCTGAGCTGGTCTGTGGTGGCCAGTCTACCTTCTTCCTCTACAGGGCTACCTTCTACCTCCTCAGAAGTCAGTGCTTAAAAACAAACAAGCAGCATCTTATTTTGTATTTCTTATTTGAAAAACAACACATAGAAATATGAGAAAATACCAGAAACCACAAGGAAAGAAAACAAAAATTATCCCCAGTCTCAGAACACTGGGATTCATCCCTAAGCAATTAAGTATGGAAGGAGCCGGCTTTTCTTTTTGTAATTAAGCTAACAGCTGACATTCAATTTCTTCTTTTGGGGAGGAGCTCTTTTTCATATTCATTTCCATTTCTTTTTCTCTGTCTTTTCTTTGAGAAAAATAAACTCACACATTTTCAGTGTTCAGCGTGGAAGGACATCTTGCCCTAGGAAGAGATGCAGTGTGGGGGCGGGGCGTCCTCCCACAAAAGGGCTTCAACACGCCTCCTGTCTCTTTGCAGCACAGTCTCAAGCTCAGGTTCAGTACACGTGTTTAATGAACGCGAGACTTTGAGTGAATGGGCAGCCACGCAGGAAGTAACTGTTGGGACTCTTCCCTCCCCTCCCCCCGTCGCCATCAGGCTTCTCCCATTCTGGTGAAGCAGCACCCTAAGCTGACAGTTAAATCTGCTCCCGCACTGCTTGGAAGAGCCCTGACGGAGGCAGCAGTCCTGACTCCTCCCTCCAGGTAACTGGACTTACATAGATTCTTTGTTACTTTTTAAAAAAATTTATTTATTTATCTGTTCAGGGGAAGGGAAGAGAAAGAGGGGGAGAAACATCAATGTGTGATTGCCTCTAGTGCACCCCCTACTGGGAACCTAGCCTTCAACCCAGGTTGTGCCCTGACTGTGAATGGAACCAGGGACACCTTGCTCCCCAGGCTGGCACTCAGTTCACTGAGCCACAACATCCAGGCCAGATTCTTTCCATGTATGACACTCGATGGGTTTTGCCAAGGGTATATGGATTGGCCATGCTTCTGTTTTCTGCAGCAGAAAGTGAGTGTTGGGAGGCATGCAGGCAATGGGGAAAGGAGAGAGGGAAGCTGAAGTTTTCCATGGACATGCTTTGATATACTTTATTATTTTGACTTCAGGTAGGTAGACACTTTAAAAGATCTCATTTCAATTCTGAAAGTATTACCTCTAGAAGAAAACTGTGAGGACAAAAACCTATGTCTGGCCTTTTTGAATTTGAATGGTTCAAAGGATATTCTTGCAGATGATTTCACCCAGTCCACAATTTTGTAGACTTTACTGTTTCTAGCATTTCTGATATCTGAAGAATTGAGCTATTAACAGGAAAATAGCCTTTTATTTTATTGGGAACTGAGATGAGAACTACCTTCAATCCCCAACAAATCTATTTGGAGAAAAGAAGTGTTCCCATTGCTTTTTTGCCAGTAGCTTCTGTTAAAATGGGAGTCCTGATGCCTGTGTAAAGCAGGTCTCTTTCAGTGGCAAGTAGAGTCAGTGGAATGGCCACTGAGCAACATGATTCCCTTTTCTCTCCTAGACCACTTGCTGAAGATAATGTAGTAAATATAGTGACCACAGAGAAAATTTCAGCTGTTTTCAAACAGTTCAACACAAGTGGCCTTTTCCCAATTGATTTGCTCTCCCTTCCACCTCCTTACTCTAACAGAATTTTAATTGGCCAAGATGTTCAAGACCAAGTCAACTGCATGGCTAATATACACTCAACAAAATAAACATGGAAACTAACCTTAAGAATAAAGAAATTAATGACATCTTCAAAAATGTACATGCTTTCAGCTGCCTCAGTTATTAGAATCTTGTCACTAGAGGGCCCCTGAAGGTCACCTGAGAAATGTACACCATCCAGTGACTGTGGCAGATATCACAAATTGATGGCAGAATTTTTCCCACTCTGCAGACATGACCTGAGAACCCTTCTTATCCAACCATTCCACTTCTCCACTTTCGTATATTAAAGTCAGTGATCAAGGTGGAACCTCTTTTCTCCTCCTGGCTTAGTGGGACTACCCACTGTTGAAGGCAGTTCCCCTTATAAGGGAAGGCCTGTGGTGGATAACTCAAGGCTTCCCATCTCTGCTTCTGACTTTTCTCTCTAGCTCTAAACAGTGAGATGTAACATGAAGCTCAGCCTAATTAGATGCTCCCTGGTCCATAAATGAAGCCTTCATTGTTCTTGTATGACTATGCAAATGGTTGGGAGTCTCCAGCATTGCTACCAGCCCAACAACATTCCAGCATTCTCCAATGAGCATCCAAAAGTCTCTGCAGCAAAGACTTCTGAACCCTCGTGCCTGGTAGAATGTTATGTGGTCACCTCTTCACTGAAGTCCTCACAGCACCCGACACCTTGTAATCAACCCTAGCAGGTGTTTTGCCACCAAGCTTTCTTATGTGGTTGGTGCTTTTTGCTTTCTGTTTAAGAAACCGTGTCTACCCCAATTCACCCACACTTCTTTAAAGTATTAACAAAGACCCTAAGAAAACATCTCTGATGACTACTAACACTTTTGACATCCAGGAACGAGGTCTGCTAAGAAAAATACTGTAGAGTGGGGAGCTGCAAGAAGCCTGCTAAGGTGAGGCGGAAGCCACAATTTGTAGGACTTGATTAAAAAATTAGTCAAAATATTTAGCCAGTGTATAGACAGAGATGGCATGTTTGGGATATTTAATGAGATGTTCCTGAGTGGTAGGGAGCCTACAGTAAGAATATGAATGGGAAGTTACAAAGGGTAGAGTGAATACCATTAGGGACCAGATCCTCAAGATGCTCTGTGAACATGAAGGACTTATTGGGCCAGAGCAAGGATACACAAACTACAGCTCATCGACTCAATACAGTCCGCCACCTGCTTTGGTCAAGTTTTACTGGAACACGTACTGTCATTGGAGCTACAACAGCAGATCTGAGTAGCTGAGACAGAGACCATGTTGCCAACGATGCTAAAAATAGTTCTTATCCGACCCTTCAGAAAGTGTACAGTCCCTGCTAGAGAACAGCATTATGGCCAAGATTCACATTCCCTGGATCCTGGAGATGCTCCAGACTGACGGAACTGATGGAGATGGGGTGCCAAGGACCCCTGGACATGAGTGCAGATGCCCACTGGACAATCTTGGGGTGTTTTGAAATGTTTCAGTGTTGCCTGTGAGATGTAATTTAATAAAACAATAGCAAGCATCTAGAATAGAGCAAAGGATTATCTCTGGTTGCACATTCTGTTGTAAGATTATTTGCACACTTACTGCTTTCAATTGTTTCTGTTAGAGAAGAGAGAAAACTCACCTTTTAGTGCCCAAATGAGAATGGAACCCGATATATAGATGCCATCACTGTCGGCCATTGGGGATAAGTAGAGAAATAGACAGGTGAACTTGAGCAAGAGGACCAGTGATATGATATGTTGCTGATGCCTGAGTGCAGGCAGACTTTTGTGCCGGCCCCTCCTAAGCTGGGGCATGTGCACATCTCTGCTCTGCTCAGCCCTGAAAGCAGGGGGCAAGTTAAAAAGAGAGATCTCTGCATTGGACAGCTGAGAAACTAGGGAAGATCATGCATATTTTTATAGCATCTTGATTAAAAAATAAGGGATTTTATTGAAAACTATTTTTGACTGAGATCTGTCCCTTGGTATGGTAGATATTATATTCTTTGACTCATAAAGTAATATTCTTTGTTGCTGTTGAAATCCAGCAACATAAAAGGCTTTTGCCCTGATGCCTGGACCGTGACAAGAGACCGAGGATCAGAGGGCGACTGGGGCTCCCCGAAGGAACTGGCATTTCCACGTCGGATGGGAGGAAGGTGCCTTGCCTGGGGACAGGCTTTCTGGGAGCTTTCTTCCTCTCAGAGCACACACAGAGTTGCAGAATGACTTACGTTGTTGGTGCTGCTCTTATTACTAGAAGAGGCTTCAGGTGCTATTTCTGTCATCACCCCAGAAATCAAGAATGCATTTTATTCTTCAACATCTTCTTCTGATGGAAAGGCATTCAGTCAGAGGGAGACACTGCCCAAAGTGTCACACAACAGTGGCATCCAGTTGTAAACTGCGGGGGCTTGGGAATGTGTCAACTTGCTTCGACTGAACCATGTTTCCCAGAATTTTTGTCTTTGTGTGATTCCAGTCAAGGTGAGCCAGGAGACATTTCTGCATGTGATTTGGAGGGTGGAAAAGAAGCCCTCATTCTGCTTTTTATGCTTGGGAATGGCAGGGTGGGTGTTTTTGTAGTTTGTAGCTCCCTGTTGCTTATCTCCTGGCTCCACACTGTGGTGTACAGGGCCCAACACCCCAGACCCCGACCCTCCCACAGGGTCTCTGAATCCCACGAAGCTTAGCTCCATGGTGAAGAGCACCAGCTTCTCCTGTGGGACCCCCACATCATCCAGGGTGGAGGCAGTAAGAACTGGCTTGGATTCCAGTCCACCTTTTTGGGGGTGCATGCAGCCAACTGAGGTCCTGCTGTCCCTGCTGTCCCCACATCACACCCATCTTCCCTTCTCTACTGCCTGCTGTGGACTTTCAGCTCCTGCATCACACAGGAAGGCGGGAGCCTCACAGACACTGCTTAGCCAGCTCCTGCCATTGCATAAAGTCAAATTCCTGTGAGAAATACATACTCATATGCATACCCTGCAGCGGTTCTTCTTCTCTCACTCAACCCTAACGCATGATTAAAGATACTTCATGAAACTGGGAACTAGGAAGTTAGTGATCTAGTTTCATTTCTGCCAGTTCTGGTTCTGTCACTTGGTGAAAATTATTTCACCCTTTAGGCCTCAGTGTCTTTCAAGTACAGGAGTGTTACCGAGTGACCAACTTAAATCCCATTCCAGCCCACTTAGGGCTACCAAGTGACTTGATGACTCTGTGCCAAAGTATAGCAGGCCCTTGATAAGTAGCTCTCTCGCTGTGATGTATGGAGACTATATCATAAAACATGGGGGCTGAACAGAGCCCAGACAAGGTAGGGTGAGGAGAGTAAGGCGCCTAGGGCACATCATTCAAGGAGACACCCACTCTCATGGCCAGGCAAGTGCAGGGTCAGCATTCATACCATCCTGAGAGCAAGGGTCTTCTTCAATATTACACCCCAGGTGCCTCACTCCCCTCACTCTGGTCTTCTGTCTGGTTCTGGAGCCAGACACAGGGGTTTGAAGCAAAGATCCACCACTTGCTAGTGTGTAGTCTTATGCAAGTTACTTAATCCCCTGGAGTCTGTTTCCTGGTCTCTAAGACGGATATAATCACAAAATATATCATAGAGCTGTGCCAGGAACTAAAACACCACAGTATACACAAAAGAGCTAAAGCAGTTCTTGGCACACAGCTAAGGATCAGTTAATGTTAGCTATCTTTATTTTTATTTGTGTTATATTCCAATATTAGAGGCATAGAACCATGTCTGCCATGTGGTTGAAATTCAATAAATATTGATTGAGTGAATTACTGAATGAATGAAGAGGATAGATGATAGACAGATGAACAAGATACTTATTCTGCGTTCAGCACCCCTGAATTTCCCCTGAGCTCTTCAGAAAAATGCCAACAAAATAAAGGAAACAATCGCTGAAATATTATTGATGATTATTTTTAAATGGAGGAAACTCTTTAAAACGACCACAATTCACAACTTGGTTTAGGGATATGACTGGGTTGGCAGCAGTGAGGTGCCTTCATTCATTCATTCATTCATTCTCCAAGTAAAGAAAGCACAAATTGCAGTTTGAATTTCCCTAGTGTCTTTTACTCTGTGGTTGTTTTTACCCAAATAACAACCACCTTCCCACTCTTTTTTGTGGGAACGTGCTCCCCCAATTTTTGTTTTGCCTTTGTTTATTTATTCATAAGTGTTCTAGCCTCAGCTGTATTAGAAATGAAACTTAGCCCTGGCGTAGCTCAGTGGATTGAGTGCGGGCTGGGAACCAAAGTGTCCCAGGTTCGATTCCCAGCTAGGGTACATTCCCGGGTTGCAGGCCATAACCCCCAGCAACCGCACATTGATGTGTGTGTGTGTGTATCTCTCTCCCTCTCTCTCTCCCCCATCCCTAAAAATAAATAAATAAAATCTTTAAAAAAAATGGTTATCTGAAAAAAAAATGAAATGAAACTTGAAAATACACAGTGCTGTGTAAATGTGACGAAAATGAGATGGCATGCTGTTGTGTGGAAACTCTGTCGTACAACCCTGCCTTCTTCTTTCCCTCTCCCTCTCTCTGATCAGAAAAAGTGCTTTGTGGGAATCAGGCTTAGGGCCAAGAGTCTGAGTGAGGTGACAGCAGTGTGGCAACGGGAGAAAGAACAATTCTCACTCAGATAACGTACTGAGTTTCTTTCCTGGGAAGTATAAAGAGGGTGGTTTCGTTTTCTCAGTTCTGACTTCATATCTGTGCTGAAGAAAAGGAACAGCTGACAGTGATCTCCTTACTAAAACTTTTGACAAACATGCGATGTCATGGCTGGACTGACTCCAAAAGCTAGAGTCCAGACAGGACTAGACTAGCTGGGGCATGAACCACCCTGCCCAGAAGCCCCCAGCCAGTCTTGTGAGATAAGTCTCTCTGTGCCACAGTGCCAGGGCGCTGTGGGCAATGTTATCCTGTAACTACCCTTAGCAATAGCTTACCCTTTGTCAGGCGCTATCCTTAGGGCTTATCTTGGCTTATCCCATGGAATTCTTACAATAACCAGATGGGGTAGGAAGCAGAGGCAAGAGGTTAAGTAACTTTTCCAAAGCTACTCAACTGGGAAACCTGCCCTACTTTACTTCAGAGCTAGAGGACGTGACAATTAAAATGGTTAGTTTGGAATATTAGCCAAAAAAATGACAAAGACAGACTCCAAGTTGTGCTTGATGCTTTAGAAAAGCAAGAAATCTCATAATATATGATTAAATTGTAAAAAGTATAAAGTCTTAAGTTCAGGTTAAGCACACAGAACATATATTACTGATACATACATTCATATATATTATACAGAATATGTAATGGAATATTATATGATAAAATATTTTATTTTTACTTATATAAAAACATATTCATAATAAATAATGTGTAATATATTGGTATGTTTTATTACATTTATGTGATATTTAAGTATTATTATAATATATGTACATATAAATATTATCACTTTATAATATAACATCAACTTTACATATTAAATAAAATATCTTTTTAAATAATATCTAAATTACTTAAATAATAAGTGTGTCATCATAAATGGAAGATAGTATAAAGACACATACACACATGTATCACGGGATCATGGAGAACAGCAGAGATTTTTGTCAACCTCTGCTTTACTGCAGCTCACATAAAATATACTTGAGAGAGTGACTTCTGTGAAAGATCAGTTATGATCAAGAACATGATATGCCCCCGGAAAAATAGCTGCCCCTTGGCTACATTAATACAGGCAAGGTAGACCAAAACAAGGTCATCAGATTCTGTGTGAGGTGATGAGTCCATCTGAGACTCCAGTGCGCATGGATGAACCCCTCCCTGCCTCTCCCACCACCTTCTCTGTCCTTTTCTATGATATGCACCCCACCTTCTTCCCTCCCTCTGAGCTTCATGAGTTTAATCTCCAATGAGTTTAGTCCAAAAGGGACTATTCTCTAGAGGCGGATGGAGGAAGAGTGATGAGGAGGCCCTGCTCAGCAGTGAGGATGGGGGCAAGTTCTAGAGAAACACCCAAGATTGCCTTTCTACCTCAGAGGCAGGTGGAGGAAACAGGGCAAGGTGGGAGTGGAGGAGACTTCCATGTTCAGGAAGGATTTCAGGAACCAAGGGCCTGCCCCAACCTTGACTCCGAGAACAGGGCTTCTAGCCAAACCACAAGAAGCGATAGAGACAACCAATGGAGAAATGCATCCGTTTCCTGAGAAAGGGCTTTGAGCTGAATCTTGACAAATAAAAGGATGCGCCAAGAGAGTACAGATGTCATTAATAGAGACCTTTCAGCAAACCTCACAACTATAAGAATACATTACAGTGCAGGCAAATTTTAACACAGAACAAGAAATCTAGAAAAAGCTCTGAATTACTCATAAGGGTTTATGAATTCTCACCAAAAATTGCCTACCTGCTTCACCAGACCTAAAACTACTCTGGGGGGGAATAAAACAAATTTAAAATGTAAAAGCTTATGAATCAAATGGGAAAGAACAAATTGCACAGACTCTAAGGAGATATCCTAGAAATTCCTTTTTTAAATATAATGTCTTTATTTTTATTTTTTCTTCCAGTTTTACTGAGATATAACTAACATACAATACTGTTTAAGGTGTATACCATAATGACTTCACATATATACATACTGTGTAATACTGTGAAATATTTACTATAATAAGTGTAGTTAACATCCATCACTTCATATAGTTACAAATACAATTGTTTTCCCTTGTGATGAGAAGCTTTTAGGATCTTCTTTCTTAGCAACTTTCAAATACAACACACCACGTTAACTGTAATCACCATGGTGTGCCTTACATCCCCAGCACTCATTTATCTCATAACTTCCAGTTCCCCTGCACCCCTGGTGCTGGCGACCACAGATCTGATCTCTATTTCCATGAGTTTGGACTCTTTTTGATTTCACATATAGATGAGATCAGATATTATTTGTCTGTTTCTGTCTGACTTATTTCATTTAACTTTAATGCCCTCAAGTTCCATCCACATTTTCACCAATAACAGTATTTCCTTTTGTGACTGAACAATATTCCATTGTATACATAGGCCACAAAATTGCAGCCTTTTAATGAACAATATCAAAATTTTATCATCAGAATATCATCAAAATTTTAATGAACAACAAAGAAAATTGCCTAGATCAATTTTCTTTATTGTTCATTCATCCATCAGTGGACACTTAGGTGGATTTTGTGTCTGAGCCCCTGTAAATAATGGTGCAACAAACATGGGGGCATAGATATCTCTTCAACATAGTGGTTTCCTCTCCTTCAGGGGCATATGCAGAAGTGGAATGGCTGGACCATCTGGTAGTTCCACTTTTCATTTTTTGAGGAAGCTCCATACTGTCTTCCATAATAACTCTACCAATTTACATTCCCACCAACAGTGTATAAGTGAACTCCTGAAGTTCAAATCCAGAGAGGCCTTCTTCTTAGGCCCGCAACTAAACAAATGGGGTTCTAGAGTCAGTCTGACCTGGATTTGTCTCCTCGAGCATAGTTTAAGCTCTCTGCGTCTTCTCTTATTCCTACGAAAAATGCCGTCTCTCACTTGGGTGTCCAATGAAATAAATTAGGCCAGTCCTATAAGTCCTTGAGAAAAGATTCTCAATCATCATTAGCTAGTGTTGTTACCAGTGACAGCAGCTCCCCTGAAGCTACAGAGGTCCAGGGGCCATTTAGATTTCTAGTTCTCTAAGTGCCACATTTGTGGTCCTCCCTTTTGGAAAGTTTCCTCTGCCTTGAACTTCCTTCCACAGGCTTTCTCCAAAACATTTTGTCCCAGTTGAGTTCTCAGGGAGAAAAGTCAAAGTCAAAGGGCTTCTTGCTAGAATCTCCTTTCTCCCAGCAGGAAACCAAAGTATCTGAAAGTTAGCTGTGCTTGCCTAGATCAATGTCCATGTCCTATGTGCAAGCGCACATCGAGGTACCCTTGCTCCTTGTCCTCGGGAGTCTGCTGCGGCTGCGGTCAGCTCAGGCTGATTCTCAGCAGCAACCAGCCTCTGCCAGACACTGCAGGAAGGACAGCTGCACTGCAGCCCGTGGCCAACGACCATGAGCTAAATGGTTTTCATCTTGCATTGATCGCTTGAAATTGTGCCTAGTGTCTTTGTAAATCTTAAAGCAGGCTTTTTTTGAGGGCTAGGTTTCAGTACCTGCTTCCATATTTAACATACTTTAATCTAGATGGTAAGTATTTCAGGCGTTCTAAAGTCCCTAGCACTTCCGGGCTCACACAGCCTCTCCCTAACAGAAACCTTTAGAAATCCTAGCCCGGAAGTGGCCAAGGCTGGAGTACAAAGGAACTAGAAGAAAGGGCACCAGAGGCTTTGGGGAGGGGGAGGGGAGAATTTATTTCCTTCTGCTGCTGGAAAATTTTCATCAGTTCAGGATGCAAACCAGGCAGAAATGTTCTTACAGGCTTTTATTTTTCTGTTTTTCATTTGAAAGGAAAAGTCGGGAGTTTGGGGTTATTTAATTATGATTTTAAATGGAAGGTATCTCTATCAGAACCCCATAGTGGCTGTTTTTAGTTAAAAATGCATTTAGCTAATTATTTCCCTAGGAGCCACAGTTAGGGATGAAACGAGAACCCACATCTCTGAGGTGCCCCCGAACCTCCAGAGAAGCTGGGTTTGGTTAGTCCCTGTGCCCACACTAGCTTTCCTGCTTTGTTTTTCATCCTGAGTGAACTGTAGACAACGAAAGAGCACACATACAACACCCACAAAACTACAATTATGAGGGACATTTGTAAGGACAAAAACACTATGAGCACACTTAAAAACCTTGGAAAAATATCAGCTAATACAAGGGGGAAATTCAGATAGCCTAGTATATATAACCAAGCAGAAATAAAACATTTTAACATTTATAAAACAAATTTGGGAGAACTTTTTTTAAGTTGAGAGTATATATTACATATATCGTTTCATCTTGTCTTTTGGCATTATATTGTGGGAATTTCCCATTATTAACATTCTTTTATATTGTGAATATCGAAGGCTTCATAATAATGTTGCAAAGTATGGATGTATCACAATTTCCTTACCTTCCTTCTTTCCCTGCACTTTCCTCCCACCCTCCTCCCTTCCTCTCCCCATTCCTTCTTGCTCTTCTCCCTCATTTCCTCTTTCTGTCCTTCCTGAGTTCTTTCCCTTCTTCCTGCTTTCCTTTCTTATTTCTTCTTTTATAGTTTAACCAAATGTACACATTCACACTATTGAAATAGTCTGCAAGGCAGGAGAAATAGCAGTCCCCTACTGTATTTCCCACCTCCCAGAGGTAACCATACATAATTCTTTTAGTGATTCTTATGTTATTCATTCTGTACTAAATTATGTTTATATTGTAAATTCCTGATTTTAAAAAAACTGTTTAGGCATTATCCAACACAGAACTGCCTCCCCCAACACACACATACACGACTCCTCTGCCACATCCTTCCATCCCCGTATGGCAGTCACTGTGATTAGATTAATATTCAGTGATTAGGTTATTGCAACCACATAAATGCTGTTCACAACTGAGCCATGTCTTGTTTACAATGACTTCAATGCCTGCTCAGACCTTGCCTGCTTCTAGGGCGTGACAGGTCAGGATGATGAGGAGGAGCATGACTTCCAGAATGAATTCAGTAAGGATCTCCCTGCAGGGAGAAACACGCGCTCCATCTGCAGAAGGGCAACTTTCAGCATTACCAGAGGCTGTGCGATGACACTGCCATCGGCCTCTACCAGACGGCCTTGACCATCAACAGGACCTTGACTGAGAAGACAACACTGATCATTAACCTAAGAAGAATCGGCAGTAAACGACAACCTGAAAATGCCTCAGACGCCATGGGTTGACAACCCCCTAGATTCATTCATGAGCAGAATAGAAAAGCGCAGCCTACAGCTGATAGCTCTGAGAGGTCTGGGATGCTGCTGGACAGCCCAGTCACAGCTTCTGACTGATTTGACCCCTATGCCTCCCTGTCAAGGAAGGTCAGCAAGGAAATGGTGGGGCAGTTGGGGCCCACCACCCAGGAGAGCAGAAAGCCCTAGAAAGCATCTGCAGCCTCTCTCTGGGTTTCAGAGAGAGGAGAGGGAGAGGAGCGAGAGGAAAGCCAGGGTGGGGGAATCCTCGTTTGGTGGTCACCAAGGGGAGGGGAACAGGGAGGCAGAGAAGCCCCAACTTGAAAGAGCTGGGGCCAAATGGCTAGGTTTTTCATTTTGCTATCTTTTTTTTCCAGGCTTCAATATTTTTCTCATCCAGATCTGGAAATTACTTTTCCTCTGTCATATAGATATTTTAACAAAATTCCTTTCAGGGAAAGCACTTACTTTGGGACTTCATAATTCTGGTTTCTCAGTTTGCATCACCCAGACTCCCATCCATGGTCCGCAGTGCCTCTCTGTGGCCTGGCGCACCACAGACACTCAGCACTGTGGGGTGAACGAGTGACCAGAATGCCACTGACACTGGTCCTCTTTCCTCGCTCCTAACACTCCAAAATACATTCCGTGTAAGCCAGAGTTTTACATGTTTAAACAATAGACATCATAAAATTAATACAACGTTCTTGAGAGAATTGTTTTAGTCATGGGATCTGGAATTTGTACATATGAAGTCACAAAAGGTGTGAGACATTAATAAGTTTAGCTACACTAAAACATATAGTGCATAGAAGAGATACGTTTAGAATGTCCAAAAATAAATGACAAACTCAAAAACACAATTTCAACACATTACTGGTAAAGATTCATTTAAACATATGAAATGATGGTCAATGTCGCTCCTGTTAAGAGCAAATAAAGCAAACCAACACCAAAAGGAAGACGGTCTCAGGTGAACAAAGAAAACACCTTTCCTAAGAGTGCATACCCATCTTTGCCTCAGAGATTGCACTCTTATTAATTTATTCTGTATTTCCATATGTGTGCAAGGGCAGACATGTGGGTATTTATGATCTTTGTTTATAATAACAAAGGACTGAAACAGTGTCCCTCATTAAGGGACTCATTAATTCATTTTTAATATTTCATATATGGAATAGTACGCAGCTATGTAAAAAAAGAGGCTATTTTAAATATAAAAATATAAAACACTATCTCTGAAATATTTTAAAAATGAAAGTGCAGGCCCTGACCAGTGTGGCTCAGTTGGCTGGGCATCATCCCCACAAAGCGAGGTCAACGGTTCAATTCCTGGTCTGGGAACATTCCTGGGTTGCAGGTTCAGTCTCCAGTCAGGAAGCTTACAAGAGGCAATCGATTTACATTTCTCTCTCACATCGATGTTTCTCTCTTTCTCCCTCTCCCTCCCTCTAAAAATGAATAAAAATTTTAAAAGTAAATAACAAATAAAAGTGCAGAAGAGTGTTTACAGCATGCTAATGTTGTTCAAAGGAAGGAAGGAAAGAGGAAGGAGAAAGAAAAAAGTAAACGCTTGTCACAAGTCTGTGTAGAGTAGTTGGGAAAGGAGATGTTCACCTGGGGTAGCCTCTGGGCAGGGAACTGTGCCTAACCAACTAGACTCTCTTTCTGGGTCTTTCCCCATGCCTCATCTCTTCTACCACTGCCCACTTGCCCAATCCCCCCAAACATTTACAAAATGCCTCTTAACTCTTGTCACCAATCCATAATTGTATTCATCAAAACTGATTTTTAAAATGTTACCACCTCCTGCCGTTTGTTCCATCGGTTAGGGAATTTACTTGTTATGCAACAAACTGTTCTTGGGCTCCCAATAGGTGTTAATTAATGTGAAAAATGGGAGTATAACCCAGGTGAAAGGCACACGTGTTTTAACAGCTCACTCTGCAATATCGCGCTTCTGTTGACAACACAGACACCCTTCCGTTGTGCCATTTCCCAGTAATGGCTTCCTCCATTCCCCACGCTTTTTAGTTTTGGAGGGCTTTCCTCTGTCCTTAGATATGTGGAAGTTGAATCTTGTAATCGGATTGGAAATTCAGAAAGGTGGGGACCAGAGGTTTTATTTCATAGTGATACTTAACCTTGTCTGACATTGAGGGGCAATTTTAGCCTTAGTTGCTTGGCTTTGCCTAAGTTTGGGGGTCTCTGCCTGCAGCCCTTTAGTAAGTACACAAAAGGAGTCTGGCTGGAAACTGGAAAGTATTCTAGAAGCTTTACTTCCAGAGACCTTGGTGAGGCAGCTGATGAGGGATGAGGAAATAAATATTCCTACCACTAATTTAAAAAAAGAAAATCAGGAATTTACATACATGCAGAGAACACTTAATCTACACATTTGCTGACTAGCCTCACTACCCCTGTTCCTTTATGCTTCCTTGTACATCCCTCTTTTACCTACCAATGCCTCTATGATCATTTACTCTTAAAACTCCTTTTATTCTCAGGATGTAACATTGGCAAATATTTGAGGCATTCCTTGGGGGCATTAAAGTTTTGAATAAATGTTCTCCTAAGGGATACTATCGACCAAAGTTCTATATGAATTCAGTCTTAGAGAAAGTGTTGTTCATTGTGGGTTTTCCTGCCCAGGGCAGGGAGAAAGCTATACTTCTCCACAATCCTCTACCCTTTTATTAGCATACACAGCTAAGCCTACCCCAGCTGGGATCCTTACTTTTAGGGCTCACTCAAGAGCTACAAGTTCTAATTCTATTTACAAGTTCTATTCTTTTTATAGAAATGTTTGTTAAATGTGCAAGGAATGCTGACCTTCCCTCTGATGCACTGCAGGGGGGGAGGGGAATCTGTGGGCTGGTTCTTCTTCAAGATTCATTTCTCCTAAGAGCCCTGCCTATTTTACTTTCGGTTTCAATTTCCATTTCCTAAAACCAGTTCCTGCGCAACAAAGCAAAGGAGCCAGGGGCTGCTTCCATTTATATACAGGTTTCTTCAGCATTTATCTGAGGCAGAAGATCTCAGGAGCAGAACATCTGAGTAGCCCAAACTGCAGCCTTACAGACGGGAAGAAAAGTGCACAGCAACCATGAGGTAGGCTTCCCGGATCCCGTTGAAAATGCTAATCTACCGTGGTGTGGAATGCAAGCCCCAAGAGGCCGTGCTCCTAAAAGGAAAGTTCCCAATCGCTTTAGTGTGTGTTTCTAACCTTTACCATGCATCTATCCATCTCATAGCTTGCTGGTTGTTTACTCTTAAGTCATTTTCTGCCTGATACTATCAGGTGTTTCAAGGGTGACCCTCAGTGGGGAAGCTGAGAGCTGAGTTCAGAGAGGAGTGAGGCACAAAGGAAGTGGACAGAGGAAGATTTAATGAGGCAGATTCTTTATTTAAAGGTGGGTCTGGGGGAATTGCTTTTGGAGACTTTTTTGTTTCTTATTTGAAAGAACTAAGTGAGGGGCTTTCATAAGGTTCTTTTATTTTTACTGTTGTTCAAGTATAGTTGTCTCTATTTTCACCCCACCACACCTCCCACCCTTAAACCCACCCTCTTCGGCTTTGTCCGCGTGTCCTTCATATGTGTTCTTTGATGGCCTCCCCCCAAAATCCCCTATTATCCCTCTCCCCTCTCCTCTCTGGTTACTGTCAGATTTTTCGTTATTTCAATGTCTCTGGTTATATTTTGCTTGCTTGTTTTGTTGATTAGGTTCCATTTATATGTGAGATAATATGGTATTTCTCTTTCACCACCTGTCCTGTTTCGCTTAGCATAATGCTTTCCAGATCCACCCATGCCGTCAAAAAGGGTAGGAGCTCCTTCTTTCCTTCTTTCTTTCTGCTATGTAGTATCCCATTGTGTAAATGGACCACAGTTATTTAACAAATTAAGAGCAGCATTTAGCAGTGTTTAGGGCATCTGAGCAGTGTTTAAAATGCACTCAGAGCAGTAACCCACTTCATTAGAAGGTAGAATTTACTTTTAATGTGCTTATAATTCATCTTAAATTTGCATTAGGGCTGAAAAAATGTATTCACTCATTCAATAGAAATATAGTTTACTCCAGAATTCTACTGATTGGCTAGAGTCCTCCAATCTGAAGTATGGATTGGGGATGATACTCTTACACTCCAGAAACAAATGTTTGCTCAGGGGTAGAAGGGTTAGCCCACTGGGTAGGAAGGATGCTATCTTTTTACTCCAGTCTGAGGACAGGGTAACTAGACTGGATGCCTAAGCCTCAGTCCTGGAGCTCCAGGACCCGGGGACACCGGCCGCAGCACTTCCTTCCTAGAGAACACGTTGTCCTCCTCTGAGTTTCCTGGTCTGTCTTCTGGAAAAATACTGTTTTCTGCTAGTCTCCATGTGTGCCTGATAGAAAAAGTAAATGATATTAGACAAGTCCAGATGTCTGTTTCTATAGTAACTCAGAATCTTTAGAAACGTTGTTCTTACTCCTTAGAATTTCAGCATGGTCTTCTCATAGAATCTTTCTCATGATAATACAGACCCACCAGTCTCTCTTCTAGTTTTCTTTGATTGTTTAGCTACAGGCACTGTCACCAGGCATTGTAGAGTTTAGCTTGTTAAAGACATGTTCCTGAGCTCACCCCTCTCGCCACCCCAGATTCTGGTTTGATAGCTTTGGGATGAGTGCCAAGGGTTTGCCTTTCCCACAGGGCCCCCCTCAGTGGTGCTGGCACCGCACTCAGACACCATGGGGGCAGCCATCAGCTCTGAGCCAGCTGAGCAGAGTCACTGTGGCTTTCACCCAGACTAGAAGCCAGGCAAAAAAAAAAATGCTGCTGTGTAAACAGGACTCCTAGAGGCATCAGGAACAGAAGTCACAAGTCTGTCTGGGAACAGCTTCTGATTTACCAGTGGAATAATAATCTGTAATTATGCAGTGAAACTGGTTGCCCTTTGAATCGCTGCTCAAAAGGATTTTACTTAAGTGTACATATTAAATGTCTCTCTTGCAAATGCACAATTGACTATATGCTTTGTATGAGATTATTTCAACTGTATTCCCCCTCTCTCTGTTTCTTATATAAAACAAGAAAGGAGCTAAAAAGCTCATGCACTTAAAAAAGCCTTTCTGTAACCTCACTGAGAAGGAAGGTAGATGAGATTAAACATCAACTTTTCAGGGTGAGGCTGTTGTTAGCACAGTGCAGACACCAAGCCAGTCTGTCTCCTGGGCAGTGCCCCTCCCCACCCCCAGACATTACACAAGAGACAGGACAACCTGGCTCACTAAGACCTGCCTGGGGCTTTCAAAGGACACAGTTTCCCTCCCTCAGTAGAAATTCCTACCTACTTCCCTTCCAATTTTTTTTGTTTATTCTACCTTGGGTAGTTAAGTTTCCATTGTTTTAAGTAACAGGAGCAGGCACTGATTTAAAGTTCGTGGAATGGCTCACAGGACTCGCCCCCCCCCACCCCCGCCCACAGGACTATAGCAACCCTGGGAGGACTAGAACAGGACACTGGGAAGCATGGGAAACCCAGACTGACTTCTCCAAGTGCATCTAAGTCACTCTCTGCAGCACATGGTACAGAATGTGGTCATCATCAGACCCCCAGCATGCACAGCACTCTTCTTAACGTGTGAAAACTGCCCCTGGCTCCCTTGCTTCCTCTCAGATCCGTCTCCAGCTTCCACATGTGTCTGAGTAGCCAGACATGGCCCACTCAGACTGTGGGGTGGAGGGGGAAATAAAACACAAAAGATGAGGGCGAGAGGAAAATGGGGGGGATATCATCTTCCACTTGACAAATATTTCTAAAGTGACCCTGCCACATTATATGACTTCCCAGATTATCTACTGGTTCTCTACTTCAGAATCCATAATATTTAGAATATCAGCTCCTGATAAAAGGGCCAATTAATATATACCGTAAAAACATTTTTTAAGTGAGAAAAAGTATTTCAGGGACTCCAATGCACAGGCGATATAAAAAAGAATTTGGGGCTATTAATGAGTTTTAACCTACCCATCTCTGAAGGTATTCAAACAAGTTTTTTATTTGTCTGTTTGCTGTTTCTGTTTGGTTGGTTTTGTTTGTTTGTTTGTCTGCTTGTTTTGAGGACCAACACTAAAAGGAATAGGAAGTCTTTCCAGGGGAGTTCACCCTTAGAGAAAAAGAGCATTTCTCATACGAAGTTAGCTGTCTTGTGAGCCTCCTCCTGCTGCCACACTTATAACCCGTAGTCATGACAGCAAACCATAGGAGAAGAAAAATAAATTTCAGGACAAAGATGTTAACCAACAAATACAAAATTATTAATAAATCAACTCAATGAGACATGTTAACAGAAATCAACAGTCAGTTAGGGGGATTATATTTATTCTAAAATAAAAGTTTTAGACATTGCTAGCATGTATAATGTTAAGTTAGGATAATTCAAATGTGGGGAAAATGAGTAGAAATTAAATTGGTTGAAATTAAGATTTAAATGGTTAAAGTAAAAAAGTTAAAAAATAAGACTACAATGTCAAAATAATAAAAAGACAAAGCCAATGTGATAAAAAGGTTTGGCTAAACAAAGAAAATCAATTAAGGATGTATGAAAAGCTGACATAATTAGACAGGAAATAGAAATTAATCGAGATTTTTAAAAAGACAAATTAAGGTGAACTGAGGAATTAAAAATTTAGATGATAAAATGGCGTTGAATATCAGAGGGATAACAGAGATTAAAATCAGGATGGCAAAATACTACAAGAGAAAATTATGAAGCTAAAATTCCCGAATTTAAAAGGAAACACTAAGTAGGTAGGAGAAGGAAGAGAAACAAAAAGCCATTAGATAGTCTCCGCTAAAATCAGTCCACAGATTCGGCAACCCCTGCACAGCTCAGGGCGACCTAACAAGAACCTCCTTCTTTAAGGAGACCCGCCCACTGCCCTCCCCTCATTCTTCTGCAGCCCAGTCACCTGATTCCTGCTTTCCCATGCTTTAGCACATACGCCAAAATACAGAAATAAAAAAGGAAACACTGTTATTTTGATTGGGATTCACACCAGTTCAGAGAAGGAGAATTGTATTTGCTGTGGTCCCTGTATCTCGCCAGGGGAGTGTGTGCTACATCTCAAAATGTCCATCTTTCTGCTTTTCTCTACAGCGAGGCCACTGAGAACTCCTTGGAAAGCAAACTACGGCTACTAAAATGCCATTTCACCTGGAACTTGTTAGAGGGAGAAAATTCCTTGGATGATTTTGAAGACAGAGTGTGTTACCAGACTGAGTTTCAGAACAGTGAGTTTAAAGCAACACAGTTCAACTTGTTGGCTTACATAAAACACCACAGAGGTCAAAATGAGGCAGCGCTGGAATGCTTACAGAAAGCCGAAGAGTCGATCCAGCGAGAGCACGCTGACCAAGCAGAAATCCGAAGTCTGGTCACCTGGGGAAACTACGCCTGGGTCTACTACCACATGGGCAGGCTCTCAGAAGCTCAGGTTTATCTAGACAAGGTCAAACAGGTGTGCGAGAAGTATTCCAGCCCCTATAGAATGGAGAGTCCTGAGATGGATAGTGAGGAAGGATGGTCACGGCTAAAGTGTGGAGGAAAGCACACTCAAAGGGCAAAGGTGTGTTTTGAAAGGTGTCTGGAAAAGGACCCAGAGAACCCAGATTTCACCTCTGGAATGGCGATCTCGAGCTACCGTCTGGATAACTGGCCAGCACCTCAGAATTCCATTTACGCGCTGAAGCAAGCCGTTCATCTAAGTCCTGACAACCAGTATGTGAAAGTCCTCCTGGCTCTGAAACTTCAAAAGATGAAGGAGGATGCTGAAGCAGAGAGGTTAGTCAAAGAAGCTGTGGAGAAAGCCCCACGTGCAACAGATGTGCTTCGAGGTGCAGCAATGCTGTATCGAAAAAAAAATGACCCAGACACAGCTATAAAACTGCTTAAAAAGGCTCTAGAATGCTCACCAAACAATGCCTACCTGCATTGCCATATTGGGGTATGCTATAGGGCAAAAGTCCACGAGTATCCCAATGAAGACCAGAATGTAATACATGGGGAAAGAGAGGAGTTGCAGGAACTAATAGAGCATGCCGTGTATCATTTGAAGAGAGCTGATGAGCTCAATGGAAATCTCAACAGTGTCTGCTCTTTTCTTGCCTGCCTCTATGCACAGGCGGGTCAGTATGAAGAAGCAGAGTATTACTTCCAAAAAGAATTCAGCAAAGAGCTTACATCTGCAGATAAGCAAGTGCTCCATTTACGATATGGCAACTTTCAGTGGTTTCAAATAAAGTGTGAAAAAAAGACCATCCACCATTTCATGGAGGGTGTGAAAATCAACCAGGACCCAAAGGCAACAGAAAAGATGAAATGCAAACTGCAAAGTATTGCCAAAAGCAGGCTTTCTAGAAACAGATCAGACCCTGAAGCTTTGCATATCTTGGAATTTCTTGAGGGGCTCAATGGGAAAAGGTGTCCAGCATATGAAAACTCTGAGAGGGGTTTGAACTCTGGACACCTTGTCCTTCAGCATCATTAGTGGAGGAATGAGGAATTGGTGTGTGGTGCCCATAGGGCTACTCCTGGAAGGGAGCTGAAGCCCTTCCTTCCAGTTAGTATCAAAATATGAATCAACAACTGGTAGGGCATAGGCATGGACTGAGACCCTGGCCACAGGACTGGATTAGGGTTATGGAGGACCTCTGTTGGGCCAAGTGTTAACCCTTGAATTGTTCAGGGAGTACCAGGGGAGGGGTCTTATGGGGGGAGAGTGAGGAGGGCCTGTGGCTTGGTAAAGAGACTATTTCCCAATTTAACTCTGGGGAGAAGTTTGTGCCCTGTGACATTCTTTTAGTCACCTTCTGAGGGGGTTTGCATTGGGTTTGTTTCTGTAAAGCAGCCAAATTCCTCACATCTGTAACACTGGTCCATTTTTGCAATTCTTTTCCATCACTGGAGTTATCTGAGATTCTGTGTAGGAATGTGCTGTGTCCATCCAAAGGCTGGGGGGCCAAAGCTTAGGGGCATCCTCTCTCTCTCACTTCTGCCTCTTCTTCTCCGCCCCAGCCAACCCTCAATCTAGACTACTCTACACAGCAGCGTTTCAATCATCCTATTACTGAAGTGGGAACATAGTTTGAAAACCAGGCACAAAGAATAAGTTAAATCCTGGAGGGACATATCTCAGAGAAGCAATGAGGTCAATCAATCACAGACCAGAGTTTCAGGAGGCATGTGGGGAGATTTTGGCTATACTATGCACTCAATCATACAACAGGTGAAGAAAAAAAAAGGGTCTCTATAATATGCTAGAAAACAAAATAATACATTTCTTTAAAGCTTGTATGGAAAAATAAGTGTCTCACCAGTAGGGATAAAAACCAGGTAGGCAAAAGAGAGAGAGAGGAATGCTGGTTGTTATTGTAGATTGTAATCATATGGAGAAATTTTAATCTCCTTAGCCACTATTAAAAAAATTTCTTTGTAGGATGAAGGCTTGTTTTGTCAAAAGAAACTGTTTTGGTGAGCCCAGGTTCAAGGTGATAGGAAAGCAACAAAACAGGGAACCATTTGGTGGCTGAAGACCTAGTGAAAAGCCTTGGAAAATGACATAAAAAATGGAGGGTTTTCCCACAATTAGAAATATTGTATATTTGGTGATATAAAACTTTTATGAACTCTGAAAATTTTTATGACAACTCCCAAATTTATGTTATGTTTGGAGTGATTGGGATTTTCTAGGTAGATACTGAATAGCCTGGAACTATGCAAAGGTGGTGTAACTCAAAACATACCTGACCCAGCACAAAACCATCAATTACCTTCTGATTGTGAAATGTTTGTCTGTTGGAATTAGTTTAAATTTAAATGTTTGTTACCTGGGGCTGGGAGAGGGAGGAACAGAAGAGATGTTTAGGGTACAGATGTGCAACCAGTAGATACAGAAGTGCTAGAGACCTAATGCACAGACAGTGAATATATGCACTAAATCTTAATTATTCACCACAAAAAAAGCAATGATAATTATATGGTATGAAAGAGGTGATAATTGTTAAACAATGGCATTCATATTATAATATATAAATGTATCAAATCAGCATGCCGTATACTTTAAATTGATGATGTTATATGTCCAATATGTTTCGATAAATGTAAGTATATACTAACATTTTTATTAAGCAATTAAAACATTAAATGAAATTCAAAGCTTTTAAATTAAATATTCCAACTACTGTAACAATGGTTTTTGTGTTATTTTCTGTATCAAAAACAATGTGTGTGCTCTGAAACCATCAAAATGCATAGTATGGATTCCTGAAAAAAAAAATCACAGCTTTAATTAACAAATAATTTGGATGTGATGGATCATAACGGGGTGTTCAGGTTTTTCTGAAATTTTGATGTACCTCAACTCTTCTAGCCTCCACTACAGATAAATAAAATGTTGCATGGGTATGAAATGGTCCCAATAGCCCAGGTTGGTCTAACATCACAGCCACAGTATAGAACAAACATTTTTTTCCCTACAGCTTTCTGAAGAGTCCAGACTTCAGCTTACACCCTGACACTCACCACCATGTACCCTCATGCTCACAAACACCCTGCCCCCACACTGACAGAGGGGGTGCCGCTGTCCTCTCTGTTAAATCTTGTCAACATCTGCTTCCATCCACATTCTCTCCTTTCTTCTGACCTCCATTATGAGAAATGAGGAGGTGTCCCTGATTCTATTTTAAGCCCCCTCCTGGAGTCAGTCAAAACCGTATGTAAAGAACAGTTTTTGCTGATAAGTAAAGAATGGAGAGAGACGTGAAGCCTTTAAGTCTCTCTTGTTTTTCAAGATTCCTCTGGTAGGAAACATGATCCATGACAGCTACAAAGGTAAACTCGTTCCATTGGACTGAATTAGACAAGTGCACATCTCAGGGGCAGGGTTTAGCTCACTTTGCCTGAGTAACTTAGTGGATCTGGAGCCTGGGGAGGAAAGCTGGGCATGTTCTGAGTGGAAGGAAGCACACTGGTCCCTGTCATGTGCTGAAGAAGGTACACCAGGTATCTGCAATCTTGCTCTTGCATGTCGTACCAGCAGGAACAGAAACCTCAGAGGAGGAAGGTAGCAAGAGTAGGAAAGAGACATACAACATATTATACTTAATATTTATTTGAGGACTTAAAGCTAATAGAGGTGATTGGAAAACAATAAAGAAAATGAGGTATATAGCTAAGTTTTCTGAAATGTCAACATCCAGGGAACAAATGGAACCACATTAACTAGAATGACCTGTAATTCCCTGGCTCTTAACCGAATCTCCTAGTGCAAGATAGATGACTCCTCTCATATGCTCACCCTGGAACATAACATGCCCTCAGTAGGTGCTTCCTAAGCATTGATGAGCTAGTCTGTCAGATTTATCTGATCATTTCAGCTGTTTGTACGGTTCCAGCCCTCACAACCATCAATGCCCCCTGCTCATGAAAGGTCTTCACTACATCTCACCACTCTCTGTATTTGATTGCCACCTTGGCAGCACTGACATCCATGACAAAGATGCTCTTCAGTGTAACCACACCCATGAAGCAGTGAGGGGAACCTCTCATGTTCTTGTCTGGGTTCCAAGACATACTAATTGCTTCTCAGCCTCAGAGTCCTCAGTGAAAGATTCATCAGCCTCTGCTTATCGCCACTTTTCTTCTAGAGCTCAAGCACAGCCCCTGGAGGCAGCAGACCTGAGCCATCTTTCTTCCTGTCTCCTGTCAACTGACTTGCACAATCTGTGCCTGTGCAGCTGGAAGTGTGACAGCATTAGAACCCTGAAGATAAATACAAACAAGATGTGTTTGCATCCCTACTGTGTGCACAATCAACCTTGGATTTCAACCTGGGAAATGTGGGCTCCCAGTGGAGACCATAAGCTGCTGTATCCTCCCGCCCTCCCTTCACCATTTCCCCACCCTTTATTTTGGGGAAAAGGAAGTAATTTGGTTTGATGAATTAGAAATTTTCCATGAGACAGCCACTGGCCTGCAGTGACCTCAAACACTGCAGATGCTTGAGACATGAGAAAGCATACACATGGACTACCGAATCCTGTGGAGGAACAGGAACAGAACGGCCACTCTCTCAAGGGGGGAGTGCCATGCCTTCCAGCCTGAGCAGGCTTTTATTAAGAATACAGATGCAGTTTGTTGATTACAGTCTGGCAGGGAAGATCGAACAAGTCGGTAGCTTTCAAAGGGCTAACAGGGCTCACGCTGAGTTTGGGGTTTTATCACTTAAAAAGCTACAGGACCTAAAAGCTAGTTTCATTTCCTGCCCATGCCTTCATATTCTAATTCAAGAGCATCCTCCAACAAGCAGGTCTCACAGGATCTTGCATATTCTATGCCCCAGGTCTAATTTCCCCGGGGGTCCGCCGACTGGTCTGGACTGCACCACCCCTGCTATTTCTGCAGGCCTGAGTCGGGCTGAGGAGACAAAGGCAGCCGGGAGACTTGGGTTTCTCACAGCCAGAATAAGGACTCAAGTTTTGTCAAAGCCAAGGGGGCAGGGGTCGATGTCAATCACCCCCTCATTTCCACAGCCCCCTGAGTCTCTTCCCTGGTGGCTTTTCCCACATGGTCGTGCTCATCTTAGATTCATTTTCTTGAGAACTGTTACCCATCATTGACTATCTGACCAAGCAATGGGAGCCAGGCAAGGAGCAGGCAGCACTCCTGCCAGTGAGATAACCTTTGTCTCCTTAGTGTCTCCAGGTCCAGAGGTCTCTCTCTCAGCCTTAGCCATGGGGTTACAGCTTCCTGAGACCAGGCAAGGCAGACCCCAACATTTCCATACGATTTATAGTGCAACTGTCTCATTGCTGGTAATCTACACCTTCTTGGGAGACTGCAAGGAGGGAAATACTTAACGATTAAAATCCTTAGTGTAAAATGGTGCAGCAAATTTGGAAAACAGTTTGGCAGTTCCTCAAACTGTTAAACAAAGAATTACCATACAACCCAGCAATTCCATCCCTAGGTATATACACAAGAAAAATGAAAACATATATTCACATAAACTTGTACATGAATGTTCATAGTAGCATTATTCATTATAGCCATAAAGTGAATCCATAAACTGATGAACTAGATATTTAAAAAGAAACAGTATGTTCATACAGTGGGATGCTATTTGGCAATAAAAACAAAGTACTTACTCATACATTCTATGACATAGATAAACCTTGAAAACATTATACCAAGTGAAAGAAGCCGGTCACAAGAGGTCACATACTGTATAATTCTTTTTAAAAAAGATTTTATTTATTTATTCTTGATGGGAGAGAAGAGAGAATTTCAGGGGAGAATGGGAAGGGTTTACAGGAACAAATTTAAGGGACACATGGACAAAAACTAGGGGGAGGGTGGTAATGGGAGGGAAGTGGGGAGGGTTGCGTGGGTAGGCTGGAATGGGAGTAAAAGGGAGAAAACTGTACTTGAACAATGATTAAAATAAAATTTTAAAAAAGATTTTGTTTATTTATTCTTTGACAGAGGGGAAGGGAGGTAGAAAGACAGGGAGAGAAACATAGATGTGAAAGAGAAACATCAATTACTTGCCTCTTGCACACACCCTGACCAGGACCAAATCTGCAACCCAGGCACGTGACCTGACTGGGAATTGAACCTATGACCTTCCACTTTGTGGGAGGACACCCAACCAACTGAGCCACACAGGCCAGGGCCAGTATGTTTCTTTTTAAATGAAATGTCCAGAGTAGGCAAATATAGAACCAGAAAGTAGATTAATAGTTGCCTAGAGCTTGGATAATAAGATTGGAGGTGATGACACGGGGTGTGAAGTTTTTGGGGGGCGGTTAGTGAGAATATTCTAAAATTGATTGTGATGATGGTTACACAGCTTGGTGAAATGCTTAAACTACAATTGTATGCTTTAAATGAGTGAATTGTATGGTATGTGAATTACATTTTAATATAACTTAAAAAAGAATGAGTACTACTATTAAAAATGTATATAAAGAAAGCAAGCTTTTCTTTCATCACCTTATTTTTTTATTTTATTTATTTTTAGACAGAAGGGAAGGGAAAGAAGGGGAGAGAAACATCAATGTGTGGTTGCTTCTCATGTGGCCCCTACTGGGGACCTGGACCATACCCCAAGCATGATTCTCTGACTGGGAATTAAACTGGTGATCCTTTGGTTCCCAGGCCAGCACTCAATCCACTGAGCCACACCAGGGAAATCATTACCTTCTATGTTTTAACCTCTAAGTTTGTTTGCATTGTTTCGTGCCTATATAAATTCTTTTAGGCAGTTAAGGGAGAGGCAAAAGTTTTCTTGAATTTGCTGGGTCTTGACTGCCTTCAGCTTAAAATAGTCCCCATGCCAAATGGCATATTTTGGGGCTGTTCATTCTGAACCCCTTGAGAAATTTTATAAAAATGAAAAAAAATCTCTTAGGGCAATGTTACTCCTTCAGAGCTCACAGCATAAATAGAAGTATGTAAACTTATAAGGTAGCTAGCCACCCATTAAACAATATTACATGTTACTAGTTTCCATTTTACAACTGGGAAAACTAAATGTTTGCCTTAAGTTACTTAAAGTTTAAACTGCTCACGATTCACTCCAGGCTTGGCTTCCTGCATTTACCACAGGGCAAAACAGAAAATTCAGGCTCAGTGATGTCTCATGGTAGTCCCAGAGCTAGTCAACTGAACACACAGAATTAAACTGGTCTCCCACAGATCGGCTTACTGGACAAGAATACTTTTCACAAAATATTTCTGGAAACAATTTTCTACATCATGTGGTCCCAGAAGTCCCTATGTCTGAATCTCCTACAGACTTATGAAAAATTTAGTTTCCTGTGACCCACCTTAACTTTGTGGACAGAGGGAGTAGTGACTTATAATTGTAACAATGGGAAATTGTAACTCACCCCACCATTCTTTTGACATTGTTTCTATAAGTGCTGACTCTGACAGATAGATAACTTGTATGTAAACAGCATGTTTGTATAAGAATCCTAAGAATTAACTTCAAAATATAGACTCCAACCTTCAGGCATCCCAGTTCCAGGAGACTTGCTGACCTTCAACCGTGGAGCCAGGGACATAAAGTCAGGATGACGAAGAACCAGGATGACTACACCAGGATGATGCACACTGGCCTTATCGGAATGGGCTGTGCTAGTCTGCAGGTAGAGAACTTTCCAACCTCCTTCCTTAATCTCTTTGTTCTGCTCCCCTCTTCTTCCTTACACAAACCTCTGCCCCCACTGAGATGTGGAGATGGGTTTTGAAACGTGAGTCCCCCATCTTCCAGGTGGCCAGGCACCTGAAAATAAACCACTTTTATTTACATCAGCACCTGCCTCTGGAGTACTGGCTTTAGTGGCAGACAGCCAGATATGTGTTCCAGTTACATAGTTTCAGAGTCATTTTTAAACAATGTACTTGGCTGAGGCAGAGCTGGTCAAGCTTAAGTATTATTTTCCTCCTCCTGACTTAAGATCAGTTTCACTTTCCAATTCCTCTTCTGTTTCATAATCACCCAGAAACGAGAATGCATTCTCTGAGGCCTTCCCTGCCGTGCCCACTTCCCCTTTAAATAGCTCCTTGAGCAATTACTTCCCACAGACTAGGAAGATTTCTGAAGAGCAAAACATCTTGGACCTCGGCTTTTGAGACGGGCGGAGGAGCAGATTTCAGTCATGAAGTGAGTGAGATAAGAATGCATAAACATTATTGATCGTGAGTGCAAACTGTCAACTGAGTTTCTCAGGTTCAGACAAATTCCTGAGTTGTCTGTTATTTATGGACCAAACATGCCTTTTTCAGTGTTGGCACTTTTTATTTCTGGGGATTTTTCTGGTCTATGCACTCAGCTCCCTGAATTTCTAGAACAGCTGGTGGAGCCGGGAGCCGGGAGCCGGGATGAGCGGAAGGCTTGGCAGGCCTGGTTAGATGCACTCTGGAACTAAGTTTGCTGGTTCAGTGTTAGAACTAAGGGAACTACTCTATATGGGGTCTTGTTGTTTTTCTTTGAAGGACTAAAAGGCTTTCTTCTTATCATTTTAAAAAGGAAGCTTTTCTTTCAGCAGACATTAAAGATGGAATTGGTAGTCCAAACCCGATTCATGGTGAGAGGAATTTTGCTCTGAAAGTTGGATCACTTCATGGTGGGAAGTAGAAGAAACAATTCTTACAGATGGGCATTTTGCCCCCATTTCTTATATGAAAACAAACTGAAAGCTTATAGTTGATTTTTATTGCTCCAATGAGAGCTGGTGGGCAGCAGGAAATAATTTCTCTTCAGAACATAATCACCTAATCTCTTTTCTAACACGGATTTAGTTTCTAGTGACGGGAGACAGAGAAACGGTTGCCAGGGGGTGGTGGTGGGTGGCGCCGGCGCCCGCACCGACTGTGAAGGCTCACAGGGGACACTTTGAAGACGAAACACATGGTCTCTAAGGAGATAGTGGTGATAGTTACATGGGTGCATAGTATATACATCTGTCAAAATTCATCAAACTGTACACTTAAAATGGGTGTATTTTATTGTATGTGAAGTGTAACTTTAGTACACTTGATTTTCCAAAGTGCACATGGACCCGCTGAAGTTCTGTCAGCACACAGAACCTCAGGAGACGCAGAACTGAGAGAAAATAAGCCTTTCCCGTCAAACAACCTATGGAGAGGAAGGGTCCTAATGACCACTCAGGGAGTGAGGAAAAGAAAACCCAAGGGCTCCCAAATGCTCTGCAGGCTCAAATTAGCGGATGGGATGGCGGCAGGGGGTGGGGTGCTGGTGTAAGAGTAGTTCACTGGCAAGTGCCTCAGGTTACCTTTTTTTATATGATGAGCTTCTGGTTAATTGTGCCTGCCTGAGTAAGGCTAACCAGAAAAACTGGTTCTGCCCAGAGCCTTGGTAGCAGGCCCGCACAAGAAGTTTTGCAGTGACCTGTGCTTAGGTGTGTCCAGAGCCAGTGAGTGAGGAAACCTGAGAGAGGCATCCTGGACAGCGCTGGACTAAAGCCCGCCTCAACACACTCTGTTCCCAGAGGCTGTACTAATCACCGCAGGTTTGACTGCTCGTCCCCAGCAGTGCTAAAAATTGTCAAAAGGAGAGCCACTCGGGGAAATGCCTAGCCCCTGCTGGTTGCCCCATGGGTGCCCTCCTCTGCCCCATCTGCTGAGGAGCTCTGTTGCCCGCTCCACCCACTTAAAACTGTAACACTAATATACTGGTAATCATGGTTGTCAGGGCTTCTATGTGATCAGTAGTTAGTAGTGTCCCTGTCAAGTACACTTACCCCATATCATCCTATTGGGAGTTGGCAGTGTACTCGAAGTGCTTTATATGTGTCATCTCACATCATCTTTCCCAAAGCTCTATGAAGGAAGGACTCTTCATTTTTAATAGCCTCATCTTCTAGGTGAGTAAAATGGGGCTCAGAAGGCGAGTTCCGTACCCAGGAGTTCACACAGAGAGGCGTCAGCAGGGTCATTATAGGGGTGCTGAAATCTAGTTTCAAGCATCTCCTGGCTCTGTGCACAAAGGCCAAAAGGGTGAAATGTCTCAACGCTTTTAATTATGCTCATGTTAGAGAGAAGGGGCAAGGACTGGGAGGACTAGGCCCTCAGGGTTCCTACTTGGAGAGAGAGGAGGACCACTCTTTGACGGCAACTCACTCCTTAGTGCCACACCTTGGATGAAGGTAACAGTGGATCTCCCATGGCATAGTTTTCCATCATTTGGATGGAAGGAAAAAGGCAATTCATTCTAGGCTATTTTCAGAGTAAGGAAATGAGACTAAATGATGTGATTCAAGAACTATCCCAAAGCTGGTCAAAGAGACACCCCAAACCCAGGTGTCCTGTGGTTATTTCCCTCAATGCTAGGCCATCTGACTCACCGCATTATCTCCAGCAAGAAACTAGGAAGCTAGCTTTCCAAACACCTCTAGAACAGTGCTTCGTAAACGTGGCCCAGGGACTTCTGTTACCCACCCGGCACCAGCAGAGCCAAGCACTAGACACCGAGAACTGCCGTGGAGGAATATTGGTTATTTGCTCAAAAGCCTGAACTCCCCAGTAGAGTGTAGTTACTGATGAGATAGGGCAAAATTGCAAGACACAGTGGGTTAGGGATTTGGGGACACACTGGGAGTTGATTGTCAGAGGTGAGGCAAGAGTGATAAATCATCTCTTCAGATCTTGAGGACAGCTCTGAGATTCTTTCCGGTGTCCCTCTCTCTGGCCTCATGGGAAAGTAGCCAGGAGGCTACTCCACCTTAGGGATCGGGAGCTGAAACATAACTTAGATGAAGATGTTTCTTTAGCCTGCCAGACGTCCAGATCATTAGTCAGATATTGGCTCCTGTCTTCTGCCATCTCGGGGAGCTGTGTAGGGGAAAGGCTCATCTCTGAGGGTGATACACACACACACATACACACACCATATTTTTCAGACTATAAGACACCCCCCACACAATTTGGGGAGGAATGAGGTGCATCTTATAGTCTGAATGTAGCTTACCTGGCTTGCTGGTGGGGGAGGGGGGTGGCAGCGGTAGAGCAGGGTCACAGGTTATTAAATATTTTATCATGGGTTTTTTTTGCTTCAAAATTCTTTTTCCTATTTTCCTAGGTGCATCTTATGGTCCGGTGCATCTTATAGTCCTAAAAATACAGTATATAATATATATATATATGTATATCACACATATACATATATAATTTCTAGGACTAGGATTTAAAGTTAAATTTAGTGAAAGTCATAATGACAGTCAGTTTCACTCCTGCAAAAGAGATTCCAGAGTGTGTGTAAAAGCGCAGTTTCCTGAGCCCAAGCCCAGCCCCAGACTGGACTAGAATCTCTAGCAGTAGGGCCTGGGATCTGCAAGGCATCTCTAGTGCCTTTTTACAAACTCTCAAAAGCAATTCCAGAACCTGTGTAAGAGAGTGAGCTCAGCTCTCACAGCTTCATTTTCAGTTTCTCCTCAGCAGGAATCTTGACAGCATTGCATCAGTTTCGTTTTCCATTTCTACTCCATAAAAGCACAGACCTAAGTGCTAGCACCAGGGGTGGTAACCTCTTCAGCACTTGCTTGCAATCCACAGGCAGAACATAAAATCAGCTCTTCAGAATTACAGAGAAACAGCCATCATGAGGTAATTATGCCTTGCTTCTCTGACAGAAAGGGGAACATTTCTCACAAATCTTGTCCTGTCATGGAGCTTCCAGAATTATCCTGATTCAGTGTTTGCTTCTGGATTAAAGGTACACTTAGCTTAACTTAATCATGAATCTCTCTTACCAATTCACGCATTTTTATTTCTGTGGCTCTTTCTGTTTAGAGTCAGGCAGCCTAAGGGCACCGAGGGAGGCGCTGGGGCGCTGGCTGCTGGTAGCAGGGAAGGAACTGGTGCTTGTTGAGGGTGACTAGAGGGAACACCGGCTCACATCCTTTCAGGCAACTTCTGGACAATGGGGACTAGGGCCTGCAGGGCAGTCCCTGGAGGTCCTGACCCCTATTTTGTTTTTTTCTTTTTTGTAAGACTAAGTTGGAGGTTTGGGAGTTCTGTTGTGGTGGTTGTGATCATTTTAAAAGCATGGCTTATTTCTCAGCAAATGTGCTAATGACTAATTCAGCACTCAAAATTCCAATCTATCATGAGGTCGCTTCTACCTTGCAACTTGCCTTTTCAGAATTTAGGAATATGTCTTCTTACCAACCTGCCAGACCTCCTCTGGGAACAGGGAGAAAAGTGTGGCAGAGTTTCAAATTGTGTCGCAGATATCCAGTCTCACAACCAGCAGGAGTGCTCTATTAGAATACTAATTACTGGGCCCTGCTTTCTGAAATCCTGATCAGAAATAAAGCTGAGAGGGGGGAAATATATATTTAAAGAGGACCACATGTACTTCTAGACGCTGCTCCCTGCCTTGTATGTGTGGAAATATGAGTGGAGGAAGCCCCAAGTGGGTGGCGAGTCACAGGGGAGGGAAGGGTGTTGTCATAGGTTTGCCTATTTAAGGGCCATTTTAGGAATGAAAAACTGGTGATTGGAGATCACTTCCAAAAAGTGATGTCCTCTGGGCCCCTTGCTACTCACAGTGTGGTCTGCATCCGACACCCCAGGAAGGTTGTTAGAAAGGCAGCGCTCAGACCTACTGAATTCAAAAGTCCATTTTAACAAGATACTCAGGTGATTTGTTTTGGTCCATGCGTGCATTGACGTGTGAGAAACACTGCTCTGGAGAGTTTCTTGAAGGGGTGGGTTCCTTGGGGGGTGCCTGTTCTGACCAAATAACTGGGCGTGAGTTCTGCCTGTTCCTTCGTGTAGTCAGCTGGGACGTACGTAACCACAGCATCTGTGACACAAGCCCCCTCAGTGATTTCCCTGGGAACTCCTATTCTTACTATTTAAACAGGACCTCTTTCTCAAAATTTCAAGATTCTGCTCTAGTCATGGCTTTGACGAGGCCCGGGGAGGAGGTGAGCCTGAGGTCTGTGGGCGGCAGCGCGGCACTCTGTGTGTCACCACCCAGATAGGTGAGCAGGAGAAGGAGGAAAGACTGTCAGTGGATGGTTCTGGGTGTTTCCTAAGAAGTTGCAGTGCTGCTCTTATCTGCTTCAGTCAGCAAAACCTCAAGGCTGCAGCTTGAGGCTGTGAGAAACTTCCTCCTGGGCCAGAGGGACTTCTACCTACCTCTCCAATGTCTTCTTCTAGATACATGGTCTCCAGGTAGGAAGAGCCTTCAACACCCCATATTTCACCTGAACATAGATAACTTTCTGTGTCAAGTTACTACAGCCATCATTCTACCTACCTGCTTGTCCTTCCTTCAAATATCTGAATTTAATTATTGTTCAGTAATTTATCGAATTTTATGCATATACATATAAAGAGGGTTTAGAGCAACTTTGAGATATACATGATATCAGTAAGTAAGGAAACCTGGGCAAATGTATTGGTTTTCAGACAGGCAAGAGTATTTTTTAGTTAAATCAGAACTAACTTCAAATGTCTTATTTTTATATACCCAGTTAAATATGTTAATGTTATCATAAATGTCAATTATATATGAACATGTAAATACGTCAATTAAAATTTACAAATATAATGAAAATCAAAGGTAAAAAAATGCAGAGTATCTCATGTACTTAAACTACATAGAAGAAAAAGCGACAAGAATTTCTAAGAAAATATTTGTAAAATTCAACTTTATTGATGTATAATTGACACATTAAATTGTAAGGCTATTTACAGTGTACATTGTAGTGGTTTGATATACATATACATCGTGAAAGGATTCCCTCACCCAACTAGTTAATTAACACATTCATCACCTCACACATTTATACATTTCTGCTGTTCATTTAGTTTTAGCGAGAACATTAAATTCCACTCTCTTAGCCATTTCAGCTGCACCATACAGTGTTACTGACTCCAGCCACTGTTGTTACGCACTCAGACCTTACTCAGCTCAGGAGAGAAAGTTTCTTCCCTTTTACGTACACATTTTCCCCTGCTTTCCTCTCCCTCAACCCTTGGCAACCACTTCTACTCCATTTCTATGAGTTTGATTTTTGTTATTTAGACTCCATATATAAGAGATATCATACAGTATTTCTGTTTCTCTGTCTGCCTTATTTACTCAGCATAAATGTCCTCAAGGTGCATCAATGATGTCGCAAATGGTAGGATTTCCTTCTCTTTTATGGCCAATAATAGCGGTCAGAAAAAATGCTTGATGTGATCTTGCTCTTCTTACATTTTATTAAGACTTGTTGTGTGGCCTAACACACGATCTATCCTGTAGAATGTTCCATGTGTGCTTGCAAAGAGTGTGTGCTCTGCTCTTGTCAGACGGGAAGTTCTGTAAATGTTTAACTTCATCTGGTCTAACCTGTCATTTCCAATGTGTAACCTGGGCTAAGTCCACTGTTTCTTGATTGATTTTTGTCTGGTGATCTATCCTTTGTCAAAAAGGGATGTTGAAGTCCCCGCTATTATTGTGTTGCTGTCTGTTTCTCCCTTCAGGTCTATTAATATTTGCCTAATGGATTTAGCTGTTCATGTATTGGGTTCATATATTTACAGATATGACATCCTATCATTAGATTGACCCCTTCATTATTATAAAGTGACCTTTTTTGCTTCTTGTTACAGTCTTTGGCTTAAAGTTTATTTTTTCCAATATAAGAACAGCTACCCCTGCCTTCTTTTCTTTGCATGAAATATCTTCTTCCATCCCCAAACTTTCATTCTGTGTGTGTCCTTAAACCTAAAGGCAGCATATAATTGGGTGTTATTTTTTATCTATTCAACCACTCTAAGTCTTCCCCAGTGTGACTGTAGGAAGTGGTAGTGAAGATGAATGAAAAAGGACTAAGTCACATAGCATGGTGGCAAACATTCCATGGGTTATCATTTCTTTTCATGGCTCCTTCTAACCAGACTGTGGCTCCTAGGGGCAGAGAGGGCCAGGATAATCCTTCTTTTTCCTAGTATCCCCAAAACTAGCAATGTGACACAAAAGGTAGCTGTTTAAGGGTCACTGGAAGGCTAAGTAAAACTTACTCCTCAGAATGTGTGAGGACTGAGCCCTGACTCAGTCACTGAGCAGGACAAGAGAAATCCAGTCCCTCTCACTGCAGGGATCCCGTTTCATCCACCTCACTTCGCCTCCTGCATATCTGCTCACACACTGGAAGCGATGTGCTTTGCAGGTTCTTGCACAGACCATAGCTACACAAAGGCGTGTCCAAAAAGCAGGAGGAAACTACTTGCTCTTCTGTCTAGGAAAACTTAGAGGTGTGCATTAGTCAAACAGAAAAACAGAATCAGTAGGAGATACACAGACATGCTGCTGCTCAATGCCAAGCCCAACCCGCAAAGGCTGAGAAGAGGCAAAGGGGGATTTGCTAAAAGTTGTCCCAGGCTCTTCTACATTTTTGAGGAAATTCCATCCTGTTTTCCACAGTGACTACACCAGCTGCATTCCCACCAACAGTGTCTAGGGTTCCCTTTTCTCCACAACCTCGTCAGCACTTGTTGTTTGTTGATTTGGTTATCGTAGCCATTCTGACAGGTGTGAAGTGGTATCTCATTGTGGTCTTAATTTGCATCTCTCTGATGGCTAGTGATGCTGAGCATCCTTTCATATGTCTCTGGGCCCTCTATATGTCCTCCTTGGAGAAATGTCTGTTCAGGTCCTTTGTCCATTTTTTCATTTGGTGTTTGTCTTCCTGGAGTGGAGTTGTGTGAGATCTTTACATATTTTGGAGATCAAACCCTTGTCCGAGGTATCACTGACAAATATGTTTTCCTATATTGTTGGTTTCATTTTCATTTTACTGCTGTCTTCTTTAACCATGCAGAAGTTTTTATTTTGATGAGGTACATTTATTTATTCTTTCCTTTATGTCCCTTGCTGTAGGGGACGTATCAGCAAAAATATTGCTGTGTGGAATATCTGAGATTTTCCTATGTTCTCCTCTAGGGCTTTTATGGTGTCATGACTTACATTTAAGTCTTTTACCCACCTTGAATTTATTTTTGTGTATGGTGTACGTTGGCAGCCAAGTTTCATTTTCTTGCATGTAGCTGTCCAGATCTCCAAACACCATGTGTTGAAGAGGCTAATTTTACTCTCTTTTATTCTTCTGCCCCTTTTGATGAATATTAATTGACCATAGAGACATGAGTTTATTTCTGGGATCTCTGCTCTCTTCCGTTGGTTTATGTGTCTGCTCTTATGCTGGTACCAGACTGTTTTGATTACAGTAGCCTTGCAGTATAGTTTGATGTCAGGTATTGTGATCCCTCCTTTGTTCTTTCTCAAAATTACTGCAGCCATTTGGGGTCATTTACGATTTCATATAAATTTTTGAAATGTTTGTTCTATATCTGTGAAATATGTCATTGGTATGTTAATAGGGATTGTGTTGAATCTATAAATTGCTTTGGGTAGTGTGGACATTTTGATGATGCTAGTTCTTCCAATCCATGAGCACGGTATATGATTCCATTTATCTGTGTCTTCCTTAATTTCTTTCTTCAGTCTTCTGTAGTTTTCTGAGTAGAGGTCTTTTACCTCCTTGGTTATGTTTATTCCTAGGTACTTTATTTTTCTTGTTGCTATAGCAGATGAGATTTTATTCCTGATTTCTGTTTCTGATATTTCATTGTTGGTTTACAAAAATGCCTTCACTTTCTGAATATTGACTTTGTATCCCACTGCTTTGCCAAATTCACTTATTAGATCAAGTAGTTTTTTGGTAGAGTCTATAGGGTTTTCTATGCACACTATCATGTTATCTGTAAAAAATGACCTGACTGATGTAGCTCCGTGGACTGAGAGCCTACAAACCAAAATGTTGCTCATTTGATTCCCAGTCAGGGTATATGTCTGGCTTGCAGGCCAGGTCCTCAGTAGAGGGTGCACAAGAGGCAACTGCACATTGATGTTTAACTTCCCCTCTTTCTCCCTCCCTTCCCCTCTCTCTAATAATAAATAAATAAAATCTTTTTTAAAAAATGACGGTTTTACTTCCTCCTTCCCAATTTGGATGCCTTTTATTTCTTTTTATTGTCTGATTGCTGTGGCTAGGACTTCCAATGCTATATTGAATAGAAGTGGTGAAACTTAACATCCTTGTCTCGTTCCTGATCTCAGTGGGAAAGCTTTTAGTTTTTGCCTGTTAAGAATGATGTTGGCTGTAGGTTTTTCATATATATGGCCTTTATTATGTGGAGGCATGCTCCCTTTACTCCCACTTTGCTGAGTGTTTTTCTCATAAATGAGTGCTGTACTTTATCAAATGCTTTTTCAGCATCTATTGACATGGTCATGTGATTTTTGCCTTTTCTTTTGTTTATGTGATGGAGTACATTTATTGATTTGCAAATATTGTACCATCCTCGCATCCCTGGAATGAATCCCACTTGATCATGGTGTATGATCTGTTCAATGTATTGTTGGATATGGTTTGCCAATATTTTGTTGAGGATTTTAGTATCTACATTCATCAGTGATATTGGCCTGTAGTGTTCTTTCTTTGTTGTGTCTGTATCTGGTGTTGTGTCTTTATCTGGTTTGGGGATTAGGATGCTGGCCTCATAAAAAGAATTTGGGAGTTTTCCCACTCCTTGGATTTTTTGGAATTGTCTGAGGAGGACAGGAGTTAGTTCTTCCTTAAATATTTTGTAAAACATTTTGTAAAATGTTTTGTAAAAACTGTCTGGTCCAGGGCTTTTCTGTGCTGGGAGTTTTTTTTATTACTGCTTCAATTTCACCAGCTGTTATCAGTCTGTTCAGGCTTTCTGCTTCTTCCTCATTCAGTTTTGGAATATTAAATTTCTAGAAATTTGTCCATTTCACTCAGGTTTTAAATTCCTTGGCATATAGTTGTTCATAGTAATTCCTTAGAATCCTTTATATTTCTGTGGTATAAGTTGTAATTGCTCCTCTTTCATTTCTCATTTTACTGCTTTGGATCCTCTCTTGTTTTTTCTTGATGAGTCTGGCTAAAGGCTTGTCAATATAGTTTATCTTTTCAAAGAACAAGCTCTTGGATTTATTGATCTTTTGAATTGTTCTTTTAGTCTCTATGTCACTTAATTCCTCTCTGATCTGGATTATTTCCTTCCTTCTACTCTCTGGGCTTTGTCTGTTGTTGTTCCTCTAGTTCTTGTAGTTGTAGGGTTAGGTTATTTATTTGAAATGTTTCTATCTTTTTTAGGTTGTCTTGTATTGCTATGAACTTCCCTCTCAGGACTGCCTTTGCTGTGTCCCATAGGTTTGGGTCTCTTGTGTGTTCATTTTCATTTGTTTTCAGAAATTTTTATTTCTTCTTTGATCTCTTTGTTAACTCATTCATTGTTTAATAGCATGCTATTTAGTCTCTATGAATTTGAATGTTTTTGATTTTTTTGCTTGAGGTTGGTTTATAGTTTCAAACCATTGTGACTGAGAAAATGCTTGATATGACTTCAATTTTCTTGAATTTGTTGAGGCTTGTTTTGTGTCCGATCATGTGGTCCATCTTTGAGAATGTTTCATACACATTTGAATAGAGTGTATATTTTCCTTCTTTGGAATGAAAGATTCTGCACGTATCAGTTAAGTCCATTTGATCTCGGGTGTAGTTGAGTTCCACAATAGCCTTGTTGATTCTTTGTTCAGAATATCTGTCCATTGTTGACAATGGGGTGTTAAAACCCCCTACTATAAGTATGTTGCTCTCTATATCTTTCTTAAAGTCCTCCAAAATTTTCTTACACATTTGGGTGGTCCTATGATGGGTGCATATATGTTTACAATGTTTATGTCTTCTTGATGGAGTCTTCCCTTAAGTATAATGAAGTGTCCTTCAGTGTCTCTTTTTATGGCTTTTCTTTTGAAGTATATGTTGTCTGTTATAAGTATTGCTACCCCAACTTTTTTTTCCTGTCCATTTGTTTGGAATATTTTTTCCAACCCTTCACTTTTATTCTGTATAGGTCTTTTGTTCTGAGGTGGGTCTCGTAGTTGCATATATGCAGATCATGTTTTCTTATGCATTCAGCTACCCTATGCCCTTTTTTATAATGTTTCTATTTTTTTTGTTTAAGATTTTATTTAATTATTTTTAGAGAAAGAGGAAGAGAGGGAGAAAGAGAGGGAGAAAAACATCAATGTGTGGTTGCCTCTCATGTGGCCCTTACTCAGGATCTGTCCTGCAACCCAGGCATGTGCCCTGACTGGGAATTGAACTGGTGACCCTTTGGCTCACAGCCCATCCTCAGTCCACTGAGCCACACCAGCCAGGGCTACCCTTGTCTTTGGATCAAAACATTTAATCCATTTACATTTAAGGCTATCATTAGTGGGTACTAATTCATTGCCATTTTCCCCTTTGTACCTATGTTCCTCTCTCTCTCTCATTTTTTTCTTCATCTTTTTAAAGCAGCTCCTTTAGCATATCTTGCAATGCTGATTTGGTGGAGGTGTATTCTTTCAGCCTTCTTTTGTCTGGGAAACTCCCTATTTCACCTTCCATTTTAATTGAGAGCATTGTTGGGTAGAGTAGTCTTGGTTGCAGGCCTTTGCTTTCCATTACATGGAATATTTCTTGCCATTCCCTTCTGACTTGTAATGTTTCTGTTGAGAAGTTGGCTTCTAGCCTTATCAGGGCTCCCTTGTATGTTACTGGCTATTTCTCCCTTGCTGCCCTTAAGATTCCCTCTTTGTCTTTAAATTTTGTTGTTTTAATTATGACATGTCTTGAAGTGGGCCTCTTTGAATTCATCTTAATTGGGATCCTCTGTACTGCCTGGTCTTGCCTGACTTTTTCTCTCATCAAGTTAGGGAAGTTTTCTATCAGTACTTTTTCAAGCACATTTTCTATCCCTTGCTCCTCCTCTTCTCCTAATATGCCTGTTATACGGATATTATTACATTTCATGTTGCCCTGCAGATCTCTTATTCCATCTTCATTGTTTTTGAGTGTTTTTTCATTTTTTTGGCTCTGTCTGGGAATTTTTTTCTACCTTGTCCTTCAGCTCAGTGATTCAATCCTATGCTTCATCTAACCTGTTTTTAATTCCTTCTACTGTGTTCTTCATTTCAAATATTGTATTTTTCATTTCCTCCTGTCTCTTATTGATAGTTTCTATGCATCTTTTTATGCTGGTGTAGTTTGCAGTAAGTTCCTTGCAACTTCTGTGGAATTCTTTGAAGTTCTCACTAAGCTCAGTGAAAGTCCTTATAACCATTATTTTGAACTCTGTGTCTGATAGTTGGGTTGCCTCAAGTTTGTGTGGTAGTCTTTCTGGGGATTCTTCCTTTCCTTTTAATTGGGGGTTCTTTGTCTCCCTATTTTAGATAACTCTTGTTGTTGTTGTTGTTGTTGTTGTTGTTGTTGTTGTTGTTGTTTTCCTGCTTGGTAGGTTTATCTGCTTTGACTCCCTGTCTTTGTGGTGTGCTCTTCTGTGGTAGGAGACCTGTGAGTCTCAGTGGTGCAATCTCCTGATCATCTGCCCTTGGTGCTCTTGCACTGCCCTTCATGCCTTTTATGTGGTTGTAATTGGGTTTTGGTTGCTGTTGTGTCATTCTTTGGTGGGTTCTTCCTTCTGGCTGTCTGACTGAGAGTCATTCCACCCTCCATGTCTTGTATACTGCTGAACAGGTGCTGCCAGAACAAAAACCAAACAGCCACCCTGGCTGGTGTAGCTCAGTGGATTGAGCATGGGCTGCGAACCAAAGCATCGCAGGTTCGATTCCCAGTCACTGCACATGCCTGGGTTTCAGGCCACAGCCCCCAGCAACCACACATTGATGTTTGTCTCTCTCTCTCTTTCTCCCTCCCTTCCCTCTCTAAAAATAAATAAATAAAATCTTTTAAAAAGAGTCTACTTAAAAAAAACAGCCCAGGAAACAGACCCACACCCACAAAGATATCCCCTGCCCACAATTACACTATCAACAACCAATGCACCAATATTAATAAAGGTATAAAGAGATTAAGACTATTATAGAAAAGGAAAAATGAATGTGAGATAACTAACTGAAATAAAAGAGATTTTGCAAGGGCAGAGGGAGGAGCAATAATAAGAGTAGGGAATAGAGACAAGGCAAAGCAGGAAAGAAAATAAAATTTACTTTGTAATTAAAAAAGGGAGAAGGGAAGGTGGTATAAGACAGGAGAAGTGTGTAGTATTAGGTTAAAATCAAAATTTAAAGAAAATATGTGTATCTGTGTATATCCAGTGAGAGAAAAAACAGACAACTACAACAAAAAGTATGTATATATACATAAAATAATATGGCCATAACTGCAGAAAAGTCTCTACCACAGTGATATCAACAACCAACAAGTTAAGATTTATATAGGTGGAATGAGAATAAGAGGGCACAAGGACAGAAAGAAGAGCTTCAGAGATGTCTAGAGGAAAGAAAAGTTAGTTTGAGAGGATAAAGGGAGAAGGACTACTAAGAGTACAGGATGGAAATCTGGCTAAGAAGGAATAATTAATATTTAAAACAAAAAAGGGGAAGGGCAGGAGGAAGGCAAAATGGTGTAGCAGAGGGGAACAGTGAAATTTGAGATTTAAAATGCAAAGAGAGTCACAGTCTAGAAATAAGATTGAAGAATTGTAACAACAAGCTCCTTATCCACTACCTATGAACAAAGATTGATAAAGGTGGAGAGACAATAAGGGCATTTCAAGAACGGGAAAAGGAATGTGAGCTAATGACAATCACAAATGATTTTGAGAGGCTAGAAGGGGGAGCAATAGTAATAGCGCAGATTAGAAACAGTTGATAACAAGAGAGAAAATGGAATTTTAAAAATATATACAAAGGAGGAGGAAGGAGGTAGTGCGGAGTAAGAGAAGGGAAGAGCAATATGTGAGATTTGAAATAAACTATATAATAAAACCTGGTGTTTTATTATGCCCAAACTTGAAGGATATGAAATGAATCTTAAACAGCTTTGCAGGAGAGAATATAGCATCTTCTTGTGCTTGTCTCTATCTTCTCTGCTCTGCTGGGTTTAGCAAATTGGGCTGGGGAGCTGCGTAGCTTGCAGTGCTGATGCAAGGCCTTTCCCTTCTTTCCCCTGAGGAAATGTACAGAGCAGAAAACTCCTGGGCCTGAACCTCCCCACTCTGCAGAGCCTGTAGTCCCACAGGTGGGGATTGGGTTTGCCTGTCTGTGAAAGGCTCTGGCTGATAGGAGCAAATCTCAAGCATTCAGATCCTGCCCTCCAGATCCAAGACACCGGGCCACTCTCCCACAGTAGGTTCACCCAAATTCTCCACTCTGTGCTGCCCTTTGCTTGCTAGCTGTGTTGGCTCAGGTCATCCCCTTCAGTGTTTTTCTGCCTCTGAGATTTTTGATTAGCAAAGCTGTTGCATCCTGCCCGGGTGCACTGGCTGCCCAGGTGCACTGGCCTGCACGTCCAGCCCCTACCAAGCCTAGGGTACCTCTCAGCCCCCCCCTTTTAAAAGAGCATCTCTATGGTGCCCATGATGTAGTGCAGGTCTCTGGGGACCCTATTCTCCACGCACTACCTCTCCCTAAAAATCACAGTGTCTCACAATCAGGATTGGCCAGCTCCTTACAGGGCCTCTGACAATTTTAAATAAAGTTTCTCTGACTCTTTTAACACAAGACAGTGACAGTGTGATGTCCCTGCTTCCTCCAGAGGTCTTTTGCCTCAGGCCTGCCTGTCCCTGACATGCTGTTTCTGAAGCCCGCACCTCTCAGGCCTTCTCTTGCCACCCTGGTAGTTCTGGCCACTGAGCGACCCGACTCTGCACACCCAGCAGTGCTGGGCTGGGCAGCGGTGGCAGGCCACCTGGAAAGCCTGGGGCCAGCTGCCCCGGGCCCCCATCACAAGCTGGTGGGTTCCTGCGTACTCCTGCACACGCCTAGTGCTCTCCTCTGCACACTCTCACTCATGGACACTTTCACTCCCTCTCCTCTCTGAATTCTGACTTCAAGTCTAGTCCGTGTCTGTGAGCAGATGAGTGGAGTTGCATGCTATATGGCTGCCATCTTGGATTCTCCAAAAGTAGGTGGGTATTGAATACAAGGGATGCAGACACCCGCCTAAAGTGTCTGCATCATTATGGATGAAATGAGACATTCACACAGACTACCAAGTACAGTGGAGGAAAAGGGACAGCATGGCTTTTCTCTCAAGAGGAGCAAAAGCTTCAGCTCCAATGGAGCCTTGCTCCAATGAGCATTTATTGTCTTCCTGGGCACATTACATGATGGTCCTCATTTACTATGCACAGGTTCACTTTAGGTGGTTACCTTTTACAATAAACAAAGGAGCCAATGCCGTTAATCACATCATAGAGGAGGGATATTTACAAGTGAAAAGGCAAAAGTGGTTGGACCAGTTACACTCATCCTTGGAAGATTTAGCATGGTTTTTAGGAAGTTGCTTTGCAGTAAATGTCCTCAATTCAGGGTGAGGGAGTTTTAGCAAAAAGCAAGGCTCACAGTGGCCTGGGTACATTGCAGGCCTGATTCCCCATGGTAGAACCTATCCGTGGGCATGGGTTCTGTGCATCTCTGAGTGGGAGCTGGGCCCACGCCTCGCAGAGCAGTCTCCTACAACAAGGAATGGGCTCATAGAGAGTGACTTCAATGAATATTTCTAAGTGATTTTGTACATTTTCAGCAGGGAAACCAAGCTGGATCTTCAGCTTTATGTTCACTTCCTGCAAGGGAAGAAGAGGCTTTCTACAATTGGACATTTTGGTTTTCTTCTTTGAGAATTTTAACGCCCTTTTGTGTCATTTCTACTTAATTTGGAAACATTCATTTTTACCTGCTTTTTAAAATACTGCCCTTACTTTTTCCAGTAAAAATCCTCAATAATGCTAGTATACATATTTAAGTAAATGAGCTACAGAGAGATATTTATCATTGTGAGTATTTGGCTCATATGATTATGGAGGCTGAGATGTGCCATAGTCCATTGTCTGCAAGCTGCAGTGGTGTAGTTCCAGCGTGAGTCCAAAAACCTGAGAACCAGGAGTGCCAATAGTGTAAATCCCAGTCGGAGTGAAGGAAAAAACCAATGTTCCAGTTCAACCAGCCACTCAGGGAGAGCAAATTCACCCTTCCTCTGTCTCCCACCCCCACTCCCCACCCTCAGGCCCTCAACAGATTGGATGCTGTAGGGGGCAATCAGCTTTACTCAGTCCACCAACTCAAATGCTGATCTCTTCTGGGAACACAGATATCCCAGAACTGAAGTTTAACTAGATATCTGGGCATCCCATGGCCCATTCAAGTTGACACACACAATTAACCTTTATTTGCATCACAGGGTTTAATGCTTGGCAGGTGCTCATCACAGTGACCATGTTTATTTTTTCCACAGTGAGGTCAGCAAGAGCTCGCTGGAGAAAATCCTTCCACAGCTGAAATGCCATTTCACGTGGGACTTACTTAAGGAAGAAAGTGTCTCATCTGATCTAGAAGATAGAGTGCGTAACCAGATTGAATTTTTAAACCCTGAGTTCAAATCTACCATGTACAACTTGTTGGCCTACATCAAACACCTATGTGGTCAAAATGAGGCAGCGCTGGAATGTTTACAGAAAGCCGAAGAGTCGATCCAGCGAGAGCACGCTGACCAAGCAGAAATCCGAAGTCTGGTCACCTGGGGAAACTACGCCTGGGTCTACTACCACATGGGCAGGCTCTCAGAAGCTCAGGTTTATGCAGACAAGGTCAAACAGGTGTGCAAGAAGTATTCCAATCCTTACAGCATTGAGTGTCCTGAGCTTGACTGTGAAGAAGGGTGGACCCTGCTAAGGTGTGGAGGGAAACAAAATGAAAAGGTGAAGGTGTATTTTGAAAAGGCTCTAGAAAAGAAACCCAACAACCCAGAATTCTCTGCTGGGCTGGCAATTGCAATGTACCGCCTGGATGAGAAACCGCCAAAGCAGTTCTGTGTCAGTGTTCTCAAGAAGGCCATTGAGCTCAGTCCTGACAATCAGTATGTCAAAGTTCTCTTGGCCCTGAAATTTCAAAAGATAAATAAAGAAGCCGAAGGGGAGCCATTGGTGGTAGAGGCCCTGGAGAAAGCCCCTTGCCAAACTGATGTCCTTCTCAGTGCAGCCAAATTTTACAAAAAAAAAGGTGATCTAGACAAAGCTATCGAATTGTTTCAAAAGGCACTTGTGTCCTTGCCAAACAATGGCTACATCTATCAGCAGATTGCAAGCTGCTATAGAGCGAAAGAGAAACAAATTCAGAGCGCAGAGGACTCCGAAGCTGATAGGAATAGAGAGAAGGTTGAAGAACTGAGGAAATATGCTAGAGAGTATTCAAATAAAGCTACTGAAAAGGGACTAAATCCTATATATGCATATTCTGACCTCACTGAGCTGGAAACAGAAGAATGTTTTGAGACAGCTTTCCCTGAGGCTTCGAGGAAACAATTCTACCAGGGCTGTTCCAACTTTCGGGAGTATCAGGGGAAGTCTGAAGACACTTCTGTCCTACCGCATTTAAATGTTCTGCCCATAAACACAAAATCGACTGAGAAGGAAAAAGTGAAGTACCAGCCACAGAATGGAGCCAAAAATCAGCTTCAGCAAAATGCACCAAATTCTTGGTATCTCCAAGGATTAACTCACAAGATGAATGGAGACCTGCAGCAAGCAGCCGAGTGTTTTGAGAGGGAACTGGGCCGCCTGTTGAAGAACAGCCCTTCAGGCATAAGCAGTTTTTTCCTGCCAGCATCCGAGCTTGAAGACGGCCATGCAGAAGTGGGCCAGGGTACAGATGGCTTCCCTCTCAGTGAGCTCCCCGACCCCGGAGCTGAAACAGAGAGGGGGGAAAGGAGAGGAGAGGGAGAAGCCTGCAACTGCCATGAGGGGAAGAAGGATGGGAAGGCAGGCGTTCCCCAGTCTGAGCTTGCTGACTAGGTGGTCTTGCTTATATGAGGCTTTAAGGTACATTGTTAGAGAGCTCTTTCCTCATGCCTGTCTCACCAGTTCCATACCAGCCACACACAGTTGTGTAGTCTGCAGGTCTTATAAGAAATGACTACTAGAAGCAGAGCTTCAAACCCACAAAAAGTGATTAATTCTCAGTTTGCACTCAGTTCACCAGAAATTCCCCATTTCTGCCCTTTCTTGCCAAGGGTCATAGCTCGTGATTACCTACCAACAGAATCGCACATCTTTCATCCCATTACTATTTAACCTTCTGGGCCGCCTAGAAGACTAGTTTTTGATCAACCCTAAAGTATTCTTTACTTGTTGTTCTTGACTTCAGCCATGTATGAGTAATATATGTATTTTTGATAGTGATACTACAATAAATATATATTGGTGATAGTGATACTACAATAAATTTCATAATTTCAACTCACAATAGAAGTGACTGTGTGGTTTGCATGTGTGACTAAGAGTGATGTTAATTCCCCAAGGTCTCTGTTTAGAGCTGAGGGAGAAGGCGGGTAATTGCTACAGCCATGCCATGCTATTCTCAACATGTCCACATTAGCTCGTCCTTGGAACTAACAACACTCTCACTCTGTAGCTAGCCCATCCTAGGGCTGTGGGGGCTATGACTCTCACTGCAGCTCAGGAACCTCACCCAAGCCCAGTGCCCTGTCAGCAGCTGCCACTGTAGACCAGGGTTGTTGTGCGCCCAGGAATATCTTGGCAGTTGCCACCCTGCTAAACACCATTTCATAGTCCCCTGCACTTCATGCTGAGAATGGTGACACACACATACACACAGTGATTATAGAGAAACATTGACTTCCAATTTGAGATTAAGAGAGAAGAGTTTGGATGTTCCTGCTTCTTTGTCTCTACTAAATTATGTGGGAATATACTTGCAACTGGCATCTGCCAGGAAATGGACTCTTATCCCAAGTATGCCCAAGAATGGTGCTGTGTTCCTAGCCAGTGTCCCCATGGTTTGGGAATCTAGGAGCAGCCATTTGGGGAAGGAGAGTCTTACAAAGGAAAATCCCCACAGGAAACTGGGTAGGCTGGAGAGAGATCCACACTTGGCCAGTCTTTGCCCGCCTTCCCTCCCCTTCACACCTCCACATGGAGGTGCATGGTTGAATAGCTTTTGCATTGCTTTTGCCAGTGCAAAGTCTAAGAAGTCACATCAGGAGTCCCCAAGACAATCTCTGGGTCTGGTAGGTTTCACTGCAAGGACTCACAGGCCTTAGCAGAGCTATATTCATGGCTAAGATTGACAACAAAATGATACAAAGCAAAATCAGCACAGGAAAAAAGCACAGGTCCAAGGATAAAGAAAACAAGGCCCGAGTTTCCAAGAGTCTCTCCCAGTAGAATCATACTGGGAGAATCATACAGGATCTTCTTGATTCTTCCAGCATCAAATTGGAACAACTCTTACGAAGCTTGTTAGAGACTTCATGGCCAATGGTTCCACTGGGGACTAGTTAGTTACATAAGAACACTTAGGCTTAGCAGGTGTCAGCATTAACCATATCATTTGCATAAACAATAACCATGCTTATTGGTTAGGGAATGGTGGGAACACTCCAAAAATCCAAGTTCCCAGATGCCAGCTAAGAGCCAATCTTGCAAACTGGCCTTTCTAAAGATCATGGCCTCCAGCCTAATGCTTTTCTGCACAGTCCATTCCCTTGGTCCCTTAGCCAAGGTGTATTTAAAGCCAAAGTATTGTCAGTAGGATCTCCCATGTCAGGGCGAGATCTTACAGTATGGGCCTCAGCTATGCCATTTAGAGATCCTGAATTTAGTCATCCTACTAATTATTAAGGTTTATGTTGGAAGCCCAAGTCACTTCCTCCCTGAATTTCTGTACTATCCTTTTTACCTGACGGCATAGCATAACTCTGGCTATGACCTGGCTGCCTCCCAGGGCTGAGGCATTATCATCGTATGCATACATAAGAAGTACAATCTCAGAAAACATATATGGTGCCCCTGGAAACAGAATTTAGTTGTTTAGGTATTCCAAGCAAACATACTTCAGTTGGGTAGTACAGGTCAATAGGCTCTCCGGGTGTGGCCTTCCACTGGAGGGCTTTCAGTCCAGTCCAAAAAAATTCGGTTGAGTAGTTGGTTTTAGAGGAACTGCCTGACAGTTAGTTCCAAACATTTGCTTAACCCCGATACCAACCACCAGTTCATATGTGTCATGAGTGAAGATGATATCTGAGCTTTTCTGGGTGAAAAGTTCAGGGGCTGCCCCACCCCCCACTGCCCTCCTGCTGTCCCCTGTGCTCAGCAGTCTGAATTCCAAGCACTCTAGCACAGTTTGGAAAGGTGGAATGGGGGGATTCCCCCCAGAAGGGAAGGACGGCTTCCGAGAACAATTCAAAGTGTCTTGTTCAACAACTATAACTTTTCATTCTTTCTCAATTACCCCCTATTCTCTTTCGCCCAGACCCAGGTTATATGCAAGAGGGAAAAAAATGTTTTCACAGAAAAATATTTTATACAACTTAACCAAAAAGAGGCATCATGTTTAGGAATGACCCAAAGCCTGCATTTTTTAAAACTTTCAAAATGGGTTTATATCACTCCCCACCACTTTGTCCTGATCATTTATATGGTGAGCCTAGAAATGAGCAACTGTTTTCTGGAGTCACTTGCATTTAACAATCAGACCACATGCCTTACTAAGATGTGTACACTAGGACAAAGGCAAGAGACATGCAGTCGAGCTATCATCCCATTCTCACAGACCACAACAACGTAGAAAATTGAAAAGAAATCAATAGCAGTGACAGGACCTGGACAAGGTCCATGGCTTTATCTGTCAGGGGTGGGAGGAGAGGGTCATACTCCCTGTAATGTGTCCTCTCCCAGCTCACAGCTTTCAACAAGAATCACCAGTCAGAAATGCAGCTAGCTTCTGTACCACGAGGCCCATGTTGAGCTGAAAGCAACTGAGAAAAATCAGACACAGGATGAGCTGTTTGCCCTCCCTATCTGCCTGAAGGCAGAAGATCAATTCCCCATGTAAATGTGCCCTTCCCTGCCCCGTTCCTGGACCAGGAAGGGATAACAGTCTTATTACATACACATCTCATCTTCCATTGGTTTCCTCCATATGCTTACCTTCCCGCAATTTGCAGCCCCTAAAAACTCAAAGCCTCTTCCTTTGTCTCACCTCTTTTCAACAAGCATATTGTCCTTTTGATAAAATGCTATATAAGCCCAAGTTCTAACCATGCCTTTGAAATACTCATTACTGGGTGCCTCCATGGATACGCATTAGGCACATGTTATTGAACTTCTTTGTTTTTCTGTTATTAATTTGTTTCTTTGTCAGTCTAATTTGCAGGCTCCATCCAAGAACCTCAGATGGATAGAGGAAAGAGATTTTTTTCTTCCTCTATAATAAAAAATAGAGAGATGATCTGCTGCTATTATTTCAGATGGTCAGTCAGAGCAATGTCTTTTTTTAAGATTTTATTTATTTATTTTTATTTTTAGAGGGAAGGGAGGGAGAAAGAGAGAGAGAGAGAAACATCAATGTGCGGTTGCTGGGGGTCATGGCCTGCAACCCAGGCATGTACCCTGACTGGGAATCGAACCTGCGACACTTGGGTTTGTAGCCTGCACTCAGTCCACTGAGCTACGCCAGCCAGGACAGAGCAATGTCTTTCCCTGTAGGCATTTGATCGTGACCCAGATAGTCACGCTGGCATCGATGATGTTTTTATGAATTAGGGCCCCACAGAGGAGTGTGCTGTTGTGCAAAGGCCCCAGAATCTGGGTTCTCTTCACAGAGACCTCTCTCAGGTCAGCACAGCAAAAACTAAGGCTAACACAGCTCAGCAGCCGTCAGCCCCAGGTTTTAGCCTCGAGTCCAGTCCAGGCAGTTAGGATCTGTAAGTTCCAGATTTCAACAGTCAGATGTTTTTCTTTTTCTTTCTTTTTAAGAGTTTATTTATTTATTTTTAGAGAGAGGGGAAGAAAGTGAGAAAGAGAGGGAGAAAAACATCAATGTGAGACAGAAACATTGATTGATTTCCTGTTGTAGGCACCCTGACCAGGAACTGAACCTGAAACCCAGGCATGTGCGCTGATGAGAATCGAAACTGTGACCTTTTGCTTTGTGGTACCATACGCAACAAACTGAGCCACACTGGTCAGGGCAAGAGTCAGCTGTTCTTGATGCAGCAGCAAAGCCCGGACAAGGCTGGGCCAGCCCGCCATGGTCTAAAAAGGCTTTCCTAAGCCTTCTGTGTTGTTAGTCTTAGAATTCTAATTGACTCACTCAAAAATACATACCGTACATCAGCCCGGAAAATCACCAGCCTCCAAGTCTCAGACATCTGATCTCTCAAGGGCTCATTAGCAACGAAAACCTGCTTTCTCCATCGGTGATTGCCTCTCTTTTTAGGTGGTCTCCCTTTTTCCAGGGGCTGTCAAAGGTGAGCATCATAGCAAAAATCACACATTACAAGACTTCCTCTGTTTTCAGTACTCAAAAACTTTGAATTCCAACCCCTGCATAAGCTGCAAAAAGGGAGAAAATGGTGTCCCACTAGCACAATTCCTTTTATTACGGCAATTTTTCCTGACTGAGGAGATCCCACTAGCATTTCTAAAATTGTAAGTATATGACAGTTTATATTAATCTCATCATATATCCCAATGTTGTCAGATGTGGGCTGGGACCTAGGCAGGTCTGCCAAACTGGTCTGGAAATGGGTTTTCATGCAAAGTTTTGAGAAAAGAATTTCTGGGGACTTACACATTGGAGAATGTGAAGTGTATTAGCAAGATTTATTGGAGGGGCACACAGGGCATAGATGCTCCTGAAGAGGCTGCCACAGTGTCTCATCCACAACCAGGTGGCTCAGGCCTGTCACTGCTGGGGAAGAAGTCCAGCCTCTGCTCTGCAAGCCTGCACCCAAGCTCATCAGGCTAAGGACAGCTAGGGCCCAGAAATGTAGAATGTCTCTGTGCCTCATTTCCCCATGTGCATGTCCACCATAAGGGCCAATGATACCCTGGCTGAGATCTTGCCAGCCAGCTGTCACACCCGGGCCCAGGCACCTGCCAAGGGGAGAGAGAACAAGCATGTGCGCCAGGGTGCCACCATGGGGGTCTTTGTTAAACTTTGATTATGTCTCCTGGGGTTTGGGAAGGGGTCAATTTCCTTTCAAACTAACCAATCTTCTTCCGAACTTTGCAGGCTTGGGCTGCACCCACCTCATGTCCAATCCCTCTCCTGGATCTGCCTGGGTTTCCTGCCCTGATCCTGTCCAGTTGTTTTCCCAGATTTTCCCAGATTAGACTCCTTCCCTTAGGGTCACCATTTTGGCTCCTACTGCACATGCCCCATAGTTTTTCCTCCTCATTTGGCTTCTACTGTGCAGGTCTCAGCAGAAGAATTTCCCCCCAGCTGTTCATCCCTCTCCCCAGTAATCCAGGCCTTCAAACAGGTTGTTCCCTGGGGAGATTGGAAACTGGTCTTTCCTGTCCACTGGATGCCTGGAGTAACTGTGAAGCTGCCCCTTCCTAATTAATCCAGCTTGATTAGATGTTTGGCTCCCTTCTCTTTCATTAATATCTAACTACCTACCTACTATAACACCAATGGAATAGCCACCATATATGAAATCATCTCCTTTTTTGATTTCCCATTGCATATTTACTGAAAGTCCTCCCAGTAAATTCCACTTTACAGAGTTAACATTGGAGGGCTGGGGAGACCTGGATTGTAATGCAAGGGTTGGAACGAAGAAGGGGGAAGCTATTACAGCAGTGGCAGCCACCAGCTGAAGAAATGACTAGAAAAAATTCCCCTCCATCCGCCTAGCTGATTAACCCTTTTTTTCTCCTGCTTGGAAGAAAGAACAATACAAACTTTTGATATTTCTGGTCCATCCAAAGCTCTCCTTTAGAAATGTTTCAGCCCTTTCTCCTCCCACTGGAAGGAGAGAATAAAAACCAAAGGCATTTCCTTGGCTGCAAGATTTTCCCCTCCCTCTATCCAGCTGGGCCAAAAGCAGCCAGAGATTGAATCCTCAAGCCAACTCTCTTGTGGTTAGATACCTGTTTCAAACCCCACGGGTAACTGAAACCTCTTACCAACAGACAGTAGCTCAGCTGCTGTTGCATACATACCACGAGTGACTCCAGAGCCACCAGGCACCAAAGTTTTGTCATCCCTTGTGCGTTCATCCTTCCCTTTCCCAAACAATGCTTCAGCATATTTCTTGAGTCAGGATTGTTCTAACATGGGGGTAAGGGGATTCAAGTCCACTCTCAGGTTTGCTCATTTGCTAAAAAGACTGAAAGACTCAGCATGTAGCAATAATCATCAGTAAGATTTATTATAGTATAAGGGAGAAAAAGTTATTTTCCTCTACCCTCCTGTCACCAAACCGGTTCTGTGTCAGAGACTGGCCCTGCCCCAGGATGGCCTGAGACCTTTCGCATATGAGACAACCTTTAGGCTCTTGACTTGCCCAGGAAGATTCTGAGAATGAAATCAGAGGGAGAACTAGCAAGTTTTATTCAGGTAGAGGAAACAGAAGAGGCTGGGACATGGGTTCCTGGAGAGAGGATCAGGGGTTGAGTTCAAGACGGGCTGCCAGCACCCCCTGCCCACATGGTTGCGAGTCTCACAGGGCACCGCTGGAGAAGCAGTGAAAGTGTGCATGGGAGTGGACACAGACAAATGGACATGTCAGTTGCGTGTGTGGTCAGTCAGTTCCTGGGTTTTCCATGTTCCCGGTTTTTTAACTTTGCGGCACCAATTCTGTCTCTGCCTTCTGGTTGGGAGCGTCCTAGTTCTTAAAATGGTTTGTTCAGGAAATGTCATGGTGTTCACCTCGCCTCACCCCCCTTGTACCTGTGGTGTTGTTACAGGATGCAGCCAAGAGGGGGGATCCCAAATAGGCATTTGAAATGGGGTCCAGAACTCAAGGTGTCCAGGAGATTTTAAGGTGTCTTCACCCCTTCCCCCACAGGTGTGAGTTGGGAGAAGGGGCACACAGAGCAAGAACATGCAGGGCAGCTTTGCAGCTAATCCATGGCATGGTCATTTAGCATACCTATAGCCTTTGGCTGGTCACTTAAATATGCTAAATAGCTATGGCCATGCTCAAGGCCAAGGGGATGGAAAGGGACCTCCCCCCAAGATGTGACTGGGGGGCAGGTCCCCTGAGTTACAGCACCTGCGTGGGGGCTTGAAGAAGATTGGATCCAGGACATGGGGTCACACCTGCCCAGACCCACGATGGCAACCAGAAAAGCTGGAGAAGACAGCAGAATGAGGGCAAGTGTGCCCAAGTGTAGGAGGAGTTGGAAATGGGGCTGCAGAGGAAGATTGGCACGGGGATTTAAACCCAGACACGGCAGCCATTGAGGGAGAACCATGCGGCCTTGACAGAGTGGAGACTCCCGCAGCTTTAGAAGGGGGAACCACCACCTGGTTTTAGCAGAGATCCCGGCGACTTAGCTGAGGGTGTCGGGAACCCAGAGAGGTCTCCCAGTCGAGATGGAGTACTAACTGGGAAGAACCAGAGGACTGCCTGAGCCATGGACTTCTATTTCCTTTCCTGAGATACGGTACTCTGGGCTGGGCAAAGGGGGAAGGAAGGAAGGACTGTGTCTGTTTGTGGGGGTTTTAAAAGGGACTTTAGGATTTTTGATAAAGACATTAGGTCACTACTTTAAGTTTGTATAGCATTAAATAAACATTTCCTTACCTTTTCACAAATCTCTGGCATAGAGAGACGTCTTTCCTCTGGCTGCGGAGGGTACAGACCTGGGGGCTTTTTTTCAATAATAGTATATTGTCCCAGACCCCCCTTGTTTGTTCTGTAACAGTGTCAGTTTTCATTATAATGATAGTATAATAAGCTTCAGAGTTGATTCTCTGATCAATTTTTCCTCCTTCTTGGATTGATCTGGTTTTAGCCAGTCCTTGCGATCATTGACCTCTGTGATGATGGCAGAACTTTTCTTGCTATCAGCTGTTTCCCTTTGATCATGGTGGAGGTGGGGACTCAAGCAAGAGAACCTAGCAGCTTATTGGCCCTGTGATACCCGCTCCTATTTCCTCATTGCACTTGTCAGGATTTTCCCCTAATTTCTTTCTGTCCTGCTTCATTACCAGGTTCTCAGCCCAGGGCCCTGAAAATTAAACTGACAAAGAAAGGTTAGCAACAGAAAAGTCAGCTGTAGTTTATTAATGTGTAGTGGGAGAACTCAGTAGTGAGTAACTCAAAGGAGTGGAGAGAGCTTGGGCTTTTACATAGTATAGGAGAAAAAGTCTTTTTACTTCTACCCTCCTAGATTCAATGGCTAGGGACATGAATCAAACATTATAAGAGACAGATTCACAAGAAAATAGTTTTAATTACACACATAGACACAGTTCACAAAGAAAACTATGCCTCTCAGAGGCAACCGGATCATGGAGGCTTATCAGGCAGTGTCGATAAATCACTGGCAGATCTAATCCCTTTTGGCTGGTGCTCAAACCCGACAGAATGAATTTGTTGACGTCATGATGATGATAATATTCTCTGAGGCTTCATAACCCTAGTGTAGTGTCTCCTGTCTCCACAAACACACGAAGCCCAGAGAGGCCAGAGGTCTTTGAAGAGGCAGCACCAAGCACCTGACAGTTTAGAAGGATGTTGACAATGTCGAACTTCCTCTGAGCCCTGTGCTCCAGGAAAACAGCTATGGTCAAAATATTTACCCACCCTCCCCCAACTGTAAATGTGGAGCGTTTTGTTTAGCTAATCCATGGTGTTGCTGCCTAGGTTTCCTTTTTGTTTGGCCAAGCAGCCAGAGGAGGGCTGTAAAGGCCTTACACTAACATTGGCCCCTCGAGTAAGTGCATGCCCTAGACAACAGCCTGCAGAGTCACAAGCAAATGGAAGTTCCCGAGATGACTTCCCCAAAAGTCCTTGTGATCAACAGTCTCCCCCAACCTCCCAGAGACTTTCCTTTGTGCTCCCCTTAAATAAGATCCCAGTGAAACTAACCAAAACCCTACTTGTTTGTGGTTGGAATTGACTAATCCAGCCTTAGCATGGGATCACTAAAGCATTTACCTATGAACCACACTGAAGACCTATGCCCCAGGTCCTGCCTCCCTCTCTCTGCCTGCAGCCTGCCTGGCCCTGCTGGTGTGGCTTCAGGACCTGTTGTAATCCACATGCCTGTTTCAGTTTCTCTTGTGCCCATTTGTTGAACTGCAAAGAATACCCTTCCCCCTATTACTTAGACAAGTCTGGTCATGCCCTCCTCCTTACTTACCTATGACAATCCAAACACAGACCCTCCAAATTCCTGTTCTGTGTCTCATGAATAAGTCAATGAATGATTTGTCTGCACTGACCAATGTGAAGAAAATGTCTGTAAACTTAACTTCACCGAATTTCTCTCCTCCCCACTCCCCCGACCCCCACCAGACCCTGCAAGCTGGATGACCACTCAGATTAAGCACACACTGGAATGCCAAGCAATCCCCCTCAAAATTGGCTGAGGACCAGGAAAAATATTTCCTACTCAGCTGGTGGATCCGCCACCCATTGCCCTCCTTGCCCACACCCACTTCTTTCAATCCTTGTTTACACCTCCATAGAAAAGAAAACCCTTTTTCTGACTAATCTTTGAGACATTTGCAGGATTTATGATCAAAGCCATCTCCCTGTTGCCATACTCACCCTCCCTCCTTTGCAATAGTCACCCAAACTTATTGCAAGTCTTTTTTTCTTCTGCTTAAAAAGCTTTTAGAGTACTTTTAGGCTTCTGGAAACAATGCAGAGAAAGTAGAGTTCTATACATCACCTGCTCCACACCGTCACCTGTCCTGCAGTTTCCGCTATGAGTAACATCTTGCATTCTGTGGTGTATTCGTTTCTACTGAATATCCACTATTAATATGTTATTACTAAAACCCATAGTTCACTTTAGGGTTCACCTTTGTATTGCATTTAACATCATGTACCCACCATTACACTAACATAAGAAGGGTTTCATTGCCCTAAAAATGACCCATGCTCCACCTGTTTAATCCATTCTCCACTCCCTTCTCCACTTCAGGGTCTCAACATAGCCTCAGCTGATGGAGTGCTCGCAGATAAGGGCTCTTATTTGTAATCATAAAATCATGAAAATTCAGTTAGAACTGAAAAACATGGGAGTCAGTCAAAAATGCCAATAATGGTGGGCCAAAGATAGCTACCAAGACCCCTGAGATGGTATGAAAATTACTGAAGTTTTCAGAGAAGAGTAGTTTTTGGTGGCTGAATATTTTCTCTGTGGATGATTAGCACATATTTACAAACATGAGTAATCTCAAAAGCAAACATGAGACCCTCCAAGTAGAGGTAAAAACACTGAGCTACATCCTTTAACACATTATGTGGATTATTAAGATGCGCACAGGGACACCAGAAACAGAGAAATGAAGTTACGGATTCAGAGCCTCATAGAAAGATGGGTATGTAGTAGGAATCAGTCCCTGTCCACCCTCCATAGCATTCAAACTTGAAAGGGACCTAGGAATCAGCTAAGAAGGCACTTCTCAAACTTCAACATACCAACGAATCACCTGAACATCTTGTTAAGGGAAACACTCTAATTTAATAGGTGTATGGAGGGGCTTAACATTCTGCATATCTGATAAGCCTTAATTGATGCTGATGCTACTGGTGTACAGACCATACTCTTAGTAGCAAAACTCTAGCTCGGTGCTTTTAAACCATGATTGCACAATAAAATTACCTTGGGGTTTCTGTTTGTTCATTTTTTATTAACTGATCATTCCAATGCTTGAGCCTTACTCCTAAAAATTCTGATTCATTCAACTAGAGATTAGCTTAGGCATACATGCATTTAAAGATTCTCAGGGAATTTTCCAGTTTGCAGCCAGGGTTGCAAACTACTGTCCAAGGCCAACCTATCTATTTAACTGTTGAGGCAACTAATAGAGTTTAAGTTAAATCAAATTCACCCAGCTTGTCAGTTAAACACAGAGCTGGTCCTTGAATCCGGATATTGAACTCATAGTTCAGCAGGTAAGGCTCATTTCCTCAGGTAGGAACGCTGTGCATTAGAAATTAATTGCTCTTTCTAGTTTTCATTGCTCTTTTCTATTTGTAAACACACACACACGCACATTCACAGACTTTGTTGACTGTTGCCTCTCTCCTTAATGCTTCTCTGTCCTGTGTGGTTCATGGGTCTGTTTATGTAAAAGACACACTGGGCGAGATTCTAAATACCTAATCAGCTGGACCAGAGTCCTGCAGAATCAGGACTGTTGCCAAGTTCACACTTATCATGGGAAGAACACTTGCTCTGTTTCCCTGATACACAGCCATTCTCCTGTAAGGGGCAACAGCCCTCCCTTCATTTCAGCACTTATTTACTCTTCCATCCCTTTCTTTCAGAAAGGGGTTTGCGCTGGTGTCTCACAGAAAATATTTTCACCTAAAAACTCGATTAGCCTGCTAGCAGCTTTCCAAATGATACAGGACTAGAAGGCAATAACTGACCAGACATGACCCTTTTAAAGTCTCTTTTCCCCCTGCACAGGTCAGTCCCTCCTTGGGAAAGGCTGGATGCCAGCCTCTGGGCATGGGCATGTCCACGGCTCCCTGACTTGAGACCTAAGGTAGGATCATCTAGGTTGCCCTGGACCAAAGCCCCCAACAGAGTGTGCTACCTTAGCAGCTACACAGTCAGAGTCACGACATGAGGCACCTCTCAGTCCCCACAAGTTGACAGTGGCTCTCTAGATTGTCCCTTTAGTCATAAGCCACTCACTCCAGCCCAAGTAGTTTTCATTGCAGATGTCCCCAGAATCATATCAGTGGGTACATTGTTGACCGTTACAAATTAGACAAGAATTGGACGTGTTGCACAAAAATCTGGATCTCTGTCCCCCCGCTGATCTTTCTACAACACTGAAGTGATCATAAGGTCCAGGTAGTCTCTGTGCTCTATGCCACATTGCCCCTGTAGGGAATTTGCATATCAAAACAGCTTCTCACAAGCACCCTCCCAGTTGCCAAAGCTGAGCATGTACTGGCAATCAAAGCAGAGACAGCCCCTCTTTCTAAGATTCATTTTCACCCAGATGGAAAACCTGCTGATCTTATTGGGCCTTCAGGGTGAGCAAAATCTCCTGGGTATAGCTGCCATATATAAATACCATGCTTATCTGAGAAGTTTTAGAGCTGCATGGACCAAATCTCAGAGCAGCCTCCTCCCTTCCTGAACCCAGCAACTGAGGCCTTGTGGCACCATGAGGTAACTTTCTCTGCCTTGTTGATCTTGTTTCTGTGTCTTTTGACATTCCTCAACTTTCCTAAAGGGCCAGTTCTTAGGCCCCCTGCCAAGAGAGCTGATTCACTCATGCCTCTGACTCTGACAGACACCCCTAATGACCTGGTAATGAGGAGAATTTAGTAAGAGGGCTGTTTAAGACAGAGTGGAAAATCAGCAGAAGATGGTGCTGAACCCAGGGCCTCCCAACGGTGTTAACACCTCTAGGCCGGCAAGGGCAGGGGGAGGGAGCAAGCAGTCACCAGACCTATTGAGACCCTCAGCTATACCTGTAGGGGAGGGCTTCTCAAGAAGTTTGGTGTAAAACTCAACCACTGACAACCCAAAGCCTGGAACAATGGGAATTAAGACCCCAAACTTCACCTCCTCCTGTGCTCTAACTTCTGGCTGATGCCTGCCAGTGGGCCAAACCCAAAAGGAAGTCAACAATGAAAGAGGTCCCATTAATGAAATCCATACCATCCATTTCCATGAGCACACAGCACAGGAAAGAATGTAGGAAGGGAGATCCAGAGAGGGGAGACGGACAAGATGCACAGAGACACATTTCCTCACTGTCCCATTACCAAGCTTGCTCAGCAGGAGCAGCAGTACTTTTAGGAGAATCAATGAGAAAGCTATCTTGACTCCAAAACAGTCATTTGTGTAGCACTCGGTAAATGCAGTGACTATTTCCCAGGAAACACTGACATGTTCACCAGGTAACAGAGGCCTGGGCCTATGCAGAGACAGGCATGGGGACCAGTCAGCGTTTAGATCCTTTCAGGCAACACTGATTATCTTCAAGTGGCAAGGAGAAGAAGCTATTTATAAGATGGCCATTTTTCTGTTCTTTTTTAAAAAAAATGTTTTTGTTGTTGTCCAGGTGTAGTTATCTCCCTTTCCCCCTGACAACTACCCTCCCCCCACCCCAGCCACCCCCACCTCCCACCCTTGATCCTACCCCTCCTTGGCTTTGTCCATGTGTGCTTTATCCATGTTCCTTGATGGCCCTTCCTCCTTCCCCCTTCCCCATTATTTCCTCCCACCTCCCTCTGTTTACTGTCACTTTGTTCTTTATTTCAATGTCTTTGGTTATATTTTGCTTGCTTGTTTATTTTGTTGATTAGGTTCCACTTACAGGTGAGATCATATGGTATTTGTCTTTCACCACCTGGATTATTTCACTTAGCATAATGCTTTCCAGATCCATCCATGCTCTCACAAAGGGTAGGAATGCCTTCCCTCTTTCTGCTGTGTAGTATTCCATCATGTAAATGTACCACAGTTTTTTGATCCACTCATTTACTGATGGGCACTTAGGTTGCTTCCAGCACTCCTCTATTGTAAATTGTACTACTATGAACATTGGGGTGCATAGGTTCTTTTAAATAGGTGTTTCAGGATTCTTAGGGTATAATCCCAGCAGTGGAATTTCTGGGTCAAAAGGAAGTTCCATTTTTAGTTTTCTGAGGAAATTCCATACAGTTTTCCACAGTGGCTGCACCAGTCTACATTCCCACCAGCAGTGCCCTAGGGTTCCCTTTTCTCCACAACCTTTCCAGCACTTGTTTGTTGATTTGGTTATGATGGCCATTCTGACCAGTGTGAAGTGGTATCTCATTGTGGTTTTAATTTGCATCCCTCTGATGGCTAGTGATGCTGAGCATCCTTTCATATGTCTCTGGGCCCTCTGTCTGTCTTCCTTGGAGAAGTGTCTGTTCAGGTCCTTTGTCCATTTTTTCATTTGGTGTTTGTCTTCCTGGAGTGGAGTTGTATGAGTTCTTTATATATTTTGGAGATCAGCACTTGCCTGAGGTATTATTGGAAAATATGTTTTCCCATATGGTTGGTTCCCTTTCCATTTTGCTGATGTTTTCTTCAGCCGTGCAGAAGCTTTTTAATTTGATGAAATCCCATTTGTTTATCCTTTCCTTTATATCCTTTGCTCTAGGGGATGTATCAGTGAAAATGATGCTGCATGGAATATCTGAAATTTTCCTCTCTATCTTCTCCTCTAGGACTTGTCTTATTGATGCAAAGTCTCTTGATTACTATGAAACTATGCAATTGTGATCACTATGAAATTTGCTCTTCGCTAAACCAACTGTTCTCCAGGTGTGGTCCCCTAATCATGAGCATCCATATAACCTGGGAATTTGTTTTAAATGTAGATTCTCAGGTCTCAAATTCAGGGGTAGGGGGAAGAGAGGATCTCAATTTATATGTTATAAGTCTTCCAGGTGGTCACGATGCAAGCTAAAATTTGAGAAGCCATTTAGCCCCTCTACTAGACATTAGAAAATAAGAAATCTTATTGGGGTTGTGATGTGCTAGTTCCAAAGACTCCATGTTCCTTTCTTTCCTGGTTTGGTTTGAACTGGAAAACTGTAGAATGTATTTTCTGATCCAATGTTCTCTCATCTGCTACAGTCATCCCATCTGCCATTGCAGTCAGTGGGACAGGAAGAGCTTGCAGGAAAAGGGTACCCTCCTTCGGGATTCCTTCTTCACTGCAGAGCTATACCTGTCCCGTGGAAAGACTGCAAGTGAGGATTGCAATGGAGTTCACCACAAGAGTCTCCAAGTCTCTCTTTTGAACATAACTAACTGCTGGTCATAAACTGGTGTTAGCGATGTCTGTATCTGTAGGGCTGAGAGAAAACAAGCCTTTCCCCCAGCCCTAGGAGCGAGGCTCTCTAAGTCATTTTGCAGCGGCCTGTAGTTATGTTTGTAGAACCTCCTGACATAAGACAGCCTAAGGGGGTTTTGCACTATCCTACACTGAATAAAACCCATATTAAAATGTGTATCTGCCACATATGAGGAGGTCCCCCTCTAAAATGGAATTATCTTCTAGAGGGCAGGCCCCTTGTAGCACAGGCTTTCCCCAGTAGGTGAGTGTTCTAGGAACCCAACCATATCAGTGTGCCAGCTGGAGTTGTGAGAGGCTCCGTGAATTTTTTTAAAGACTTTTTCAACACATTTGTCCATTTCATGATGGGCGATTTATGAGCATTCAGCAGCTTTTGACCAAAAAATGGCATGGCCTCCATGTCCCACCCTTCCTTTTTTATTTGTTTCCCTGAATGAAAAAAGTCCTCAAAGGGAAACATTTTGCCAATGTGGAAGAGGTGAAACAAAAAACAGCAAAAGCACTAAAAGGTATCAAAATCAATGAATGCAAAAATTGTGCTGAGCAGTGGAATAATGTCTCAATAATTGTATCGCATCAAATGGAGAGTACTTTAAAGGTGACTCAAGTTTGAACATGTGAGAATAAATACACAATTTTTTAATAAATTCCAGGGTTTTTGGGGTCCCCCACATACATGCACATACTTGTAATTTGATAATAATAATTTTACTACCAATGACAGTACACTCCATGTGCTCACTAGGTAACAGGAGGACTTCAGGTTCTCAACATTCCTATTTTAAAGTGTAGAGATAACTCTGTGATGACATTCTACTCCATAGTCTTTCCAGGGCCCAAGCCCTGAATGAGGTAAAAGATGACACAGGTTGATGAACAACCACCTACAAGGAAAAATAATAATTATCTTCTGGAATGTTCCAGAGCAACCTTGTAAGGTTGTTCAAGTTGTGCACTTGAAGTTCTGCAATCTGTACACTTGAAGTCCTGTAATCCAAGTGAGGGCTGAAATCCAGTATAACTTCTACCCATTAATATGTGGCGCCCTGGCCCTAATTAGATCGCCCAGAAGAAGAAGGGCCTCTTTGAACTTCACAAAGGCTCTGGCTGGGCAGAGATGCAGAGATTGGGGTACATGTTTAAGTCATGGGGATATAATATACAGCATATGGAATAGAGTCAATAACACCATAACTATATGGTGACAAGTTGATTACTAGACATTTTGTGGTGACCACTTCATAAGGTATATAAATGTTGAGTCACTACGTTACACACCTGAAACTCATATGCTTTATGTCAGTTATAATTGAAAATAAATTAATAAAAGAAGAAAACCTGGTTGGTTCATATACAAATATTCTAGCAACTCCCTTGGGCCATGTCACTTTGTGTGAATGACCTTCCTGGCACAGTGTCTGTCCTCATCATACCATGGACTACAGTGGGCAGAAGTGGAGTATTTGGGTTAAAAGCTCTTCCTGATTTTATCTCCTTTGAAGACAGTGAGTGTTTTCAGTGAGCATTCTTAGGAACTATATAGATTTCCTGCACCCCTAACACATCCCCTCTAACACGACACATGCGCACACACACACACATACACACAGGCTTCACTGGGTAATATTTCTTGACCTCAGTTAGGTGATGAAAAGGAAGGTCACTGCATGTTCTCACTTGAGTGGTCAACCCCTCAGTTACAGCTTTAAGCAAAAACAGATTCAGATGAGACATCACCTCTGAGGCCTGGGGAAGATGGCATGGCATTGTGGGGAGTTTCTGAAGTCAAGACTTGTGGGGAAATGAGGGAGCTATACTAAGCTGCCAGCCATATTTGTGGAGTAAGGCTGAGAATCTTCTACTCACCTGGACTTTTTTCTCTCATTTTCAAAAGGGGATGTTTCATAGCCTGTTTTTTTATTAGATTATGGTCAGATATTATGAATCAGGATGGTAAGGTTTATATAAAAATTTCTATCCATTGGAATAAAAAAAGCTTATAAGGTTCCACTTGGGATCTTTCCCTGGGACTGATGGGTGGAATAGACATTAAATATGGGATATAAGGTAATCAGTTGAAGACACAGATGCAAATATACCTACATAAGATGTGAGGATGACTTTTTCAAGTATTAGAGACATTTATTTCTCTCCTCTCATGTTCTTGGAGGGGGGATAGAACTTCAGGTCTATTTCACAAGAGGATAACATACTGGAAAGAAAATGTCTCATCCCATTGACTCATTATTACTCTCCTCTCCCCACTGGTGGCTAAGACCACTGTGATTGTTGAGAGTTTGAATACCTATTAATAACTATGCTACAGGGTTACCTGTCATAAAGCTCACTGAATTCCAAAGATAGGACTTACCACTTCCTTGTATAAGCACATCTGACCTCATGCAAAGTCGCTCATCCCTCTACTTCGGACTTGTGCATATACAGTGTTTGTTGCTATGAAGTGGTTCCTCCCACTTTTCAATCTCTCTGGAACTGGTTAAGTTCATTCAGGCATAGACATAAGCCTGGTACCACACTCTCCACCCCAGCTTAAGCATTCATGAAACCTGTCCTTCAAAAGAATATTGGGCTCTCATATTTTGCTCAGAATGCTTACCATATTTATATATTGAGAATATGGAAAAGATGAGTAAGTAACCGATCCTTCTGTGAACCCTCTCTCCACATTTCTTCTAATAATGTTAATGGTGCTCTATAATGTTGAAAAAGGACAAGAGGAAGGGTTTTGCAGTGTTGGGGATGGTGCTAAAATAATTTGCCGTGAGAACTAATCTCTTTTCTGCTACTTTCTCATAACTTTCATGTTGGAAACATGAAGTAATTAGCATTTCCTTGAGGTTTTTATGTCAACCTGCTCTCTGCCCTAAGACACAATCATATAGCACTGGAAGGAGGCAGATAATAAATCAAAAACACTTGGGGATAATATTTGACTATTCAAAGTTCTGGTTCAATTTCCACTGGATCAAATGCTCCTGAAAAATGATTATTGTCTATTTTTACAGTGCTGAATTAAAAGGGAATCTCATTGAAGACAGACTTGTTCAACTCAGATGTCACTTTACATGGGAGTTGCAAATTGAAGACACTGAAATGACTGATTTAGAAAACAGGGTCTTCGATGAAATTGAGTTCCTAGACACAAAATTTAATGTGCCAATACACAACCTATGGGCCTATGTGCAACACCTGAAAGGCCAGAATAAGGAAGCCCTGCAGAGCTTGAAACAAGCTGAAGACTTGGTCCAGACAGAACAGGATGGCCAAGCACACGTGAGAAGACTGGTTACCTGGGGCAACTACGCCTGGCTGTATTACCACATGGGCCGACTGGAGGAAGCCCGGATGTATTTGGACAAGGTGGAAAGCACTTGCAAGGAGTTTGCCAGCCCCTTCTGCTACACAGTGGACAGTCCACACATGGACTGTGAGGAAGGTTGGGCCTTGCTGAAGTGTGGAGGAAAGAACTACGAACGGGCTAAAGCCTGCTTTGAAAAGGCTCTGGAAGTGGACCCTGAACACCCAGAATTCAACACTGGGTATGCAATTGCTGTCTATCGTCTGGATGGCTTCATCAAAGTGCCACATCCTGGTGAGGCATTTTGTCTGCAAACCCTCAAACGGGCCATCGAGCTAAATCCAGAGGATGCATATATGAAAGCACTCCTTGCTTTGAAGCTTCAGGACATTGGACAAGAAGCTGAGGGAGAGAAGTACATCGAAGAAGCACTGACCAGCATGTCTTCTCAAACCTATGTCTATCGATATGCAGCCAAGTTTTACCGAAGAAAAGGCTCTGTAGATAAAGCTCTTCACTTCTTAAAAATGGCTTTGCGGGCAACACCCTCCTCTGCCTTCATCCATCACCAGGTAGGGCTTTGCTACAAGGCACAAATGATTCAAATAAAGAAAGCTAACAACTGGAGGCCCAGAGGAAGGGATGAAGAAAATATCCACAGATTAGTTCAGAAGGCTATCTGTGAATTTGAAAAGGCTTTGGAGTTAAGGCCCAGATTTCACATGGTGTATATCGACCTGGCTGAGATGTATGCAGAAATGGGCCACCACAGAAAGGCTGAGGATATTTTTCAGAAGCTATTGAGCATGGGGATCTTTCATGATCATCTACACCAAGATATTCATTTCCGCTATGGCCGATTTCAAGAATTTCACATGAAATCTGAAGTCAATGCAGTTATCCATTATTTAAAAGCAATAAACAAAGGAAACTCATCATTTACAAGCAATAAAAGTCTCAATGCTGTGGAGAAGTTGGTTTTAAGGAAACTTCGAAGAAATGGAGCAGACGTAGAAAGCTTGAGCATCCTCGGGTTTGTCTGCAAATTGAAAGGAGAAATGCATGAAGCCCTGGAGTGGTACGAGCATGCCCTGAGGCTGGCTGCTGGCTCTGAGAACTCTGTGGGACCTGTTCTTTAGACGCTGAAATACACACTGCTTTCACATTCTGTCTGACTTTAGCTTAACGTGCACTAACCATCTTTTCTGTGTGCTACCTTCAGAAACATGTATTCTTTTTCACCCCCATCCAGCAGGAAAGCATGTCTATGAAATCTTCTGTAAGGCAAAATGCCCTAAATCAAACAGGCAATTACCTTAGGAGATATTTTGCAAATGTAATGGAGGTGAAGCACAGAGGCTCACAGACAACTCACAGCTGTGGCAGTTTCAAGCTGAGCTGCGGAGTGTAGCTCCTGTGGAAGGAGCTCAGTGGCTGGGGTAGGGCGCAGCCTCTAGAGAGGCTCTGTGCAAAATAAACAATGAGCATTATTCTTTTTGCCCTTTTTCACAAAGGTGAAAACTCTCTTGGAAACTTTCAATTTGCAAACAAGTACTAATGTATGTGTGTTGTAAAAGCAAATGGTGTGAAGCAAAGTTTTGAAAAGGGAGCACACCTGGAGCTGCTTCTCTTCCAAGGAAGGCATCACTTGGAAGAGGCACTGGGGCACCCAGGACTTGATGCTGCTCCTGGGGTACACTGGCAGGTGTGCTGATGGATATCCTGGGAGGCCTTGGGGTTCTCAAGCTGTCAATCACAAAGGGTTTCCATATGCAGCTTACAACGTTGCCCCCCAAGAAAGATCAGTATCCTGTCCTTACAAGCCTTGAAAGCTAGCACTGAACTGGCATTGCCTTGGCATCCCCAACTTCTCTTCATCTCTATTCAACTTTTCCTCTGCTACCTGAAATCCATCTGCTATCTCTTGCAGGCTCTGCTGTGAAAAACACTAATTAAAAATAAAATTCATCACATGCATGAAGGTGTTATTTGTAGCAGGGAATTTCAACTGGGGCTGGGGGAGGTGAGAGACAAGAGGAGAATTTTGCCACTCAAGGCAAAAACAAGGTGCATTTGGTAACATCTGGAGAAAGTGTTTATTTATTTTTCACTCGAGGTCATGCCCATTGATTTAAGTGAAAGTGGAAGGAAATGACAGAGAGAAGTAGAGAGACATTGATGTGAGGAACATCCACTAATTGCCTCTTGTATGAGCCCTATCTGGGTAACGAACCTGCAACCTATGTATGTGTCTGGCAGGGAAGCAAACCCATGACCTTTTTTTAAATTTATTTTTTTAATCATTGTTCAAATACAGTTTTCTCCTTTTTACTCCCAAACCAGTCCCCTCTCCCACGCCTCCCCACTTCCCTCTCATTTCCACCCTCCCCTTAGTTTATGACTATGTGTCCTTTAAGTTTGTTCCTGTGAACACTTCCCACTGTCCCCTGAAATTCCCTCTACTCTCTTCTGTGGGCACTGTCAGCCTGGCCTCTATTTCAGTGTCTTTGGTTACATTTTGTTTGTTTCTTTGTTTTGTTATTTAGGTTCCTGTTAAAGGTGAGATCATATGGTATTTGTCTTTCACTGCCTGGCTTGTTTCACTTAGCATAATGCTTTCCAGCTCCATCCATGCTGTTGCAAAGGGTAGGAACTCCTTCTTTCTTTCTGCTGCATAGAATTCCATTGTGTAAATGTACCATAGTTTTTTGATCCATTCATTTACTGATGGGCATCTTGGTTGCTTCCAGCATCTAACTATTGTAAATTGTGCCGCTATGAACATTGGGGTGCATAGGTTCTTTTGAATTGGTATTTTAGTATTCTTAGGATAGAGTCCCAGCAGTGGAATTGCAGGGTCAAAAGGCAGATCCATTTTTAGTTTTCTGAGGAAGTTCTATACTGCTTTCCATAGTGGTTGTACCAGTCTGCAGTCCCACCAGCAGTGCACTAGGGATCCCTTTTCTCCACAGCCTCTCCAACACTTGTTGTTTGTCGCTTTGTTTATGATGGCCATTCTGTCTGGTGTGAAGTGGTATCTCATTGTGGTTTTAATCTGCATCTCTCTGATGGCTAGCAATATTGAACATCATTTCATGTGTCTTTGGATTTTCTGTATGTCCGCCTTGGAGAAGTGTCTGTTCAAGTCCTTTGCCCACTTTTTAATTGGATTCCTTATCTTCTTAAAGTACAGTCTTGTAAAGTTCTGTATATATTCTTTATATATTTTGGAGATTAAACCCTTGTCTGAGGTATCATTGGCAAATATGTTTTCCCATATAGTTGGTTCTCTTTTAATTTTGATACTGTTTTCTTTGGCTGTGCAGAAGCTTTTAATTTTGATGAGGTCCCATTTGTTTATTCTTTCCTTTATGTCCCTTGCTCTAGGGGACAAGTCAGTAGAAAAGTTTCTTCGTGAAATATCTGAGATTTTCCAACCTACTTTCTCCTCTGGGACTTTAATGGTGTCACGTTTTATATTTAAGTCTTTTATCCACCTTGAATTTATTTTTGTATATGGTGTAACTTGGTGCTCAAGTTTCACTTTTTTGCACATGGCTGTACAGTTCTCCCAACACCATTTGTTGAAGAAGCTATTTTTACTCCATTTTATGTTGCTGCCTCCTTTGTCAAATATTAATTGACCATAGAGACTTGGGCTTATTTCTGGGCTCTCTGTTCTGTTCCATTGGTCTATGTGCCTGTTTTTATGCCAGTACCAGGCTGTTTTGATTACAGTGGCCTTGTAGTATAGTTTAGTGTCGGGTATTGTGATCCCTCCTACTTTACTCTTCTTTCTCAAAATTGCAGCAGCTATTCAGGGTCGTTTATAATTCCATATAAATTTTTGAAGTGTTTGTTCTATGTCTGTGAAATATGCCATTGGTACTTTAATAGGAATTGCATTGAATGTGTAAATTGCTTTGGGTAGTATGGACATTTTGATGATATTAATTATTCCAATCCATGAACACGGTATATGTTTCCACTTGTTTGTGTCTTCCTTGATTTCTTTCTTCAGTGTTGTGTAGTTTTCTGAATACAGGTCTTTTACCTCTTTGGTTAGATTTATTCCTAGGTATTTTATTTTTCTTTTTGCTAGTTCAAATGGGATTTTTTTCTTGATCTCTGCTTCTGCTGTTTCATTGTTGGTGTACAGAAATGCCTTTGATTTCTGGATATTGACTTTGCATCCTGCTGTTTTGCCAAATTCATTTATTAGGTCAAGCAGTTTTTTTGGTAGAGTCTATAGGATTTTCTATGTATACTATCATGTCATCTGCAAACAGTGACAGTTTTGTTTCCTCCTTTCCGATTTGGATGCCTTTTATTTCTTTTTCTTGTCTGATTGCTGTGGCTAAAACTTCCAGTACTATATTGAACAGAAGTAGTGAAAGTGGACAGCCTTGTCTTGTTCCTGATCTTAGTGGGAAAGATTTTAATTTTTGCCCATTGAGTATGATGTTGGCTGTAGGTCTCTCATATATAGCCTTTATTATGTTGAGGAATGCTCCTTCTATTCCCACTTTGCCGAGTGTTTTTATCATGAATGGGTGCTGTACCTTGTCAAATGCTTTTTCTGCATCAATTGATATAATCATGTGGTTTTTGTCTTTGCTTTTGTTTATGTGATTATTACATTTACTGACTTGAGAATATTGAACCATCCTTGCATCCCTGGAATGAATCCCACTTGGTCATGGTGTATGATCTTTTTAATGTATTGTTGGATGCGGTTTGCCAGTATTTTGTTGAGGATTTTAGCGTCAATGTTCATCAGTGATATTGGCCTGAAGTTTTCTTTCTTTGTTGTGTCTTTATCTGGTTTTGGAATTAGGATGATGTTGGCCTCATAAAAAGAGTTTGGGAGACTCCCATCTTTTTGGATTTTTTGGAATAGTCTGTGAAGGATAGGGGTTAGCTCTTCCTTAAATGCTTTGTAGAATTCTCCTGTGAAACCATCTGGTTCAGGGCTTTTGTGTGTTGGGAGTTTTTTGATTACTGCTTCAATTTCTTTTGTTGTTATTGGTCTGTTCAGGTTTTCTGCTTCTTTTTCATTGAGTTTTGGAAGATTATATTTTTCTAGAAATTTGTCCATTTCACCTAGGTTTCCAAATTTCTTGGCATACAATTCTTTGTAGTAATTTCTTACAATCCTTTGTATTTCTGTGGTATCTGTTGTAATCTCTCCTCTTTCATTTCTGATTGTGTTTATTTGGGTCTTCTCTCTTTTTTTCTTGATGAGTCTGCTTAAAGGCTTGTCAATTTTGTTTATCTTTTCAAAGAACCAGCTCTTAGATTCATTGATCCTTAGAATTGTGCTTTTAGTCTCTATGTCATTTAATTCTGCTCTGATCTTGGTTATTTCCTTCCTTCTGCTTGCTCTGGGCTGCCTTTGTTGTTGTTCCTCAAGTTCTTGTAGACATAGGGTTAGGTTGTTTGTTTGGAATGTTTCTAACCTTTTTAGGTGGGCCTGTATCGCTATGAACTTCCCTCTCAGGACTGCCTTGGCTGTGTCCCATAAGTTTTGGGTTGTTGTGAGTTCGTTTTCATTTGTTTCCAGAAACCTTTTAATTTCTTCCCTAATATCATTCTTGACCCATTCATTGTTTAATAGCATGCTATTTAATCTCCATGATTTTGAGTGCTTTTGTTTTTTTTTCCTTGGGGTTGGTTTCTAGCTTCAGTCCCTTGTGGTCTGAGAAAATGCTTGGTATGATTTCAATTTTCTTGAAATTCTTGAGGCTTGTTTTGTGTCCTATCATGTGGTCTATCTTTGAGAATGTTCCATGTACATTTGAAAAGAATGTATATTTAGCTTCTTTTGGATGGAGGGCTCTGTATATATCAGTAAAGTCCATTTCCTCAAGGGTATTGTTCAATGCCACAATATCTTTGTTGATATTTTGTTTAGAAGATCTGTCCATTTTTGATACAGGGGTGTTAAAATCTCCCACTATAATTGTGTTGCTGTCCATATCTTTCTTGAAGTCCTCTAAGATTTTCTTTATGTATTTGGGTGCTCCTATGTTGGGTGCATATATATTTACAATATTTATGTCTTCTTGATGGATTCTTCCCTTGAGTATTATGAATTGACCTTCTGGGTCTCTCTTTATGGACCTTTTTTGGAAGTCTATTTTGTCTGATATGAGTATTGCTACCCCGGCTTTTTTTCCCTGTCCATTTGCTTGGAAGATTTGTTTCCAGCCCTTCACTTTCAGCCTGTGTAGGTCTTTAATCCTGAGGTAGGTCTCTTGTAGACAGCAGATATGTGGGTCATTTTTTCTTATCCATTCAGCTATTCTGTGTCTTTTGATTGGAGCATTTAATCCATTTACGTTTAAGGTTATTATTGATAGGTACTTATTCATTTTCTTTTATGTACGTGTGTTCCTCCCTCTCTCTCTCTCTCTCTCTCTCTCTCTTTCTCTATTTTCCTTCCCTTCCTTAAAGCAGTCCTTTTAGAATCTCTTGCAGAGCCGGTTTGGTCAAGGTGTATTCTTTTAGACTTCTTTTGTCTGGGAAGCTTCTTATTTGGCCTTCTATCTTGATTGAGAGCCTTGCTGGATATAGTAGCCTTGGTTGCAGACCTCTGGTTCTCATTACCTGGAGTATTTCTTACCATTCTCTTCTGACTTGAAGTGTTTCCATTGAGAAGTCAGCTGTTAGCCTTATTGGGGCTCCCTTGTATGTTACTTCCTGTTTCTCCCTTGCTGCCTTTAATATTCTCTCTTTGTCTTGAAATTTTGCCATTTTAATTATGATGTGTCTTGAGGTGGGCCTCTTTGGGTTCCTCTTGATTGGGACTCTCTGTGTTTCCTGGAATTGTGTGACTTTTTCTCTCATCAAATTAGGGAAGTTCTCCTTCATTACTTGTTCAACTAGGTTTTTTGATCCCTTGCTCTTCTTCTTCTCCTTCTAGTATCCCTATTATACGGATATTATTACATTTCATATTGTCTTGCATTTCTCTTAATCCCTCTTCATTCTTTCTGAGCCTCTTTTCCTTTTCTTGCTCTTTCTGGATGTTGTTTTCTACTTTGTCCTCCAGCTCACTAATCCGGTCTTCTGCTTCATTGATCCTGCTTTTCATTCCTTCTACTGTGTTCCTCAGTTCAGAAATTGTATTCTTCATTTCCTCTTGACCTTTGTTGAGAGTTTCTATTTCCTTTTTCATGTTTATATAGTTTGCAGTGAGATTGATGTAGTTTCCCTCTAATTTCTGAAAGCTCAATGTGAGTTCATTGAACTTCCTGGTAATCATTGTTTTGAACTCACTATCTGATAGTTGAGTTGCCTCTATTTCATTTAGCATTTTTCCTGAGGCTTCCTCGTTTCCCTTCAGTTGGGGGTTGTTTCTTTGCTTTCTCATTGTTTGTGTGTTTCTTCTTTTTTCTTCTTGTTTGTTAATTTTATCTGTTCTGATTCCCTGTAATTATGCTGTGAACTTCTGTGGTAGAATATTTGTGAGATTCAGTGGTGCAATCTCCATCGTGTATCCTGGTGTTCACGGCTTCCCCCTACTCTTTTTTGTGATCAGTTGGAGCAGTAAGGCAAAATGGTTTAAGACAGCAAGACAGTATACTATGATATTTACATTAGCAGCCAATAGAGAAGAGATGGGTTATCCTTTGGCTCCTTATAGTGTTAACCGTGATCCTCCACCCCACTATCCACGTTTTAGAAAGGGTGGAAAGAAGGTAAGACTCTTTTTTTTTTTAGATTTTATTTATTTATTTTTAGAGAGGGAAGGGAGGGAGAGAGAGAGACAGAGAGGGAGAGAGAGAGAGAGAGAGAGAGGGAGAGAGAAACATCAATGTGCGGTTGCTGGGGGTTCTGGTCTGCAACCCAGGAATGTACCCTGGCTGGGAATCGAACCTGCAACACTTTGGTTCCCAGCCCATGCTCAGTCCACTGAGCTATACCAGCCAGGGCTGAAGGTAAGACTCTTATTGGGGACGAGAAGTTTGTTAGTTGGATCTAGAAAGCTGTGAGGCTGTGGGAGGTCAGATTCTAAGGTAGGGTTGGATTAAAGATTAGTATATAGGAGTAGTGTGTAAAAGAATGGAGACAACCCCCACAATAGTATAGTTCAGAAAATGGCAAAGTGGGCTGAGATCAGGTAGGGGTATTGAGAAGTATTTACAATTGTATAGACTAGGTCTTACTATCAGTAATAGTAAAGTGACAGTCTTGTGGCAGAATCGAGGAGGTCTAGATAACAAGAATAAAGAGTATAGAACCTTGAGAGGTGTATTAATGGAAAACAGATGAAGGATAGTAACTTATCAACACCTTGTGACTGAGATACCAGGGGGAACCTATCAAATGACAGTATAACCAGCCAAGCAAAGAAGATTATACAGAAAGAAAAAGAATACCAAAATATTATTAAAATAAAAAATGTCGGAAAAGTGAGAAAAAGATAATACAAATTTACAGTAACTTGCAAGATTAAAAAAAAGAAAAAGGAAAGAAAAGCAGAAGATGTAGTGCAGGAGAGATAAATTTGGAGTGGAAAGAATAATATTAGGATGAATGGAAGAGAAACATAAGGGATTGTGAGATAAAAACGACTCAGCAACACCTTTACCCCTACTCTGCTTACCACCCCAAACCAGTCAGAAAGTTCTGCACACAAATTTCTGAATAAATAAAACAGGTTTATCCATGCATTCAGGGGAATGTTCAGGCCACATCACCGCTATGTGCCTCGCCTTCCCCATCTGATTAATAACTGATTAGGGACAGCTATGGGATCTCACCGCTGCTTCACACTAGACTCACTGAGGGAAGTTTTTAGAGTAATACCAACGAGGCCCCATCCCAGAGTAATTCAAATCATCTCTGGAAATGGGCCCCCCGACCTCAATGTTGGAAAGAAAGGTGATTTTGAAGTTCATGATGGGTGACATTAGGGCCTTGCTACATGGAACTTGAATACCAATCTTATTTTTCCAACTGTTGGAATGTTTGGATTCTTGGGGAAATCAATAAATAGTGTTGTCTTTTGAATTTCTACTGTAAATATGTAAAACATAGCAATAGAGAAAAAAAGTGAAACATCCAACTGATTTAAAATCAGCTTGAAACACTGAATCTTCAGTAACAATAAGTGGTGCAGGAGATGGGTATCAGTCAGTTTTTCCTCAGCCTTGGTACAATTGACTTTGTCTGGATAACTCTGTTGTGGGAAGCTGTCCTGAGCATTGTACAATGCTTACTCAGCATCACTAAGTATGTCCACTAGATGTCAGGAGCACCCTGTGGTTGCGACCATCAAAACTGTCTCCAGCCCAATCTGGTGTGGATCAGTTGGTTGGATCATCATCCCTTACATAAAAAGCTCATGGGTGGGGTTTGGGAAGATGGCGGCTTTACTGTAGGCACCGTTTTTCTCCACTTCTGCGAAGAGGAGGGAAACTCGCGTATCGGTAGAGAAACAGAGCAAGTGGACTAGGTTACGGAATCACTTTTGAAAGCAGGACATCAAAAATTATTGTGATCACTGAAAAACCAGACGGTAAGGAGACTGCTTCAGGACACAAAGGGCCCAGGGATCAGTGCGGGGACTAGGGGTGTGCAGTCTCCAGGTCCGGTGGTCCCGGGTCTGCCTCGGGGCTCCCAGGAGAGGAGAGTCGCTTCTCCCTCCCCCGAATACGGGGGGTGAGCAACTCCAGGGGAGAACGTGTTGCTAGAAGGAACAGATTGGCCAGTTGGACTGGGAAAAAATCTCCCAGGGACTATGAACACCCACCCAGAGACTTGGGAGAAGTGAGGGCCTCTAGCCGACAGGACCAGGGCAGCCTGGAAGAGCGCCCGCACCCCTAGCCCGGTGGAAGTGCAGATCGGTGGAGAGCACAGAGCCGGGCTGTGCTCGGCTCACGCCCCATAGGGAGGCCTGAATCTCGCGCTGTGATCCCGAGAGGGACGTGGCGCTTGGTGCGTTCCTACAGTAGTGGCTCAGAAATTTCCAGCCAGCCCCACCGGGGGAGCCGAGAAAGGCGCCAACACCCGGTCAGAGTGTGGTTTGGCGGGGACCACGGAGCTGGAAAGGGCTCGGCTCGAGCACCATCAGGAAGACTGTCTCGCACTTGCTGTGAACCCGGAACGGTCACGGCGAGGCGCTTAGGGCGATCCTAGACCCCGAATCTCGAAAGTTGGGAGAGGGGCGCACCCTTTTACGATTCCCAGGGAGAGCGCAGTGAGTCTCAAAACGTCGCGGGTGCCTCCTGAGATCATAGAGCTGGAACCCTGTAGGACCCCGGAGTGCGGAAGAACGTGGAAGTGAGATCCAGAGAGCCAGTGTGCTCAGGAGCGCCCAGGCTATCTGACAGACCAGCTGAGGTCTGGCTAGGAGAGAGAAGCATTTCAAAGGTCCCTCAGCCAGCTGAAGCCAGCAAGATCAGAAAAACTGGTCTGGCCAGTTAGAAACCAACAAGAGGTTTTTTCTGTTTGTTTGTTTGTTTGTTTTCCTCATTTTTTTTGTTTTGTTTGGTTGGGTTTGGTTTTTGTGACTGTTGTTAGTTGATTTTATCTTGTGTTTTATGTGACATTTTATTTTTCAATTCTTATTATTTTTATCTCGCAATCCCTTATGTTTCTCTTCCATTCATCCTAATATTATTCTTTCCACTCCAAATTTATCTCTCCTGCACTACATCTTCTGCTTTTCTTTCCTTTTTCTTTTTTTTTAATCTTGCAAGTTACTGTAAATTTGTATTATCTTTTTCTCACTTTTCCGACATTTTTTATTTTAATAATATTTTGGTATTCTTTTTCTTTCTGTATAATCTTCTTTGCTTGGCTGGTTATACTGTCATTTGATAGGTTCCCCCTGGTATCTCAGTCACAAGGTGTTGATAAGTTACTATCCTTCATCTGTTTTCCATTAATACACCTCTCAAGGTTCTATACTCTTTATTCTTGTTATCTAGACCTCCTCGATTCTGCCACAAGACTGTCACTTTACTATTACTGATAGTAAGACCTAGTCTATACAATTGTAAATACTTCTCAATACCCCTACCTGATCTCAGCCCACTTTGCCATTTTCTGAACTATACTATTGTGGGGGTTGTCTCCATTCTTTTACACACTACTCCTATATACTAATCTTTAATCCAACCCTACTTTAGAATCTGACCTCCCACAGCCTCACAGCTTTCTAGATCCAACTAACAAACTTCTCGTCCCCAATAAGAATCTTACCTTCTTTGTTAAGCTGTCTTCCAGAACAAGGACGCATCCTGGAAGCTGAGCACCAGACTGCCCCTGTGCTGGAATGACTCAGCCTTGGCATGTAGTGGCCTGTCCCTCCTGATGCATATGTGTCCCCCGTCCCAGGAACGGTGACTCCCCTTGTCTACTCGGGGAAACACAGCTTTGGGGGCTATCCCCAGTGCTCTCCTTACTGCTGGAAGTAAGAACCCTCCTTTGCTCATAGACTGCCTTGGTGGACATTCACTGGGCTGCACCAGAAGAGCCCATTATGCTCAGTAACAGTGTCTCAGGGGAAACTTGTAACTGCTGAGGGCTGAGATGAGAGATGGACTGGGCAGGAGGACTGAGCAAATACGTCCTAGATCTAGCAGTGAGTTCGATTAAGTGTTTCTAAGACAAGAATATTCTTGCAGGTATTCCTCATATTTGGCGTATTCCCTTCATTCCTGGTCTAGGTGGATTGTTTATTTCTTTCAAGCTGAAACCCAAAGGGACAGTATCCTGGTCACTTAATTGGGAGTGCCTTATATGATATTATACATTTATATTATCCTACATTCCTTCTACATATATGAGGCTAACTGAAGATGGGGCTACCTTTCTCAAGTGCTTTTTTCCTGTGCCATCCTCTGGAATCCAGCCATCAGTCTTTACTATGAGCACCAAGGAGCTAAAGTTTGTTGGGAACCGCCCTGCTTGGTATCAGAAGCTGTAACCACCCCACCCCACCCACCCCCGCCCCAGCCAAGGCTAAGGCTGAGGGAGTAGCCTTGGACCTTAAGCCAGGAAGGACACAAGAGCTTATCTCCCTGGCAGAAGCACTGCTTCTGCTCCTTCATTCATAACTGAACCCCAATGTTTGGTCAGTTAGCTAATGATGGGTAAGATTCTCCAAGGGGGGGAATGATCTAAGACAGGCACGATCATGTGGGAGGCCCCCAAGAAAGGACTTTGGGGGCTACAGCAAAAGGGGGTGATGGACCCTCGCTCCTCGGCTTTGACATAGCCTGAGTCCTCTTCATCTGGGAGAAAATCTCCTTATCTCTTGGTTGCCTTAGTTCCCTTGCTCCACCTAAGCCTAAAACAATGACAGGATGGTGCAGCTCTGTGCTGAAAAGGGCGGGTTCCCCAGGCCTAAGAAAGAATATGTAAAATCCTGTGAAACCTGCTTTGTTTACAATGCTCTCAGTTGAATGATAAGGGTCCAAGGAAGAAGTAAATTTGTTCCTCAAAGCTTTACAGCTCTTTGACCCTGACTCAAAATAGGCCCCCAGATTTCCTTGTTATCTATTATTTGATCTTTACTTCCTAGCAACGAGTAATGAGCTATACCTGAATTCTTATGCAAACAAAACCAATAAAAAGCCTCTCCCCACTAGAGAGAGATAAGGGAAGTCTGGTTGTTTCCTACTTCCCCAGAGGACCTAGTTGTCTCTGTGTATGTTTTTCTCTTGCGTTGACGACCCATCCACAGCACTCCGTGCTCACTGCACACATGTGGACACACATCAGAAGTTTTTTTTTTAGGGTCTGAGGCAGATCTGCTTCCCATCCCTGGCCACTTACTGGGATTTTGCAGCACTAGCCATGCCCCTCAGTATGGCCCCAGGTGCAGTCATAGGTAATCTGCTTTCATACAATTCAGGACTCCCTGGAAACCTCAAGACATGTCACTTGGTCCTCCTCCTTTGACTCTTAATGGTGAAGCTGTGGACATGAGATGCCATCAGGACTTTCCATCTTTTGTCTCAAATTCTCTATTTGTTCAGCTCAATCTCTTGATGGTGTTCTTGGTGGCTAACTTCCCTTGTTCTTATTGTTTTCAGGCCACATGGAAGAACGTGGCTGACCACTGTACCCACGTGTGAATGCTACAGGTCCAACACTAGCCAGTGTCTGCTTTCCAGAAAGGCAAGTCTGATTGTCTCCTCTCAATAAGCACTTCCCCATGACAAGATCAGCTGTGGTGCAGTATTAGTTTGTGTTGCAAACCTGCTGGGGAATCTCCACTTTTCTAAAGTATCAGGAGAGTGAGGCAATTTCCAATCAAAAATAGGGAGAAAGAGGACCTGGGCAGGCAGCAGTAATAGGAGACTCACCTGTACCCAGAATCGCAGTCTCAGCACTTATTTTTCTCCACCTCTCACTACAGACACCAAGGGTACAGAAGGTAACACTGCCCAGGTTGATGGAGACCAGGCCCAGGTGCCATGGGCACCCAGAGGACTGGACAGAGCTCTAACACACTGCGCCAACCACATCTGCTGAACAAGGACACATTACATAACTATAATAGAGAGCATTAAAAATAAGAAAATATTATCATTGGGGACTAACATGTTTTGTTTAAAGTTTCAAGATGGTAGCACATACATTTCTCTGTCCCTCAGTGTACTGAGAAGGAGATTGTGGGCCTCTTATTGTCATTGATTCTCCAGAAGGATATGCAAAGGCACAGAATGGTTAGGAAGACATAGCTTCGCTCTGAGAAAATGGGATCAAAGTTGGCTTAAGGCTCTAGTTTAGAGACTGGCAGAATTGTATGCCATAAAATGAGTAAATTCTGTTTCCAGATGAGCACACAGGCACAGACCTGAGCATGACCTTGGCAAGTCCATATAGCCAATTGTCACAGGGGTCCCTGGCTCCAGGGTCAGCAGACTGGGCATAACTGGCATCTCTTAGCTCCCAGGCTTCCATAGGCTGGGTATAGACTGTGAGATGGGATTCACATATCATGAAAACTGTTCTTCACCATCTTCTCCACAATAATTTTCAAAACTAAAGGCAGCAATCCCTCTTTCAGTTTCATTTTGTCCTGACAAAGGGCATGAATACTGACTGTGGTCAGTTTCACTTCCCAGTTGCAGTTTTCACCTTGGTTTCTGAGTTGTCCTTGCAATGACACACCCACAGGTTACCTGATTAGTTACTGTTTCCCTTCCTTATATATCCCTGCCCTGAGGCATAAATGCATTGGAAAATCTCCAGCACAAGCTCGCAGATCTCAGAGCAGCCCATCCACCAAAGCAACCATAGTGCACCTGCACCCTGGTTCATAGCAGCAATGAGGTAGGTGTTTCCTGCTTCTCTGCCTTTCTGCCTAAGGTTCTGAAAAACAAATGTTAATCATTACTATCTGAACAGACTGCATTTTAATGATGTCAAGTTTCCTCATTCTTCTGTTTGGGCCTCTGCATGTGCACTGAGGTGTGTTTGTGTACATTCAACACACACAGAAACTGTTATATTAATTCAGGCCTTTCATTTTTGTTAGCATTGCCCTGAGGAAGCTTATCTCATGTTAAAGTCTAAAAAATGAGGGAACTGGCAAACAAATTATAGTGTTTATGAGAGTTTATCAAACTCTTTGGAGAGATGGAGGAGACAGTGACTGTAAAGGGATAATATAAGGGAGATGTTTGGGGTGATCAGAGAGCTCTGTATCTTCATAGATGTGCTGGTTCCCGGTATTTATTCATGTGATAAAATGACAGAACTATACACACATTATACCAATTTCAATTTCCAAATTTGATGTCATTCTATAATTGTGTAGCATGTGATCATGGGGAGAAACCTGGTGAAGGGAGCACTGAAACTGTGCTCTCTTTGCTTTCTGTGACTCCATAATTATGTCCAAATAATATATGGAAAAAATAATTGGTCAACATTATCTCTTTTACATGGTCTTATTTTCTTTCATAATCTGCAGACTAAGGTTCTGAAGATCCGCATTTGTACCTGAGCTCTGTCCAAATTATATTAACAGGAAAAAAGAAAAACCTCTTTAAAAAATTATTTCTTGATTTTAAGAGAGAAAGAGATCAGTTTGTTGTTCCACTTATTTATGCATTCATTGGTGGCTTCTTGTATGTGCCCTGACCAGAGATTGAACCAGCAACATTGGTGTATCCAGCCAATGTTCTAACCAATTGAACTACCTGGTCAGGGCCAGGAAACTCTTATTTAGCACATAATGTACTCTAAGTACTTTGCACATGTGGCTTATTACTCCTCACCAAACCCAGTGCCATAAGAACTATTATTATCCCTATTTTACAAATAGGACATTGAAGCACAAAGAGGTTACTTGGAGAAAAAGTGCTGGAGCCAGCCTGTGGGACCAAGAAAATTGCATTCAAACTCCATGCAGGTCTTAGAAATACAGTTGACCCTTGAATAAGGCAGAAGGTAGGGATGCCAAACCCAGCCCCCACCCCCCTCCCCACGCAGTTGAAAACTCACTATAACCTTAAAGTCAACAGTCAGCCCTTCGTATTCACGGATTCAGCCAACCACAGATCAAACACAGTAGTATTTTCAAACCACAACTGGTTGGTACCCTGCAGGTGAAACCCCTGATAGGAAGGACTGATTATATAGAAACTAATCCAGGTGGATATAAATGGGCATAGTCAATACAAACTCATGTTGCTCAAGGGTTAACTATAGAGCAACTCTAAAAGGGAAAGAAAGAAAAAACATCGAGGTAGCTGTGTCCCTTTCTAGGCTAAGCTATAAATGTAAAGTAATCTATCTGGCTTATTTCCATTGGCAGTGCCTCACTTCACACAGAAAATCTGCTTGTGTTTTCACAGTAAGAATACTGAGGAAGATCAGCTCAAAGATAGGCTGGAGCAGTTGAGATGCCATTTTACATGGAAGTTGCAAATTCAAGATGCTGAAATGACTGATTTAGAAAACAGGGTCTTCGATGAAATTGAGTTCCTAGACACAGAATGTAGTGTGGTGATGCACAACCTACTGGCCTATGTGAAACACCTGGAAGGCCAGAATAAGGAAGCCCTGCAGAGCTTGAAACAAGCTGAAGACTTGATCCAGACAGAACAGGATGATCAAGCACACGTGAGAAGACTGGTTACCTGGGGCAACTACGCCTGGCTGTACTACTACATGGGCAGACTGGAAGAAGCCCAAATGTATTTGGACAAGGTGGAAAGCACTTGCAAGGAGTTTACCAGCCCCTCCTGCTACAAAGTGGACAGTCCACACATGGACTGTGAGGAAGGATGGGCCTTGCTGAAGTGTGGAGGAAAGAACTATGAACGGGCTAAAGCCTGCTTTGAGAAAGCTCTGGAAGTGGACCCTGAGCACCCAGAATTCAATGCTGGGTATGCAATTGCTGCCTATCGTCTGGATGGCTCCAAGAAACCATCTCAGACCCTACACACCCTAAAACAGGCCCTCAGGCTAAATCCAGAGGATGCTTATATTAAAGCTTTCCTTGCTATGATGCTTCCAAATACAGGACGAAAAGCTGAGGGAGAGAAGTACGTCAAAGAAGTGCTGGGCAGCACATCTTCCCACACCTGTGTCTTTCGATATGTGGCCAAGTTTTACAGAAGAAAAGACTCCTTAGAGAAAGCTCTTCAGTTCTTAAAAATGACTTTGCGGGCAACACCCTCCTCTGCCTTCCTGCATCACCAGGTAGGGCTTTGCTACAAGACACAAATGATTCAAATAAAGAAAGCTAACCACTGGAGGCCCAGAGGAAGAAATAAAGAAAATGTGCACAGATTGGTTAGGATGGCTATATGGGAATTTGAAAAGGCTTTGAAGCTACAACCCACATTTCATCAGCTGTATATTGAGCTAGCTGAGATGTATGCAGAACTGGGCCACCACAGAGTGGCTGAGGACACTTTTGAGAAACTGTTGAGCATGGGGGTCAATGATGATTATCTACAGCAACAGATTCATTTCTCCTATGGCCGATTTCAAGAATTTCACATGAAATCTGAACTCAATGCAATTAGCCATTATTTAAATGTAATAAAAATAGAAACCTCATCATTTACAAGCAAGAAAAGTTTCACTGCTTTGAAGAAATTGGTTTTAAAGAGCTGTCAAAGAAATGGAGAAAACACACTAAAGTTGAGGATCCTTGGGTTGGTCTACAAATTTCAAGGAGAAATGGAAAAAGCCATGGAGTGTAGCCTGTGGGCCCAGAGTCTGGCTACTGAGAAAGAACTGTGTGGGAGGTGACCCTTAGGTGGTCAATATGGTCCACTTTTACATTTCACCTGATTTTAGGTTAACCTGTACTTACCATCTTTTCTATGCTGCTTTCAGAATCATGCAATTTTTAACAATACTCACACCTGATCAAATATGACTTGTGTTCAGGAAACAGTGAAACAGATTATATATGTCTCTGTGTCAGAGAGGAAGAGAGACATAAACCATTTCATGGGAATGTTATGTAGTAGAAATAACAGTTTGTTAAGTCGATCTGCTGCAAGTGAAACACTGTACCTGCCTAAAGTAAAATCATTCATTTTGTCAACAAATAGTTTTCAGTCCTAGATCCCAAACATATTATGGTGATATAAGGAATTTATTTTTCCTCTACCCATCTTAGGTGTCTTGAGTGAGGTCCCACAAATTAGACTGGGAAAAGAGTGATTAACCAGAGAAAAACAAACAAAAGTTTATTAACCTTTGCAGCCCACACACACACAAGGCACTACCTAGTGATGACTAACTAGGTATTTAAAACTTGGGCATATATAGCATCTTAACAAAAGAACAATAAACATTTACAGAAGTGATAAGATAAAGGCAAAGAAGTTTGGGTATGTAGGTGGAGAAATGTAGGGAGGTATATATATGGGGAAAACTACCTGAAGATAGCTGCTAATCACCAAGGTTTGTTGTGCAGATTCCTTTGATGAAGATCTGGAGGTGTTTCAGGAGATGACCCTCTGTCTGGATAGAAGAGGGAGGAGGAACACCTGTAGGAGATTGTGCCCTGCTTTTTAGGCAGATAGGGAGGTAGCAGAGCTCATCTTCTGTAGTTCCCCCTACCCATTCCAGAAGTAAAGCATTTCTATGAAAGATTTTGTAAGTAAAATGAATGAAGAAAAGACATAATGACCTTAGGGGTCATTTTGCAAATGAAATTGCGCTAGGGGACAGAGGCTCACAGACACAGCTCACAGCCGTGGCAGTTTCCCGCTGAGCCGCGGAGTGTAGCTCCTGGGGAAGGAGCTCAGTGGCTGGGGTAGGGCACAGCCTCTAGAGAGGCTCTGTGCAAAATAAACACTGAGCATTATTCTTTTAGCCTTTTTTTCACAAAGTGAAAAGCTTTTTGGAAAGTTTCTGTTAGAAAAACAGGTAAGAATGTATGTCTTTCAAAAAAATGAAGGGGCATGATGCAAACTTTTGAAGGGTGGGGATCTTTTAAAAAACGCCAATACCTACATCTGCTTCTCCTCAGTTGCCTACAGCTTAAAATAATACACATGCCAATGTGGCATACTTTGAAGTGGGACATTTTGCTCCCCTTCAGGGAGTAAACCTGACATTTCAGACACTTTCTTCAAACCTATGCAACTTATATCTAATGACAGAACTGACAGTAAATCATGTACAGTCACGTGTTGCCTGTTAGGAGAGATAGAGGAGATCCAAGATGGTGGAGGAGTAAGTGGAAACTACACTACCCTCCCAGCAACAATCTGGAATTACAATGAAGTTGTAGAGAAATCATCCTGAATAACCAACCAAACTCTAGCTGGAGAGAAGCCTTATAACCAAGGACAGACAGAAGAAACCATTTGACCACAATGTGACTAGTAGGGAATGAGAAGGAGGCGCCAGAGGGCTGGTTGGACTCCCACAGGTGGCAGCTGAAGCCCCAGAGATCTATTTCAATGGCTGGGGGTTCCCCCTGAGACCTGTGGGGTCTGAACCTCAAGATGGGCACTCCAGGCTAGAGCACCAGAGCCAGAAAAGGAGCCCAGATAACTTCTGGCTGTGAAGAGAAGTGGGGTTGCTGTCTGCCAGGGAAAGACTGCTGAAGACACAGCCTCTTAAAGCACCAACACACAACATTTCATTTGCAGCCACTTAACCTGGGCTCCAGCAGAGGGACTGCAGAGTGGACTAGAATCACTTGAGGAGACTCTATGTCTAGTGGTTCTGGGGAGAGAACTGAAGGAACAGACAGCAGGATCCCTGTGCTGAGTCATCCTCCATACTGCAGAATCCATCATAGGCAGAGCATTCCCCTCCAAGTGGCATCAGCACAAGGGGAAGCTACAGCCCCACCTGAAAGAATTACTCTGCTCTACCCTGTGAAGCATAAGTCATGCTGCTGGTTACAGTTTGAGGCTATATCATACTCAGTTTAACAACTAAGGCAGATCTCTGGGAGGCCTGAGATTTTTAGCTGACACCCACCCTCCACCTGGCCTGCTGCACATGTAAACCAGCTTTGGTGTGAAGTCTGATTCTTTCTGCACGCCCAGGCCCAGCAGAGGGAGCCATAAGCTGTGGATTCCTGAGAGTTCCAAACAGTTTTCCTAGGGCCAGTCACACAGGCAGCATCTGACAAGGACCTACACAAGAGTCTTTGTAGATATAACTAATACATAGAAACAAATACAGAAAAGAAGCCAAAATGCAAAGACAAAGAAACAGATCCTACATGCAAGAACAAGAGAATTCTCCAGAAGGACTAGATGAAATGGAAGCAAGCAATTTGTCAGATAGAAATTCAGAGTAATGATTATAAGTCTATTCAACAATATGAAAAAGACAGAAACAAACAGATGAAAAGACTAGTCAGAAATAAAGCATGCAATATCTGAAATAAATAATACTCTGGAAGGAATGAAAATTAGGTTACACGAAAGAGAGGGCTGAATCAGTGGTTTGGAAAACAAGGAATAAAAAAGCACCTAGGCAAAGCAGCAAAAAGATAAAAAGAATTTTTAAAGAATGAGGAAAGGGATACTTCCAACCAAGAGGGAGGCATAGGTAGACATGTTCCACTTCCTTGCACAACCAAAAGAAGGACAACAGCCAATTTAAAACCAAAAAACAACCAGAACTGCCAGAAAATCACAACTCTATGGAAGTCCAACAACCAAGGAGTTAAAGAAGAATCATTCATCCACACTGGTAGGTGGGACAGAGACAGGCAGACAGGGCAGAGAAGTCACAAGGCAAGGTGGCAGCTAGCAGACCAGGTGGTCTCACATTCATGTGCAGATAACCTAGAAGGAACATCTGGGGAGCAAGACACTGTGCAACCCATGGGTTTAAAAATGTGTGGGGTTGCAGTGGTGGGAGAAACTCCCAGTCCCACAGGAGAGTCCGTTGGAGGGATCCATGGGGTCCTAGAACATACACAAGCCCACCCACCTGGGAATCAGCACCAGAAAGGGTCAATTCACTTGTGGGTAGCCGGGGAAGTGACTGAAAGCAGGCCAAGAACTGAGCAAGCAGCATTGTGTCTTCTCTGACCTCTCTCCCACACACAGTGCCATAATTCAGCAAATTAGATTGCCCTGCCCTGGGGAATACCTACGGCTCTATCTTTCCCAATTTAACAGGTACGCCAAGACAAAGAAAGATGGCCCAAATGAAAGAACAGATCGAAACACCAGAAAAAGAACTAAGTGATGAGGAGATGGCCAACCTATCAGATGCAGAGTTCAAAACACTGGTAATCAGGATGCTGATGGAAATGATTGAGTATGGACAGAAAATACAGGAATAAGTGAAGGCTATGCAAGATGATCTGCAGTCAAATGCTCTACCCCTGAGCTATACCCCCTGAACCGCAAGATGAAATGAAGCAACATATACAGGGAACCAACAGGGAAGGGGAGGAAACCAGAACTCAAAGTAATGATTTGGAACAGAAGGAAAAAATAAACATTCAACCAGAACAGAGTGAAGAAATAAGAATTCAGAATAAAATGAGGAGAGGCTTTAGGAACCTCTGGGACAACTTTGAACATTCCAACATCTGAATTATAAGTGTGCCACAAAGAGAAGAAGAAGAACAAGAAACTGAAAACTTATTTGAACAAATAATGAAGGAAATTTCCCCAATCTTGTGAATGAAACAGACATGCAAGTCCAGGAAGCTCGGAGAGTCCCAAAGAAATTGGACCCAAGGAGGAACACACCAAGGCACATCATCATTACATTAGCCAAGATTAAAGATAAGGAGAGAATCTTAAAAGCAGTAAGAGGAGAGGAGAGAGTTACCTACAAAGCAGTTCCCACTAGACTAACAGCTGATTTCTCAAAAGAAATCTTGCAGGCAAGAAGGGGCTGGAAAGAAGTATTCAAAGTAATGAAAGGCAAGGACCTACATCTAAGATTACTCTATCCAGGAAAGCTATCATTTAGAATGGAAGGGCAGATAAAGTGCTTCCCAGATAAGCTCAAGTTAAAGGAGTTTATCATCACTAAGTCCCTATTATATGAAATGTGAAAGGGACTTACAAAGAAAAAGAAGATTAAAAAATATGAACAGTAAAATAACAACAAACTCACAACTATCAACAACTAAACCTAAAGAACAAAAACAAACTAAGCAAACAATTAGAGCACAAAATCACAGAAATGGAGATCACATGGAAGGCTTCAGTGGGGAGGGCTGAGGCAAGAAAGGAGGAAAAAGTACAGGGAATAAGAAGAATAATTGGTATGTACAAAATAGACAGGGGGATGTTAAGAATAGTATGGGAAATGGAGAGGCCAAAGAACTTATATGTATGACCCATGGACACGAACAAGTAGGGGGTAATACTGGGGGCAGGGGTGTGCAGGGCAGAGGGGGAAAGAGGGGAGAAAAGATGGGACAAGAGTAATAGCATAATCAATAAAATAAGAAAATAAAACGTTAGGCTGAAAATGTCAAAACAATATCTAAAAACTAAATCAAAGAAGACAAATAAATAAAGTAAATACACCAAAATATATATGGGCTAGATGATAAAAACATACAGAGAGGAAGTATTGCAGCTGACTTTTCATGGGCGGTAACTGGACTCTAAATCTCTCGAAGAATGTAACTTTTACCAACACACACCCTCCAAAAAAATCGTAAACTCTACGCAGCAATCATTTTGAAGGTGTTTTGTTGATTTTGGTATTTTGAGACTGTTGGTAGTATAGTGGAATAGACGGTATTAACACTGGTATCACTTACAAAAGAGAAATTCAGTTTGGGAGAAATGATACACAGATATGAGATAATTAGGTTAATAAAAATATGATAAACTTGGGTTTGTACCTGAAGTCATGATCAAGTTTATCTTTCAAATATACACCAAGTACCAATGTCATTTTCCTGATTGTGATATTCTGCAATAGTTGTATAAGTTGTGATTCTTGCCAGAGCCACATTGGGGGAAGTGAAAAGTACAAAACACTCTTCCTGCAACTTCCCTTCAATCTACTTCTGCTCCAAAATATGCCTGAAATATAGAAGAAGTACTGATGAAAATTCACTCAGTGCTTGGGTATATTTCAGTGAGCCCAACTGTGGGTCAAGATGGGCTGAGTGGACCCTTGAGACCCATGAGAAGAAATGAAAATCATCAGACGATTCATAAGGAGGACTTCTGGTGTTTTTAAGTCCTTCTACATGGATATGATGGGAAATATTTGGGAATAACCACAAAGCTAAGTGCTAACTTTGTATATAGGGGTGAGAACACTCAGGATTCCATTCTTTTCTCATCCCAACCCATGGATACGAAAGAGACACTGTGCAGCTCAGGAAAGGAGGAAGAGTGGTGGAGATACTGGACCTGGGCCTCAGAGAAAGGGAAGCATGTCCAGGAATTGAGTCCCAATCACTCACGCAGGGAATCTCCCTCACACGATAGACACCAGGAATCAGCAAGGCCCTGGTGTCTGCCATCACGTACTTCAAACTCACCTGAGGGTTTCTTTCCAACACTGAGGTTGTGGGGCCCATTTCCAGAGATGATTCCCATTGGTGAGAGTTGGGGCCTAGTTAGCACTACTCTAAACCTCCCCCCACACCCAGATAATTCTTGTGTGTAGGAGTGGTGAGATCCCACAGCCTGCTCCAATCAGATGGGGGAGGTGAGGCACGTAGCGGTGATGTGGTGTATCATTACTGGTGAGTCACTCGGGAAGTGGGACCTAGCCATACTTCTGGGACTTGCTTCAGCCCTGTGCTCATTTTTATTTTCTAAAAGTTTCTTGTTTTTTTCCCCCTAACTGTAAATACACACACACACACTCTCTTTTTTTCTCTCTGTAATGCTTATCTGTCTTCTGTCACTCACAAGTGTGCTTATCCCAAAGATGCACTGGAAGGGATTCCAAAGTTCCAATCCACCTGAGGCAGAGCCCCATGGAACCAAGATGACTGCCGGTTTGTAGCAATGACAAGAGAAATGCTTTGTTTGTCTCTCTGCCTTCCCTCTAATGCATTGGAAAATTACAACCCCAACTGCTTTTGTCCCCTAGAATTCCAAAGACACCTTGTTGCCGAAAAGGAAAGTTTCTAACTCATTAATTTCAGCATTTATTT